>NC_052158.1:33739419-34055342 GCF_902713615.1 Scyliorhinus canicula
GTAGACATTTCCCACAAAAGTCACTCGCAGCCACGCCGGGGCACCACCCTAACCAGGATTCCACTTCTGTGCAGGGCAGACTTATTTATCTTTTAACGCAACCCGCTTCTTCGCCAAATCCGCTCTCATATCCTGGACTAATCCGATGTCGTTTCTTCCCATTTATAGTCGCGATGCTCCCTCACCAATCTCATGACAGGCTCTTTTCTCTGAAGTTGTGAAACTTCACGATTACTGCTCGCGCTGGTTAACCAGGTCATGGCTTTTATCGGAGTAACCAGTGGGCTCGGTCTAGCTCAGGATGGGGCGTGAGTCCACCTCTTCCAAACCGTCTTCCTGAACATTTTTACAAAATGCTCTGTGGGAGTCGGGCCTTCCATCCGCTATGGCAGTCCCACAAATCGGATGTTGCCTCCTTGAAAGAATCTCCAGATCATTCGCTTCGGCCTTCAGTGTATCATTTGCATCAGCCATCAGAGGCATCTTCCAAAGAGACACTCTGGTCACAGTGCCGGCAAAGAGGCACCTACATCCTTGTATCGTGGTTCTATGTGCCTTTACTTTTCGTTGGTCCTCTCTAATGGCAAACGGATGGGGGGTGGGGGGGGGGGGGCAGGCGTCTTCCATCGATTTGCGAAGAACAGTCCAGGAACGTGATGAAGTATCCATTTACAGCAATGATTCAATTGATAAATACAGTACAACTGGTAACAGCTCAGAGAATGGGAAGGGTGTGTAGATCCTCGAGGAGGTTGCACAGATAGCGTGGGATATTGATTTTGGTGATAATATAAGTAGAGAGGGATAATAGGGCCTGCTGGAGATTACAGAGATAGGGATGGCTGCAGGGGATAATGGAGATGATTTAGATAGGAAGAGGTAAAGCAGTTAGACAGATAGATATATATGGAGGAGTATAGGAGTGGGTTTAGCAGGGCAGACACCATAGATATGAGGTGTGGGAAACTGAATAACAAGTAGTAGAAGTCGAGACTACAGAGTCTCTGGACCACACTGAACAAATATGTGTCGACTGTTTACACCAGTTGTTTACTGTGGAGTTTTAATCATTGGAATTCCTCAACCTAACAGCACGGGGGATGTACCACTGCCACAGAAACTTCGGAACCTCAAAATCAAATTAGGGATGGGCAATACGTCAAGCATATTCCGCCTCGCACGATCTCCTATCTATTCCTACATTAAGCCACGATCCCTTGACAAGTTTAATATCTCGAGATATATTTATCTCTCTATTAAATATATTCATTCTCTGAGCGTCAATAGCATTCTGGTGCAGAGAGATCCAACGATTCACCACCCTCTGAGTGAGGAAATCCCTGCTCTCCTAGTCCTAGATGCACCTTACACATGTCTGTGTCCCATGGCTTTGGACCACCAACTCCCAGCCCAACCCCGCCACCCACTCTGTCGGCGGAGTAAGCCACGGAAAAAAATTCATCGTGCATTCACCATGTCGACTCCTGTAAGAATTGTGCATACGTCAGTGAGCACCCTGTCGTTCCCTGTCATAAAGCAAGTGATTTTAAAGGGTCCACCAACTTTGAAAAGCCAGCGAGCAGCTACTTTTGCATGGTAACTTGTTGAAGAGTAAGGGTGGGTGGGAGGTCGTATGGTCAGGTGTTAGGCGTGTAGTTGATGCGTTAGAAATGTAACCCAGCAGGTAAGGATAGATGTGGATTCCTCAGGATCGTTGGGGCAGGGTAATAAGGGGCTCAGGAGGGTAATTAGGGATTTTATTATATTGTCAAGGAATTGGGTAGACGGTCAGGGTTGGGGGATATCGGAAGGAACTGGGATGGTAACGAATACGGTCAAAGAGTTGAGTGGACGGATGTCAGGTGCGGTGGGTATGAAAAGATTGCGGTTGGTTGGAAAATCTGGAATGGGAAAAAGTAGTGAGGTAGTCAAGATGAAGTGAAAGTCGCAGAGTGACGCCTAAATGGCAATAGACCAATGGGAATGTGGATCCAGCAACCAATACTTCTAGAAAAGCCGGAGTGTTACTTGGGTTGAGCAGAAATATGGGTAGAAACTCTCCCCCCCACACACACACACACACGAGCGCCCGCACACATATGCGCACACAAATCCACACAGTACACACACACCCTCCCATTGCCATATGTGTCCATGCCTAAAGCAACTAAGAATACAACAATGGGGAAGATCCGGGCTGAATTTCGATTTGGATGCACAATACGCACAACAATGCCAGGCCTTAGAGACATCTGTGCTGATCATCAGGTTCCAGGCCATGAGGCAGAGGTTAAAGTTGCTGTTCCGTTTATGCCGGGCACTGAAGAGGAGATGAGACCGTCAGAGGTGATCATCGATCTCCTTTCACAACAGGAGGCGAAACAGGAGCAGCAGCGTGTCATTCAGCCCCTCGAACTTGCTCTGTTTTCATATAAGATCGTGCCTCAAATGATTGGGACGTGAGGTCCAATTACCTTGCCTGGCCGCATTCCCCATATCCCATGTCCCGTTCAATCAACACCTATTTCACTCAGCCTTGAATGTTGGATGAAACAGCAGCCTCCACTGCTCAAGTTTGACGAGAATGCCAAACGCGAACAAGCCACTAAATTAAAATTCTCCTTCATTCTACCACTGAAATGGAAGATCCATAATTATCAAACACAACGCAGCAGTTCGACATTCCACCTTCACCCCACCACCCCTCCCTCCGCAGAAGCAGAAGCCTCTCAGCATTCATCCTATCCATCACCCTCAGAATCATAAATGTTTCAATAAGATCATGTCTCCAGTAACTATAGTCCCAACTCGTTGAACGTCTCCACGTAGGACAGATCGCATTATCTGCAGCATTAACCAAGTTAACTTCCCCTGACTTAATTCCAGTGCGACTATCAATGCCTTAAGTCAGGAGACCAAACTTGTTCGAGATGAAGCAGTTCGAGTACTACTCAGTTGGCGCCTTGAATTCAACGTGAGAAAATGTGAGGTCTTGCACTTTGGAAAAAAGAATCCAAGCATAGACTACTTTCTAAACGGTGAGAAAATTCATAATGCCAAAGTACAAAGGGATCTGGGAGTGCTAGTCGAGGATTCCCTAAAGGTAAACATGCAGGTTGAATCCGTTATTAAGAAAGCGAATACAATGTTGTCATTTATCTCAAGAGGGTTGGAATAAAAAAGCAGCAATGTGCTACTGAGCCTTTATAAGGCTCTGGTTAGGCCCCATTGGAGTACTGTGTCCAGTTTTGGGCCTCACATCTCAGGAAGGACATACTGGCACTGGAGCGTGTCCAGCGGAGATTCACACGGATGATCCCTAGAATGGCGGGTCTAACATATGAGGAACGGCTGAGGATCCTGGGATTGTATTCCTTTGAGTTTAGAAGGTTAAGGGGAGATCTAATAGAAACTTACAAGATAATACATGGCTTAGAAAGGGTGGATGCAAATAAACTGTTGCCGTTAGGCGAGGAGACGAGGACCCGTGGGCACAACCTTAGAATTAGAGGGGGTAAATTCAGAACAGAAATGCGGAGACATTTCTTCAGCCAGAGAGTGGTGGGCCTGTGGAATTCATTGCCGCGGAGTGCAGTGGAGGCTGGGACGCTAAATGGCTTCAAGGCAGAGATAGATACATTCTTGATGTTGCGAGGAATTAAGGGCTACGGGGAGAATGCTGGTAGGTGGAGTTGAAATGCCCATCAGCCATGATTGAATGGCGGAGTGGACTCGATGGGCCGAATGACCTTGCTTCCACTCCTATGTCTTATGGTCTTATCAAGTATTTGCAGAATGGCTCAATGGAGATCGGCTGCATTGCAAACCGTCACTTTGTGATCTGTCCACACGTCATCTCGGCCCTTGTGAACGCCTCGCCATTATTCAAATAACACAGCATTTCCCGTGCCTAAGTGAGTCTCTTGAACTGTCTGGGGTGTTTGCTTTTTGTTTACTTTACGACATTTTGCACTGGAATGACAAAAATCTGAGCGTTGGACATACTAAAGACTGTGACTCTTAATTATGGATACCCCGCCATCAGGAAGGTTATTCTTGAATCGAACCTGTCTATCCCTGACAGAATTGTATAGGTTTCTATGCGCCCCTCCCCTCATTCTAGAACTAGAACATAGAACAATACAGCACAGAACAGGCTCTTCGGCCCTCGATGCTGTGCCGAGAATTGTCCGAAACCAAGATCAAGCTATCCAACTCCCTGTCATTCTGGTGTGCTCCATGTGCCTATCCAATAACCGCTTGAAAGTTTCTAAAGTGCTCGATTCCACTATCACAGCAGGCAGTCCATTCCACGCCCTAACGACTCTCTGAGTAAAGAACATACCTCGAACATCCCTCCTACATCTCCCACCCGGAATCTTATAGCTATGCCCCCTTTTAACAGCTACATCCACCCGAGGAAATAGTCTCTGAACGTCCAGACTAGCTATCCCGCTCATCATCTTATAAACCTCTATTAAGTCGCCTCTCATCCTCCTCTGCTCCAAAGAGAAAATCCCTAGATCCCTCAACCTTTCCTCATAAGATCTATCCTGCAAGCTAGGCAGCATCCTAGTAAATCTCCTTTGCCTCCTTTCCAATGCTTCCACATCCTTCCTGTAATCAGGTGACCAGAACTGCAAACAATACTCCAAATGTGGTCTCACCAGCGTCATGTATAGTTACAGCACAATACCGCGGCTCTTAAACTCAAGCCCCCTGTTAATAAATACTACTACACTATAAGCCTTCTTCACGCCTCTATCCACTTGAGTGGCAACCTTCGGAGATCTGTGAACATGAACCCCAATATCTCTCTTCTGCTTCACATTCTCCAGAACCCTGCAATTGACCCTGCAATCCGAATTCCAATTTTTGCTACCAAAATGAATGACCTCGCACTTATCAGGGTTAAACTCCATCTGCCATTATTCGGCCCAGTTCTACATCCTATGAATGTCTGTTTGCAGCCTACAACAGCTCTCCACCTCATCCACTACTCCACCAAACTTGATGTCATCAGCAGAGGACACAGCTCTGATCCCTGTGGTACACCGCTGGTGACATGTCTCCAGTCTGAATTTCACATCCACCACCACCACCCTATGTCTTCCATGTGATAGCCAGTTATCCAGTATGCCAAATTTCCCTCTATCCCACACCTCCTTACTTTCTTCATGAGCTCACCATGGGGAACCTTATCAAACGCCTTACTAAAATCCATGTATAGGACATGAACTGCTCTACCATCATCTACACACTGAGTTACCTCCTCAAAGAATTCAATCAAATTTGAGAGGCAAAACGTACCCTTCACAAATCCGTGTCCTATCCCGGATTAAGCTGCATCTTTCCAAACGGTCATAAACCCCGTCCTTCAGGACCTTTTCCATGAACTTACCGACCACCGAAGTAAGACTAACTGGCTTATAATTACCAGGGTCATTCCTATTCCGTTTCTTGAACAGAGGAACAACATTCAGCACTCTGCAGTCATCTGGCACTATCCCCATTGACAGTTAGGACGCAAACATCAAAGCTAAAGGCTCTGCAATCTCAACCTTTGCCTCCCAAAGAATACTTTGATATATCCCATCTGGGCCTGGGGACTTGTCGACCCTCAGGTTTTTCAGAATTGCTAATATATCCTTCTCAGAAAATCTACCTCCTCCGGCCTAGCCGCCTGTATCACACTCTCATCCTCAAAAACATGGCCCCTCTCCTTGGTGAACACTGAAGTAAAGTATTCATTCAACGACTCTCCTATTTCTTCTGACTCCATGCGCAAGTTCCCACTACTGTCCTTATCTGGCCCTACACTCACCCTGGTCATTCGTTTATTTCCACAAAGAGTAAAAGGTCTTGTGGATTTCCTTGATCCGACCCACCAATGAATTCTCATGCCCCCTCCTACCTCTCCTAAGCCCTTTTTTTCTTAGCTCATTTCTTGCTACGTTGTAACCCTGAAGGGACACAACTTAACCTTGTTTTCTCATCCTTACATACTCTTCCTTTTTCCTCTTGACAAGGAATTCAACCTTTTTTGTGAAATATGGTCCCCTCACATGGCCATTTCCTCCCTGCCTGACAGGGACATGCCTATCATGGACACGCACCCTTTGTTCCTTGAACAAGCTCCACTTTTCATTTGTGCCTTTCCCTGACAGTTTCTGTTCCCATTTTATGCTCCCTAATTCTGGCCTAATCGCATCATAATTACCCCTCCCCCAATTATAAACCTTGCCCTGCCGTATGACCTTATCCTTCTCCATTGCAGTAGTAAAAAACACCGAATTGTGGTCACTATCTCCAAGGTTCTCTCCCACAAACAAATCCAACACTTGCCCCCGTTCATTACCCAGTACCAAATCCAATGTGGCACCCCTCTTGTCCGCCTATCCACATATTGTGTCAGGAGCCCTCCTCACACACTGTACAAACAACGGCTCCATCTGAACTGTTCGACTTACAGAGGTTCAATTCAATATTTGGAAAGTAAAAGTCACCCATGAAAAGTACACTGAGACCTCCCCACCTATCCATAATCTGTTTGTGATTTCTTTCTCCACATTCTCCACAGGCAGCACGGTAGCATTGTGGACAGCACAATCGCTTCACAGCGCCAGGGTCCCAGGTTCGATTCCGGCTTGGGTCACTGTCTGTGCGGAGTCTGCACGTCCTCCCCGTGTGTGTGTGGGTTTTCTCTGGGTGCTCCGGTTTCCTCCCACAGTCCAAAGATACGCAGGTTAGGTGGTTTGGCCATGATAAATTGCCCTTAGTGTCCAAAATTGCCCTTAGTGTTGGGTGGGTTTGCTGGGTTATGGGGATAGGGTGGAGGTGTTAACCTTGGGTAGTGTGCTCTTTCCAGGACTCGATGGGCCGAATGGCCTCCTTCTGCACTGTAAATTCTATGAAATGTCTATTACTAATTGCGGACCTATAGGACACCCCTAACAATGTGACCACTCCTTTCCAATTTCTAACTTCGGCCCATATTACCTCAGACGGCAGATCCCCTTAAAACTGCTTTTCTGCAGCTGTTAAACTATCCTTGATTAACAATGCTAATCTTCCACCTCTTGTACCACCTTCCGGACATTTACTGAAACATAGAACATAGCACATAGAACAGTACAGCACAGAACAGGCCCTTCGGCCCTCAATGTTGTGCCGAGCCATGATCACCCTACTCAAACCCACATATCCACCCTATACCCGTAACCCAACAACCCCCCCCCCCTTAACCTTACTTTTATTAGGACACTACGGGCAATTTAGCATGGCCAATC
Source organism: Scyliorhinus canicula (assembly GCF_902713615.1). Classification (NCBI taxonomy): domain Eukaryota; kingdom Metazoa; phylum Chordata; class Chondrichthyes; order Carcharhiniformes; family Scyliorhinidae; genus Scyliorhinus; species Scyliorhinus canicula. Next base: position 33,746,709 of record NC_052158.1, read on the forward strand.
CACCTAACCCGCACATCTTTGGACTGTGGGAGGAAACCGGAGCACCCGGAGGAAACCCACGCACACAGGGGGAGGACGTGCAGACTCCACACAGACAGTGACCCAGCCGGGAACCTGGGACCCTGGACATCTCTATCCCGGAGGTTCCAACAACCATTCCTGTCCCTGCTCTAACCATATCTCTGTAATGGCCACAACATCGTAGTCATAAGTACCACTCCACGCTCCACGTTCACCTACCTTATTCCGGCTTCTCCTTGCTTTGAAATAGACACACCAACCCACCTTTCTGTCCCCCCCCCCCCCCGAAGAGCCGTGTCAGATTTCCCTCCCAGGATATTGGTGCCCCTCTTGTTCAGGTGTAAACCGTCTTGTCTGTAAAGGTCCCACCTTCCCCAGAATGTGCTCCAATTATCCACGTAACTGAAACCCTCCCTCCTGAACCATCCATGCAGCCACGTGTTTATCTGCACTCGCTCCCTTTTCCTCACCTCACCACCAACAAACCAGAGATGACAATATGGTTTGATCTGGCTTTCAGCTTCCAGCCTAGCTCCCTAATTCCTGTTTTAAATCCCCTTCCCTTCTCTTACCTATGTCGTTGGTACGGATGTATACCACGACTTGTGACTGTTCCCCCTATCCCTTAAGGTTTTTGAAAACACGGTCCGAGATGACACAGAGCCTGGCACCCGGGAAGCAACATACCATCTGTGAGTCTATTTCGCTGCCACAGAACCATCAATCTGTCCCTCTAACTATTGAGTCCCAAATAACTGTTGCTCTCTTGCTCTCCCTCCTTCTCTTCTGAGCCACAGGGACGGACTCAGTGCTGGAGATCCGTTCACCGTAGCTTACCCTGGTCGGTCGTCCCCCACAACAGTATCCAAAACGGTATACTTGTTACTGAGGGGAACGATCACATAGGACGCCTGCACTGACTGCTTCCTCCCAGCCCCTCTCACCGTCACCCATCTATCTTGATTCTTCGGAGTAACCCCTAAAGCTACTATCTGTGGCCACCTCTGCTTCCCGAATTATCCGGCGTTCATCAAGCTCCAACTCCAGTTCTCTAACGCGAATTCTGAGGAGCTGGGGAAGGGTGCACTCCCCACAGGTGAAATAAGCAGGAACACTGACGGCGTCCCACACCTCAAATATTCTGCAAGAGGAACATTGCACTGCCTTTCCTGCCATCCCCTCCAGATAAAAAAAGAAAGAAAGAAATTCACTCTACCACATAGGTTAAAAGAGGTGGAAGGGTGGGGGACCCTACAAGAATAGTGTATAGGGTTTAGGAACTGCCTAACTTAAATACAGGTAAAAATAAAACACTTAACCAGCAACCTCTACGCCCCACATGAGACCAGCAATCAGAGGTTATGGGCCTGCGCAAACAATTTAAATCTTTGCTACTTACCCAGCAGTCATTCTGTCCTCTCACCGACTGGAATCAGCTGTAAACTCCCAACAGTAAGTTTTTTTTTATAAATGTTTTTTATTCAGTTTTCATGTTTTATATTGAACAAATTACAAATTGTTAGAGAGAGAAAAAAAAACACGCAAAAATTAACATATATACTTACAGGTGAGCATCTTCTTAGTAATAACTGTGGCCTACCCCTCTTTGCCGGCATACATATTTTACATTTCCCAACATGTTTATTGGCATTTATTTAGTTTGGTTTTGGGCCTTAGCTAGCCATCAAACCCCCGTAACGAGCCCGTAGCCCCCCCCCCCCCCCCCCCCCCCCCCGCCGGCTACCTTCCCCCGACTATTCTTCCTCTTGTACGTTGGCCACAAACAGGTCCCGGAACAATTGCATGAATGGCTCCCACGTTCTGTGGAAGCCGTCGTCCGACCCTCGGATGGCGAATTTGATTTTCTCCATTTGGAGAGAATCCGAGAGGTCGGACAGACAGTCTGCAGTTCTGGGCGGTGCTGCTGACCGCCAGCCAAACAGGATTCTACGGCGGGCGATCAGGGAGGCAAAGGCAAGGGGTTCCGCCCTCCTCCCCAGGAATAGATCTGGCTGGTCTGAAACCCCGAAGACCGCCACTATCGGGCATGGCTCCACCCTCACCCCCACCACTTTGGACATAGCCTCGAAGAAGGCTGTCCAGTACTCTACAACTCTGGGGCAAGACCAGAACATGTGGGCGTGGTTGGCCGGGCCTCTTTGGCACCGCTCACATCTGTCCTCCACCTCCGGGAAGAACCTACTCATACGGTTTCTCGTTAAGTGGGCTCTATGTACCACTTTTAGTTGCGTCAGGCTGAGCCTTGCGCACGTGGAGGTGGAGTTGACCCTATGCAGTGCTTCGCTCCAGAGTCCCCACCCTATCTCTATCCCCAGGTCGTCCTCCCATTTCCTTCTTGTTGCGTCCAGTACGGTGTCGTCCCTATCTACCAGTCGGCCATACATGTCACTACAGTTCCCTTTCTCTAGGATACTTGCGTCCAGTAGGTCTTCCAATAGTGTCTGTCGTGGCAGTTGTGGGTACGTCCTTGTCTCCTTTCGTAGGAAGTTTTTGAGCTGCAGGTACCGTAGCTCGTTCCCCCCAGCTAGCTGAAATTTCTCTGTCAGTTCGTCCAGTGTTGCGATCCTGTCGGCCGTGTATAGGTCCCTGACTGTCAGTGTCCCCCCCCCCCCCCCCAGTCCTGTCTCCACCTTTTGAAGGTGGCGTCAGTCAGTGCTGGTTTGAACCTATGGTTGTTGCAGATGGGAGCCTTGTCAGACATTTTGTTCAGGCCAAATTGCTGCCGCAGTTGGTTCCAGGATTGGAGGGTGGCTGTCATTTAATCGAATCCTCTCACAACGAAGGCCTGCATACCATTGTCCTTATTTACTGCCTCTGCCTGCTTTACCAGCACACATGCCTTCAGTGACTGGTGTACAAGGGCAACCAGTTCCCGTTGCACATTCTCCTCTTCTCATGTATGCCGATTCCGATAATAATCTGTCTTCCCGGTTTTGCTACCAAAGTGGATAATATTAATAATCATAATAATAATCGTTATTAGTGTCACAGGTAGTCTTACATTAACACTGCAATGAAGTTACTGTGTAAATCCACAAGCGCCACATTCCGGCGCCTGTTCGGGAACACTGAGGGAGAATTCAGAATGGCCAGTTCACCTATCAAATTGCGTCCTTCGGGACTCATGGGTGGAATCCGGAGCCCCCTGCAGAAACTCACGCATACTCGGGAGAACGTGCAGATCCAGGCCAGGAATCGAACACGGGTCCATTGCATTTTGCAGCAAGAGTGTTAGCCACAGTGCTACCGTGGTTAACCTCATATGTGAAAGAAAATATCTTAGTATCCACGAAACAGTATGCCGATGCACACTAAGACTAAAGTTCACCTACTGCCCCTTTTGTTCGGTCTATACTTGTGAGTGGAGGCTTCTTCCAATAATTGCTGACTCAGGAACAGAATTCCAATTGTATGAGCACAGTGCGAACCAGACGAATTTGATCACATTAAAGTGTAGGCATAAGAAGGGGATCAGAACAAAGTGAATAAAATAGGTTACGAGCCAGAAACAGTCTCAAAACGTTGATATGATCCGTTTAGGGTCTAATATATTTTTGCTTAAACTAGACAAAGTTTGAGGTCACAGATAACCGCTAAGGATAAGCAAAACTCCCCGGTTTCTGAAAAGAAAAATCAAATTTACAACACAGCCAGAACAGTAGAACAAGGTGCAATATCTCGTTTGTCGTCGAGATTAAAATGTAACATGAGGTAAGGATTAAATAAGGGACAGATTTTGGTCGAGCATGCCACACTTTACAGTGACTGGCAGGTGTGACAAAGCCGGATCCCATGGTTTTTAGGTAACACACACAGAAGTAAATGTTCCCATCCTCTCTCCCCCATGAAGTTCTCGACCTCGCCTTCGAATTTCGAACCTCGAAGTTCCTTCCAAATATCACACCAGCTCGGACTGCCTCAACATTTGCGCACCTTCGAGTATTTTTATCTTGTTTACCCAATTTATGTTCCCTTCGATTCCAGGGCCTGCACTCAAGCATCAAGCCACGGACACAACTTCAGATCGTCAGTCATTCCAACCAACACAGCAGTGCTTCAATGGTTTCCCTGTACGCAACTGCCCTCAGCACAGACACGGCGGTGTTTTGCTGCATTTTAGATTCCCCAGGACTTCTCCTGCGGCCCCACATATTTGGAGCCTTCTATCCACATCTATTTGGTTGCTTGGGGCCTATTTATTTTCTCCTCTGCTTAATGTTTTACTTCCCCAGAGTTTTCCTCCACTGGTAGCCTCACGGTGGCCTCTTCCTGGAGAATCATAATAATAATAATCTTCATTGTCACATTGAAACATTGACGAGACTGGTGTAATTTATTTCATGAAGAGCGACCCAATCGTCGGCCACCCGGATTCCCATGTAACTAAAGCTCGATCTGACAATCAAAAAAGGTAACCTGCCCAGATAGGCTCCCGTCTCCTCGGGGTATTTGCTCTTATCCAAATTCAACTTGTACGCAGATAAGAAACCCAGACTCTCAAGAAGCTTCATTATCTTAATCATAGTGCATATTGAATCCATAATATAAAGAGGTAATTAATCGCTTACAAAAACACTTCATGCTTCATCCCCCTCCACTTACTGGAAGACCTCGGCACTATGGTAAGCAGCCCTACTGCCAAAGCAAACAATAGCAAAGACAATGGACATCCCTGTTTTGTATCCCTATTCAGTGGAAAGTACCCAGAATTCAAAGCATCCGTGTGAACACGGAAAGTGGGGCCCCTATACAATAAGCAAATCCAGGATATAAACTTTTGCCCGCATTCAATCCTCCCAATAATCTCAAACAGGTATTCCCACTCTCAAATGTCTTTTCGGAATCGAGGGAAACCATCACCCCGGTTCAGGCACCGAGGAGGAGGAAAAGAGAACCGACGACGTCTATTGGCTGATAATTGCCAACTATTTTTGAAGCCTGTCTGGCCTTTTGATATCACCTCTGAGAGGCAAGGATCCAGCTGTTGTATCAACACTTTAGTAAGTAACGTAACGTCTGCATTTTAAAGTGGGACATGTCGGTATAACCGAACCTCTTTTGGGTTCTTGGCTTTATTAAGGATCAAGAAAATAGATGCCTTCGCAATTGTAAAAGGCAATGAAACCTGAGATCGTTAACCAAATGAAACATTTGGACGTATACGTTGCTCCACCAACTCTTTATCAAGCATACTTTGGGTGCCATCAAGGGCAGGAGCTTTACCCGCCTGCAGCAACCTAAAGAAATAATTTCCTCTGGGTCCAACGGGGATCCCAACTATTCACGCCTCTCATCCTCCACAGACGGGATGGATAATCCATCCAAAATGTCAGTCATAACCGAACTCTCCGTCAAAGCATCCGATATATAGAGATCCCGATAAAATGTTTCAAAAGCACCATTGACTTGAGGCGGTGCGGAAACCAGGCTGCCATTGGAGTCTTAAACCTGTACAATCTCTCAGGAAGTGGCCTTCTCTCTCAAGTGCTGAGGTAAGAGTTGACTTGCTTACTCCCCATTTTCGTAAAATATAACCCTCGAACGTTGCAGCTAATTCACCGTCTTATATGTTATTCATAATTAAATTTTTGTCTGCAACTTTTTACGACTTTCATACAATTCTGGGGTTGGGGCAAGTGTGTTCTAGTGGTCCACATTAAAATGGATCCCACAAGCCTTTGCGGCTCCGACCTTGCGTCATTCAACAGTACTATATAGAAAATTACCCCCCCCCCCCATAACCACTTTAATATATTCCCACAGCATCGAACTTGCGAAGGACTGACTTTTATTAAATGCAGTATATTCCCCAAAGTCGGTGGACATGTGTTCACAAAATGTCTTGTCTTTAATAATACCGTATCCAATCTCCATGGCCGACGCTTGGAGTCACTGCAACCAGGGGGTTGTGGCATGCATGTCCATGTTAGATCAAGTGGAGTCTCATTGATAAGATGTTATTGGAAGCTAGTTATTCTGAAACGTTATGTGTCAGAAACACCAGCCTGCAGAAAGACCACAGCGAAATTCAACAACTAAAACCTACTTCCAAGAAACCTAACCCGAAACAGAACAAAAACACGAAGCACATTATCAAAACAGAACTACTATAGTGAATTGCAGCCAACTGCTCAACACCGCTCCCATTAGCTAACAGTTTGTCTGGGCGAGCAGCTCCCACCCAGAGGGAAGAAAAACGCTTCCAGAAAAAGGAGTCTAAAAATCCCTTGAGACATAGTACTCCAACATAAAGCTACATGTGTTTGCAATAGTTAGAACAAAAACACATATAAAATTAAAGCCCAGACCTGTGCCCAACCTGATAACCATTCAACCCAACAAGAACAGAAAAATACAAACAAATGAACATGAAACACAACACTTCCACATATCAAATGCTCATCCCTAATATCACAAAACGTAAATCACCGGGCACCCAGTCCATGATTTTTTACAACGAATTCTGCCTCCTCCCACGCATCAAAATAGTAATTTCCCTCAAAACTCACTCTGAGCCACGCCGGGCAAATCTCCCCAACCCGGATCCCATTATTGTAAACGGCAGCCTTTTTTCAAGTATTTTCACTAAATTCGCTCTGGGAGTGGTGCCTTCCATCCACCCTGGCAGTCCAACAATTCGGATGTTTGCCTCCTGCAACGGTTCTCGAGATCATTCACTTTGACCTTCAGCATTTCATTTGCATCAGCCATCACAGGCATCTCGCTTGCAGAGAGGCAGTTTGGTCACGGTGCCTCGAAAAATACACCAAAATCCTTTTATCGTGATTCTATGTGCATTTACCGTTTCGTTGGTCCTCTCCAAAGGCAAATGGGTGGGGACCACGGCGTCTTCCATCAATTTTCGAAGGTATCCCGGCACAACCCGCCAGTGTTTGTCAAGTTCCGCCGCCACGGTGCTTGAAGGCACCACGGCGATTAAGGAAGTGCCCGGAGTCCCAGAGGCTGCCTGCACCATTATTTTCACTGAGCGGCCTTCAACTCTGTCGACGAACGCGAACTTTCACCCTTTCTTACCCTGGGCTTTCTGGACATTTCACTATGGAGGTGCCTTATTCCATTAAATACGTGGGTTATTAAATGGAAATACCCTCGGAACAAAGAGCCAAGGGCCGAAAATGCAGTGACCTAGCTGGAGCCACCTCGCGCACTTCTCTGTCCCAACGTAGGCAGCACGGTAGCATTATGGATAGCACAATCGCTTCACAGCTCCAGGGTCCCAGGTTCGATTGCCGGCTTTGGTCACTGTCTGTGCGGAGTCTGCACGTTCTCCCCGTGTGTGCGTGGGTTTCCTCCGGGTGCTCCAGTTTCCTCCCACAGTCCAAAGATGTGCAGGTAAGGTGGATTGGCCATGATAAATTGCCCTCAGTGTCCAAAATTGCCCTTAGTGTTGTGTGGGGTTACTGGGTTATGGGAATAGGGTGGAGGCATTGACCTTGGGTAGGGTGCTCTTTCCAAGAGACGGTGCAGATTGCTTGGGTCGAATGGCCTCCTTCTGCACTGTAAATCCTATGAAATAATACCACCGGAAGTGAGTGGTCACCATATTGAGACCTGTATGATTCTCAGAGGCCTTGAGTGGGTAGATGCTGAGAGGTTGTTTCCCCTTCTGGGAGGGTCGACAAACATAGGGCGTCATCTCAGAGTATGCGGTCGCCCAAAGATGAGGAGGAATTTATTCTCTCAGAAAGTAATGAAACTGGAATTCTTTGCAGCAGAGGGCAGTAGAGGCTGGTTCATTCAGAATGTTCAAGGCTCATATTGTTAACAGTAAAGAAATCAAGGGTTATGGGGATGACGCGGCAAAGTTGAGTTTAGAACAGTTAGAACAGTACAGCACAGAACAGGCCCTTCAGCCCTCGATGTTGTGCCGAGCAATGATCACCCTATTCAAGCCGACATATACCTATACCAGTAACCCAACAACCCCCAATAACCTTATTTTTTAGGACACTAAGGGCAATTTAGCCTGGCCAATCCACCTAACCCGCACATCTTTGGACTGTGGGAGGAAACCGGAGCACCCAGAGGAAACCCACACACACACGGGGAGGATGTGCAGACTCGGCACAGACAGAGACCCAGCCGGGAATCGAACCTGGGACCCTGGAGCTGTGAAGCATTTATGCTAACTACCATGCTACCGTGCTGCCCCTTAGGATTATTACATCACATAAGTAATGATCTCATTGAGTAGTGTAGCAAACTTGATTGACAGTATGGTCTACTTCTGCTCCGGCATCGGGAGCCCGGGACAGGGGCAACTGCAATATACATTTGTGTCTTAAATGCATATCAATGATCCATATGATCATATGATTTCTAATGCCCAGTGGACAGATGCATGGTATTCCCAGCGGACAGCTCCGACTCGCATAATAAATTATTTGACGTTGCAACATATCCAAGTATTTAATGATTCTCCTAGATCCATTCCCGCTGGCAGTCTCACCAGAGTGGAGGGAACTATTAGATGTATTGTTTTTCGATGTCCAGAAGGCCTTCGACAAAATCCCTCACAAAATATTATGTAATAAGATAACATTCAATTATGTTGTAGATAATGCAATGACATGAATAGAGAATTGGTTATTTGGCAAGAAAGAGCGGGTTATTTTTCAGGTAGGCAACGTGTAAAACGTGGGGTTCCTCAGGGATTAGTGATGGGACCTCATCTGTTCACAATATATTTAATGACATTGAGGGAGGAAGCGAATGCACTGCAGCCACATTGGTAGGTGAAACATAAATAGATGGAAAGGAGAGGTACAAATAAATTACAAACAGGTATTGATATGTTTAGCAAGTGGACAAGAGGTTTTCAAATGGTGTGTAATGATAATCATGATCTTTATTGTCACAAGTATGCATGCATTAACACTGCAATCAAGTTACTGTAGAAAAAATACAGCATTTAATCAGGAAGGCCAATTGAATGATGGCCATTTTTTCAAAGACATTTGGAGTAAATGAGTGGGAAAGTGTTGTTGGAGCTGTACAATGGCAGCACCGTAGCACAGTGGGTAACACTGTTGCTTCACATCTCTAATGTCCCTGGTTCGGTTCCTGACTTGGGTCACTGTCTGTGTGTAGTCTGCAGGTACTCCCTGTGTCTGCGGGAGTTTCCTTCTGGGGCTCAGGCTTACTCCCACAGGTCCCTAAATACGTGCTGTTAGGTAATTTGGACATTCTGACCTCTCCCTCTGTGTACCTGAACAGGCGCCGGAATGTAGCGAATAGGGGCATTTCACCATAACGTCATTGCAATGTTAAGATAAGCCTACATTTGACAATAAAGAGTATTACAGTTTGTGGTGGGAACACATTTGGAGCGTTGTTTTACTCCCTTAATTAAGGAAATAGATTATTTCATATGAGACGGTTTCAAGGAGGTTCAGCAGGATGACCCCTACGATTGTGAACGTGTTGTGAGCAAAGATTAGTGAGGGTATGACTCTACTAATTGAAATTTATAAGAATAAGAGAATGTCCCATTAAAACATATATAATTCGTAACGGGCTTGACAGGGAAAATACTGAAAGGATGATTCGTCGCATGGGAGTGCCTGGGTTCGGATGGCGTAGTCTCAGAATAAAGGGCTGCCAATGCAAGACTGAAACGAGGAACAATTGCTTCTCGCAGGTTTGTGATACTTTGAAACCACTGGGGACAGAAAACCATAGGGACAGAATATTCGTGGATATATAAGGACGAGATACGTAGCGTATCGATCAGTAAGGGAATCAAGGGGTACTGGAAAAGGCCAAGGAATTGGGCATGAGGAATGTCGAGTCAGCCACGACCCTATTGATTAGTGGACAAGATTCAAGGACCCCAAGGGCCTATTCCAGTTCCTATTTCTTAGGCCTTATTGCCTTAGGGTCTTCTTCTCAGAAGCGTATCCAGTCTAACCATACATTCCAGACCATTGTCCGTATCCTTTTAGATTATGGCACATAGATTGAATATCCAAATACTTTTGAAACGTGAACAGGGTTTCTGCATCTACCATGCTTTCTGGAAGTGGGTTCCAGATATTCACCACTCTCTGTAAAAATATTTATTCCAAAACAATTGTTTTACACTTCATCTATGCCCACTAATTATGAGCCCTCAACGTTCTATCCACGAATAATTTTGTCTCACCCCATTCTACCGTGCTGAAATAAAAGTAACACCAGTCTATTCAATCTTTCCTCATAACTAAAATTCTCCGATCCGGGAGAGCGTCTTGTTGACCCGTGCGAGCGCAGGTGCATCCATCCTATATTCGGGTGATACAAATTACTCATTGCACTCCTGTAGCTGAGGTCTACAGAGCGTCTTCCAAAGTTGAATCATAACTTCCCAGTCATATATGTTGTGCTTCAGTTACAGAAAGCAAGTATCCTGTATGAATTTTTGAATACACTTTATACTTGTGCAGTAATTCTGAGGATCTGTGCCCATGCAGGACAAGGATTCTGCCGTTCCACTGCACTTTTTAGTATCCAACCATTTATTGGTCTTTTGGATTGCTGAAAATCGATCATCCAATCTTTTTTCGGATACTATCCTGTTGCCACGTTCCCAACCACTGTCCATTAATATCCGCCTAAAATCTAAATCTCTCTATTTGTCTGTCAACCAACGGCCCAATTTTAAGTAACTTCAAATGTATTAATGATATCCGGCACACGCAAATCTTTTGCCATTGATTTATGGCTGAAACAGTCCGTCCCCATATGAGGCAAAACTTAGACAACATTCAGGTTAGGACTGCTGAGTGTTAACAAATATGTACATCTCACAATTTCCAGGTAACGACCTTCTCCAACAAGAACGAATCTAATCATTGTTCCTTGGCATTTACTTGCATCACCATGACTGAAACCCCTAAGATCAAAATCCTGGGGATTAGCATTGGTCAAAAACTGAACCAGAAAATCCATAACGTTACTGTGGCCAAAAGATGAAGTTAAAATCTGGAAATTCTGCAGACATTACCTCACCTGCTGATTTGCAATAGCCTGTCGACAAGGCACACATCAGGATTGTGATGGAATTCTCAACGCTCGCCTGGATGAACATCGGCACCACGGTACTTAACCTCAACAACATCCATGTCAAAGCAATTCAATTGATTGATTCATCATTCACCTGCTTCAACATAATTTGTTGCCACCGGCAATGCACATGACTTCAGTCTGCACCATCTGCAAACTGCATTGTATCAACTCACCAAGGCTTGTTCGACGGTACATTCCAAATCCACGACCTCTAACATCTATAAGGATAGTAAGAAGTCTTACAACACCAGGTTAAAGTCCAACAGGTTTGTTTCAAACACGAGCTTTCGGAGCGCAGCTCCTTCCTCCGAAGGCTCCAAAAGTTGGTGTTTGAAACAAACCTGTTGGACTTTAACCTGGTGTTGTAAGACTTCTTACTGTCCTCACCCCAGTCCAACGCCGGCATCTCCACATTAGATCTATAAGGATGACAGACAAATGGGATCACGATCACCTGTTCCCCTCCAAGTCACTCCCCATCTTGTCTGGGAAATATATCATTGTTTCTTGACTGTCGCCGGGTGGAAATCCTGGATCGTGCTTCCTGACAGCACTGTGGGTTTACGGACAGTGCATGGGTTGCAGCGGGTCACGCAGCTAGCTCAACTCCAACTCCTGAGGGAAAGTAAGGATCAACAATAAACGTTGACCACGCCAAAGATGCTCATTCACCATGAAATAATGAAAAGTACCACCTTCACCAAGGAGCGCACGTCCGAGCACTGTGAAAATCCACCAGAAAAAATTTCCTACCCAAAAATAACAGACGAAAATCAAACTTTATTTTCTGCCCCCCTGCAGATTTTACGACACTCGCCATGGATTCCATGCGCTACTCAACGTTATCACAGCACCTGCCCAGCTTCATTAGCTAAAAGTAAGCACAGAAAAGTTTCAGCTCCGATTGGTCTCTTTCGGTGCAGGCTAAATTTGTTTTTCCTCGACACTTTCAATGATTAAGTCAATTATACGATCTTCACACTATATCCATCCCCGCCTGTCTTAGGGTCGCAGAAACCACCTTAACTGGTATCCCATCGTTTTGCAATTCTCAGTTACATATAGATTTGCGCTTCCATCTGCCTCAAGGACCCTGAAAGTTCAAACCAAGCATTGTGAATATCACACCTCCTATTATTCAGTTCAAGTTACAATATGTCGATTGTTGCTCCCTCGGACATTGATAGCTGCAACCATTTCTTTAATCAGGACTGGAAAACTCGCCTGATTTTATACATTTTTTAATGACTTTTTCATCGTAATGCAACAAGCCCTGATGACTGGTACAGTCTAACTGTTTCTACATGAAAGAGTACAGATTTTTAAAAAAACATTTAAATTAAAATGGGATTCAACGTGGTCAATGCGTATACCGAGCACATCTTTCGGTTCTGGAGGTGACACTCACGCAGTCACGGGAAGAATGTGCAAACTCCGCACAGACAGTGGCCCGAGGCTCCAATGGAAACGGGGCCCTCTACACCGTGAGGCAGCAGTGCTAATCACTGTGCCACGATGCCGCCCTTTGACCACAGAACATGACAGGACAACGACACCGTTTGCACTTAAATGTAATTATTCTAACCATGATAAGGGGAAAAACACATTCACGCTCGAGAAGAGGGGGAAGAGGCTAATTTCATGTAAACATGGTGATATGATGCACACCATCACGAACAGCGAATTCAATACCGTGCTAAATAACTTTTGGAAAACATTGTATGAACAAACCAGATGAAACAAAACTTATACATTTGAGAACATTGGCCTCAGATTGTTCGGAATTCATATGACACAAAACGGGTTGGGCAAGTTTGGAAATCCATGTGGAGATATTGCATAATAATTTTAAACTGAATTTGAATTATATGGTTATGATTGCTAATCCAGGAGCAAAGTGTAAACTTCTATAACGTAAAGGTTAGGATTTAGAAAAATACCTTTTTCATTAACCTCAATAATTCAAAATGTAAGCCCCAGAATAAGGAATAAATTATCAAATTCTGAGGGCGGACCGAATATTTTCTCAAGTTCTTTAGGTATATCAGTCCAGTAGGATGCAATTTTGACAATCAGCAATATATACTCTGTGTGTAGTTAATCTCGGTTACCTAGCACCTTAAGCACTTCGAGGATCTAGCACGAAGATATCTGTGTCTCAAACTCAATGTGGACGGTGTAATATTTTGAACAGAGCCGCCTTCGTTTTCTTACAAATTGAAATTGAAGTGCATATTTCCATATATACCGCAGGTACCCCCATCAATATTGACTGCAAAGTTTTTTTCTTCTAAATTGCAATTTCTCAGCAACGCTCACACCGGCTGGAGAAAATAATCTATCATAAAATATGCTCATCAAATGCTTCAGTTCCGCAAATATTAGGATTTGTTTTCTACCTGGGAGGTTTAAGCGTCAAGATGCATAGTTGCCTTATCACGAAAACGTCTCTAAGTTGCATGAATTTGAAAAAAAGAAGCTTCCAGTATTTCACATTGTTGGCAGAGTTGCTGATAAGACGAGAAGGAAGCACCATTGGATATATTTCCGGGCCGACAACTGCCTCTATCTCTCCAGATGTCGAACCTATCGTCCACCTGGGCACCACGGCAGCACAGTGTTTAGTACAGATGATTCATAGCTCCAGGGTCCCACATTCGATTCCCAGCTGGGTCACTCTCTGTACGGAGTCTGCACATTCTCCCCGTGTTTGCGTTGGTTACCTCCGGATGCTCCTGTTTCTTCCCACAGTCCAAAGATGTGCAGGTTAGGTGGATTGAACATAGTAAATTGCCACTTAGTGTCCGAAGTGTTTGGGTGGGGTTGCTGGGTTGAGGGGATGGGGTGCTCAACTGTGCTGAAGTGTGGTGCTCTTTCCAAAAGCCAGGTGCAGACTTGATTGGGCTGAATTGCCTCCTTCTGCACTGTAAATACTACGTTCTGACCTGTTGGGAAATCCTGGTTATCCAGAATGGGAGAGAGAGAGCAGAAGTCAATTCTCCCTTCCAGCTTACGAGTTATCCTCCACGCTCTCAGAGTTTTGAGAGTTATAGGATTCCCACAGTTGGCAGACCCAGCCTTGACATCCCTGTAAAACAAGAGGGCTTTCAGGAGTATACAGAACAGCATGATACAATGTCGAGCTAAATGGAGGAGGGTCCTCTCTGACTCAATCCTCTATATACTTAAAGATATGCAAACGCCGAAAGGGATCACGAATGGACAACGAAGTAAGGGGTGAGTTGTCCTTCTGAGCCGACAGAATGGCATTGCCTCCGGCTTTCCAAAATACATTTGTCAGCAAGAAAAACGCTAAATCTACCAATCGCAACAATAACACAAGAACAAAACATCCGGCTCAGACACAAACAGCAAATTGTTATGTGCGTAAAGGGGCTCTCATCCTGCTTCCTTGAACTCTTAAAACGAAATGCCGAAAATGTCTGTCAGGCTTCTCTTAGGGGCTGTATGCCTGTTGCATACAATGTCTGGGATAGCAGGCTTTCCTGTCTAATCCCTCATTTGCGATTACAATTATCTCTAATCATCCATAACAATTGCCGCCACAGGACTTTCATAAAGCACCTGTATCCACTTCAATATTACCCAGTCAATGCAAAGCTCTGCAATTTATAAAATAAATAATTTCACCAGGTTAGAGCATAGTTTGTATCGAATATGCTCACTGCCCAATCGATTGTCCATGTTTGAAAGCTTCAAATAAGATACACTCGTTTCCTGATACTGTTGCACGAATTCCGACCCTTTCTGATATCCGTCTGATAGCTGGTTTAGCTCATCAGAGAAAAATGCTAGCAGCGCGGGTTCAATTCCCGTCCAAGCTTATCCGAACTGGTGCCGGAATGTTGCATCCTGGGTATTTTCACAGTAATTTCTGACAATAAAATGTTCTCGTTATTATTTAGTCCGTGATGATGAATGGGCGCCAAGCGCCTGAGAGAGACCTACCTGATTACCACTTTAACTATTTAACTGAACGACAACAGTTAAAGCGGGCATATCCAAAAGTAGAGTGGAGCAGCCTTGAGATAAGGGTGGCACGGTAGCAGAGTGGGTATCACTGCTGCCTTACAGCACCAGAATCCCCAGTTCGATTCCCGGCTCGGGCCACTGTCTGTGCAGAATCTCGTTTTCGACGAGTCTGCGTGGATTTCCTCCGGGTGTTCCGGTTTCCTCCCACAGGTCCTGAAAGACGTGCTGTTAGGCGAATTGGACATTCTGAATTCTCCCTCAGTGTACCCGAACAGGCGCCGGAGTGTGGCGACTGGGGGATTTTCAAAATAACTTCATTGCAGTGTTAACGTAAGCCTACTTGTGACACTAATTAAGATTATTATTCTTATAACAGATGAGATCTGGAATGCAATTGCTGAATTGACACAGCAAAGTAAACTGATCACTAAAACAGTATGAGTTGGACCTGATGTTGTTTAAACGATTGACACCATTGCTGGTAAAACATAACTCCAAATTTCGATAAATTAGTGCATATACTCAAAATTGATCAGTGTTGATGCTTTTCAAATCTCAGGACTAAATGTCACACTAGGGAGTTAACCATAATGTCATAATCGATATGGCTATTCTTTATTTAAACGAATTAAACAAAGTTGAACGATGTTGTAACATTAATGCCCCCAGTGAGATCCGCTGGGTATAAATTAAAGGTTCTGTGTCACCTCAGCGCATAATTGGGAGCGGTTATCTGCAGCACAGAGACAGAACACGTCACACAGAAAAGTATGGAATCGTTTCACAGTGTCCAGAAAATATATTACACAGTTCTTGCAGTCATCGCTGTTCCTGGTAAGTAATTGTGGCTATCGAATATGGTCAACCTATACATGAGCTGGTCTCTGTTTTGTTACTGTGACGAATAACGTTACTGACGGATCTAATGATCACTTTTATACAGACACCTGGCGTGCGATGTCATGCTATAAGTCAAATGTTCTGAATAACGTCCCATGTTGAAATCCTTTCCTTCAACAGACAATAGACTTAGTTGTAGCTGATGTCTTGCTGTATTAGCAAGCAATTTCCTTCAGTGGGATATTGCGTACAGCAAAATCGAACATGCATCAAATTTGCAAGGGGAGTCTTTTGTTCAGTCGTTCACAGCACATGAGCGGCGCTGGCTGGGGCCAGATATATCTTCCACGAGCGGTAAGCTTCCTTCTTGATCGTCTTCAGTCAATTTGGTATAGGTATACGCACAAGGATATTAGTAAGGTGTTTCAGGTTTTTACCCAGCAGAAGTGAATGATAGATGATAGTGTTCCAAGTCAGGGTGGTGAGTAATTTGGAGGCAGTCTTCCAAATAACGGTCGGTTGGGTGCGAAATATGTCGTCTGATTTTTCCTGGACCGAGCCGAGCTTCTTGAGTGTTGTTGAACTGCTTTCATCGAGACACATGGAGAGTATTACATCATATTTCTAACTGATCTCTGCTTTCAATGGAGCTGCATCCTTTCATAACATAACTCATGAATGGGCAGGGGGAATACTTTTGATGTTGGTTCGTGTCTTCGTTTTACTGGACCAAGTGAAACATATTAGTATTGTTCTTGTTTCCTCTTGAACAGCAACAGAGCCATGTTAAGACTGGTAAATAGCTGAACAAGTTTTGGATACTGCTTTAATCTTACTCTGACACTAATTTCTGTAAACATTTTAGATATCATACTGCGAATACTCCTTTTACTCACCACCATCCTGAGAATCAGTGCATAGTGAGAGTTGTTTTTTGTGATCTGCCTGTTATTGGGACTGATAATGGAACTGCTATCAATCAACAATATGAGAACTTTCCAGTAATTGCTCCTCATTATTTTCTTTACAGTTAATCTAGTGACGATGGTGATGCTGTCAAAGGGAAAATGTGGCCTCTCCAATTGCACCACGCTTTATCTGGTGGCAATGGCAGCCGCAGATCTAATGGTCATTATCTCTTTCGTAATACTGCAGCGGATCAAATCATATTATTTCCCAGTATCGTTCCTTGACGTCACCCCTATTTGTAGTGTTATAATCGTTCTGAGTTATGTCACAACAGAATGTTCTGTCTGGTTCACTGTTATTTTCTCATTTGATCGATTTGTGGCCATTTGTTGCCAGAAGCTGAAAATTAAATATTGCACCGAGAAAACTGCAACTGTGGTTTTAGTAACAACAGGTATTTCGATTTGCTTAAAGGACATTCCCTTCTACTTTACATTTGAAGCTGCAGAAATAAGAAACGATGTACCCTGGTTCTGTAATGAAAGAGCAGTCTATTATACTGATCCTGCATGGGTGGGATTTGACTGGTTTGATAAGGTTTTAACCCCACTGCTTCCATACGCACTAATCCTGTTGCTCAACACTTTAACAGTCAGATATATTTTAGTGACCAGTCAAGTGCGGAAGGGACTGAGGAGTCAGAGCAACGGAGATAATTGCAGTGACCCAGAGATGGAGAGGAGAAGGAAATCTATGATTTTGCTCTTCGCCATCTCGGGCACATTCATTGTTTTGTGGCTTGCATATGTTGTAGACTTCATCTTTTACAATATAATTGGAATTAATCCCGAACATTACAATGATGCCATGAATATATTTGTCGAATTGTCACTTATGCTGCTGAGTTTCAATTGCTGCACAAATGCATTTATTTATGGGGTGAGTCAGTCCAAGTTCAGGGAGCAGCTCAAGAGTGCTGTGAAAGATCCGGCTGGATCGATTATTCAGTTCATTAAAAACCGAAACAGCTGAGAAAAGCCTGGAGGATGTTACATAAATAGGAAGGGGTATGAGAGTTGTAGGAGTCGATTGACATAGGGATGCATATAGGGGCCGGATTAAACAACAGACATCAGTAGGTGTTGTAGGGATGAGTAACATAGGGAAAGAATAGGAGGTAGAGGAGGCGACACAGATATGAGGACTGTAGGAAGACGTTAATGCGGAGGGACAACCACAACTCACTAATGTTTTTGGAGGACCCTGAATTAATAGGTGTCGGCTGTGTGGATCATGTGTTCACTCTAGAGATTTTTTCACAGGAACTGCCCGCCATAACAGCACTGTGGTTGTAACTGTCGCACAGACCGTGGGGCCTCACGGTAGCATGGTATCAATGCTTCACAGCTCCAGGGTCCCAGGTTCGATTCCCGGTTGGGTCACTGTCTGTGTGGAGTCTGCACGTCCTCCCCGTGTGTGCGTGGTTTTCCTCCGGGTGCTCCGGTTTCCTCCCACAGTCCAAAGATGTGCGGGTTAGGTGGATTGGCCATGCTAAATTGCCCGTAGTGTAAGGTTAATGGGGAGATTGTTGGGTTACGGGTATACGGGTTACATGGGTTTAAGTAGGGTGATCATTGCTCGGCACAACATCGAGGGCCGAAGGGCCTGTTTTGTACTGTTCTATGTTCTATGTTCTATTTCAAAAGTAATTAGAAATGGTAATGAACACAAGGCTTGCCGGTTACCTTCCCATCTGTCGCCGCTCATGACTTTCTCATCTGGAAACGTGGTGAGCAATAACTTCCAGTATAAAATCATATCCCCATACGTATTTTAACCAGTTTATGCTGTCAATCTAACCTTCTCTTTGAAACTCATTATCGGTTTCATCTTTTTTAAGGCATTCTCTTGCGAGCGTCTATCTCTACATGAACATGATGTAAGATATTACAATTCACCTTTATTTTATTTTTCACCATTAGCTTTCTCTGTCTCTTTCTATTTCCAACAGCTTCATCTGTAGCTGAGTTCTAGCGAATTTAAGCTATGTTTTACGAGTGTCAGGTATATTTTATCTCTCTTTCTCAGGTGAGGAAGGGGCTGCGCTCCAATAGCTAGTGATTCGACACAAACCTGTAGGACTTTAAGGAAGTAGAGGGAAGTCGATCCATCGAAAATAGGCGACATGTTTAGATAAAGGATCTGGATAGGCGCAGGCTGGGGGGGGGGGGGGGGGGGGGCGGGCAGAAGGGCCTGTTCCTGTTCTGTAATTTTCAGTGTTCTTTGTTATTTAACCTCTTGTTTGAAGGACTTTTACTATGCCCACCTTCCAATGGTTCCGTCTCATCACTGTAACTGCAATACCGGGTTCAAAAAGCTGATTCCCTCTGTTATGACCCTTGAAGAGTGAGTGGCAAATTACATGACGAGGAGACGAAAAAGAATTTAAACTTGTCATTATTTCTCAGAAAATCACCCAAAGTCTTTGAACCTTGATTGTCCACTAACTACAGATAACAGGTTTGTAAATATAAATTTAATTAATTTTATTAATAACACCCAGAATTAAATACGCAGCAAATGCAGCTCTATAACAATTATCTAAATCATATTCGCACCTTAACTTGTCCCCTGATATCAACAGACACAGGCGTACACACACGCACACACACAAGACGACAAACAAACACAGAGGGAACAGGGGTGTAAAATAATAATTTAAGCATAATAAATAAAATTGTTTCCAATAATTCTCTCCTGGCATATTCTCATTCAATCAAGCCTTTTTGATCTAGGTGACTGCGTTCAGTCCGTCGATTCACTATAGATTCATTCAGATTTTCAATACAGCAATGCAGTTTTCTGGAGAAGACAAGGGAGAAAGAGAGAGTGCGCAACGTCTTTCCTCTGAGCTTTCAGTACCCAACTTACTGTAAGTTATTTTACGGGATGTGGGAGTCGCTGGTGAGGCTAGCATTTATTGGCCAGCCCTAGTTGCCCTTCAGAAGGTGGTGGTAGTGAGTTGCCTTCTTGAACCGCTACAGTCCCTGAGGTGTATACAAACACACTGTGCTGTTCGGCAGGAAGTTACAGAATTTTCACCCGGCGACATTGAAGAAACGGCAATATATTTCCGAGTCGTAGAGGTTAGTGACTTAGAGGGGAACGTCCAGTTGCACGCACTGCCGGGTATCTGCTGCTTTGGTCCTTCTCGATGTTAGTGATCGTGGGTTTGGAAGTTTCTGCCGATGGATCCTTGGTAAGATACTGAAGTCCATCCTATAGATGATACATACCTCTGCCACTGTTTGTCGGTGGTGAAGGGATTGAAGGTTTGTGGCAAGTGTAGTAACCAAGCGGGCTGCTTTACAGACATGGTGCCGAGCTTCTTGAGTGCTGTTGGAGCTGCACTCATCCAGGCATGTGGAGAATATTCCATCAAGCTCCTGACATGTGCCTTGTAGATGGTGGGCAAGATTTGAGGTCGAGGAGGTGAGTTACTCACTGTAGAACTCCTCGCTTTGGCCCTGCTGTGGAAGCCAGAACATTAATGTGGCTAGTCCAGTTCATTTATTAGCAATATTGACTCCCAGTGTATTGATTGTGGGAAATTCGGCAATGGTAATGCCATTGAATGTCAAGGGGCGATTTGTAGGTCCTCTCATGTAGGTGATGATGATTGCCCGTCACCTGTGTGGCGCGAATGTAACTTGGCACTTGTCAGCCCAAGCCTTATATTGTCCAGGTCTTGCTGCAAGTTGACATGGACTGATTCATTTTCTGGAGAGTCGCGAATGGTGCTCAACACTGTTAAGTGATCTGCAAACTTTTGCACTTCTGACCTTATGATGGAAATGACGTCATTGATGAAGCATCTAAGATGGTTGGGCCCAGGACACTACCCTGAGGAACTTCTGCAGTGATGTCCTGAAGCTGCGATGATTGATCTCCAAATACCAGAAACATTTTCGTTTGTTCGTGTATGGCTCCCACTGCGAAATCTCAATGATTCCAGTTTTGATAGGGCTCCTTCTCTGCCAAACATGGTCAAATTCTGCCTTCATGTGAAGGGCAGTCATTCCCATCTCTGGCATTTAGCCCTCTTGACCATGATTTAAACAAGGCTGTAAAGAGGTCAGGAGCTGAACAGCGCCACTCCCGAGAGCCACGGGGAAGTACTCAGGGAGCCCGGTAATAATAGCTTCATTGATAATTTGGAGGCAGTTTCGCCAACATTTCGGGCAGGGGGCAGGGTCAAGGGAAATGCCGATTCGGGGGAAGCACAGAATTGAGCCATGGAGGTGGGATGGAAATTTTCGGAAATGGGAGAAGGGGATTAAGACACTGAAAGATTTGTTTCTTACGGGTCGGTTTGCAGGATTGATGGAGCTGGAAGTGAAGATGGGATGGAGCAGGGGGAAATGTTCAGATACACGCAGGTTCAAGATTTTGCCAGAAAGACGATACAGTACTTCCCAGAGAAGTCGGCCTTCACATTGCTGGAGGAGGTGTTGACGACAGGGGGGGCTGGAGAAGGGGGTAGCGTCAGCGTTTATGGAGGATTTTTGGAAGAGGAGAAGGCACTACTGGAATGGGTAAAAGCAAAAAGGGAGGAAGCGTTAGGATAGGATATGGAGGAGGTGTTCTGGTGTGAGATGCTCTGGAGAGTGAATGCCTCCATCTCGTGCGCGAGGTTGGGGCTGATACAGCTGGAGGTGGTATACAGGCACACCTCACGAGGGCGAGGAAGAGCCGATTATTCGAAGGAGCAGAAGATGTGTGTGAACATTGCGAGGGGAGCGGGGGAGGGGGCGATAATCAGCTTATTATGGTTCGGTCCTGTCCAAAGCTGGAGGATTACTGGAAGGAGGGTTTTAGGGTAATTTCTAAAGTGGTGCACGTGAAACTGGACCCGGGCCCCCGGGATGCCATATTCGGGGGGTTGGACCAGCCAGGGGTGGAAACTAATGTGGAGGCAGATGTTGCAGCCTTCGCCTGTTTGATCGCCTGAAAGAGGATCCTGATGGGTTGAAGAGCAACCTTTCCACCCTGTGCCCTGGCGTGGTGGGGGGATCTGCCGGAATTCATGACTCTTCAGAAGGTCAAGTTTGAAGTGAGGGGAAGGATAGAAGGGTTCTACAATTCATGGACATTATTCAGTATGCATTTTCAAGAACTGGACAACATTGAACATTAGTTGGGGGGGGTGGGTGGAAGGTTTGGAGAGGGGACGATGGGTGTTGATGGTGGCTATGAGAGATTCCTGTTTCCTTTTTGTCATTTGTGTATGCGAACATGTGGGTGAATGTTTTGGGTTTGGGGGGAGGATGGGTTCGTCGTTATTGAAATAGGGATTGTCATATTTGATACTGATTATTGTTTATTGTTGGTGGGTGTAAATCTGGGAGAAAATGTGAAAAAGGAGAATTAAAAAGTGATATTTTTTTTAATGAGGTCAGAAGCTGGTTGACCCTGGCGGAAGCCAAACGGAGATCCATCCCTCCGTTCTCTGAAAATCACCCCACTCGGGTAGGATCCAATCACTGCCTGTACCATTTGGTCTGTCCATTAGTGAGCAGCCAACCAATCGAACGAGCCGCACCGATCACTTAGGTGCCAAATTGTCTGAGTTCGGTTATTCAAAAGCTTAGCACAGCATACTGTTTGATAAGTTTCTGTTCTTCTTTCCCTCTGCTAATTAAACATCCATGGTTAAAGATGACAACTACAAAGTAAAGAAAATAGGAAATAAGGGATGCGACCTGAAGGGGCCTCACACCTGCTTCTAATTCCCACGACATGTGCACCTCTTTCGCAGATTACTCCATTCACAATGCTGGCACTGACTGTGGGTGTCTCCGAACACTTATCCCCCGTCAGTACCGAGTTATAATGCTTCCAATGCTTTACCTGAGTCCCCAAACATCGCCAGCATGGGACCCCTCTTCTGTCAACCGCTCATCTCCTTTGGACGCCCGCATTCCTAATTTCCTGCAGCCTTCTCAGAGATCATAGGATATTTCTCCGAGCTTCAAATTACACCATGTACAAACTGGCCAATTAAAAGGCTCAGACAACACACAACTAAACTGAAAACAGAGAATATCCTTTAGTGCAATCCATCTCGCTGTTTCTTCCCCTCCTCAGTCCTCGACATAAAACCCTATGTTGAATCCTGCCTCCTTAATCCCGGACTGGAAGTCATGGCTGCAATATCTCACAACGTCGAAGCTGAAGTGTTGATTGCAGTCGGCAGAGAACCTGAAGATCTGAACCATTAATATTTATCTGACTATTTCCCACTTGCTTCCCTCAATCAAGTGGCCCAGTCTTCATTTGTAAAATCGCCATTGAGACGTTGATCACCGGAGCACCAGAAGGCCATTCGGCCCTTCGAGCATTGTCCGCAATTCCATAGAATCGTGGCTGATCCTCGACTCAATATCAGCTTATTGCTTTCTCCTCATACCGTTTGATGTAACTAAAATCTAAACAAAATATCCCATTCCTTCTTGAATACATTCAGTGACGTGGCATCCGCAGCATTCAGTGGCAGAGAATTCAACAAAATCACTACCCACTGAGTGAAGAAATGTTTCCGCATCTCAGTCCTGAATAGTATACCCTGTGTCCTCAGATTTTCCGCCCCTGGTGCGAGATTTCCCAACCAGAGAAAACATCTTCCCTGCGTCTAGTCTGCCCAGAATTGTTCATGTCACATATGTTGCAATCAGATCACCTCTCACCCTTCGAAACTATAAAACACAGGTCCAGTGGACACACTCTCTCCTCATAGGACAGACCCACCGGCCATGGCTTCTGCCAAATCAACCTTCGTTCCACTCCCTCTGTGTCAATTACACCATTACGTATGTAAGAATCAAAAAATGCATGCAATTCCCTAGTCTCACCAAGACTTGTGTATCTTAAGTAAGACATCACTAACTATGAATGCAAATCCTCTGGCAATGCAGGCCAACATAGTATTAGCTTCCGTTATTTCTTGCTGAACCTTCCTATTCACTTTTATTGACTGCTGGAGAAGGGCAAGCAGATCCCTTT
Organism: Scyliorhinus canicula; assembly: GCF_902713615.1. Lineage (NCBI taxonomy): Eukaryota > Metazoa > Chordata > Chondrichthyes > Carcharhiniformes > Scyliorhinidae > Scyliorhinus > Scyliorhinus canicula. The sequence goes on from NC_052158.1 coordinate 33,770,622, forward strand.
GTATATCCACACTTCTCAAAACATCACCATTCAAATAATACTCTTTAGTGCTGTTTTATTTTCTCCGAGGTGGATTACATCGCATTTAGCTACATTGCACATGATCTTCCATGTGGCTGTCCACTCACTTAACGTGTCTAAATGTGGGACAATGGTTGGCACTTTACCCTCACGGCATTAGTAACCTGGGTACGATTCCAGCCTTCGGGGATTGACTGTATGAAGTTTGCATGGTCTCTCCGTGTCAACGTGGGTTTACTTCAGATGCTACAGTTTCGTCCAACATCCCAAGAGGTGCGAGCTACTTGGATTGGCCAAGCTCAATTCCGATTCAGTGTCCAAAGTTGTATAGGTTAGGTCGGGTTACGAGGCTGCGGGGATAGCGTGGGGTATTGGGCCTCGGTAGGGTGCTCTTTCGGAGGGTTGGTGCAGGCGCGATCTGCTAAATGGCCTCCTTAAGCTCTATAGGGATTATATAAATTCGACTAAACCTTGAAGGATTCTTACACCCGCCTCCGAACTCGTATTCCCACAATATTTTCGTCTTCAGCAATTGTGGAAATGTTTCATTTTGTTTCCTGATCCAGTTAATTTATATATGATGTTCCTCTCTGTTCCCAGTGTACCAACCAATTCTAGTTTCATGCAAAGAATTTACCCACTATCCCATAACCTTCCTCACTATTTCATTGATTTACAGCGTTATAGTAACAATGCTGCGCAACTGCTTCCCCTACGCTCCCTAATTGATGAACACTCCCGTATGTTCTGCTCCCACCTTTGATAATTCTGCAGCCCGGTATCTGTAATTGCAACTTTGCTATAATCGTTTGGATCAATTTGGTCTTGTGTAAGGAACGATCGTGCTAGCGGGACCTAATTCTGGAAGGTAAGACCAAAATAAACTGAAAGTGTTACACCAGCGCAGGACCGGGATTTATATCCCAGGATGCGTATTTTCTACTGTGGTTGGGGAGGATTTCCAAAGGGATGGGAAAGCTAAGTAAGGTGAAAAGGGGAAAGAAACAAGCACCGTTATAAAAGTAAAAACAGCAAAATGCTAAAATGGTAGACAGCTTTTCCATAGTATCTCTGCAGTGCAGAAGGAGTTTGCAACGACCCTCCGAAAAATCAACCTACCTAGGCCCACCCACTGCCCTATCCACGTAAGCTTAAGCTACCTGCACATCATTCGAATGCGGGACGACACAGGAGCACCTGATGAAACCCACATGGACACAGGGATAACATAGATAAATAGAACATACAGAGAAGAAGGAGCCCATTCGGCCCATCGAGTCTGCACCGACCCATTTAAGCCCTCACTTGAACCCTATTCCCATAACCCAATAACCTCTCCCCCCCCCCCCCAAACTGAACGTGCAAACTCAGACAGGAGCCCAAGGACTCTAACGAGGCTCGCAGAAGGCAGTATGAGGCAGCAGGTAATCAAGGGCAACAGGCAGATCGCGCCACAGTACAAAGAAAAGTTAGGTTGATTATGACTTTTCCTCTGAATGCACTCGACATTCGGAATATGGCAAATGAACAGGCGGTGCAAAGTTAGGTAACTGGATAGGACATCATTGTGATTACAGAAACTGGGAACAGGCTATCGTGTATCTGCTAATGGATGATGAGGCACGTACAATAAATGGCCGCAGAGGAAAATACCGCACAGGAAGTAGTGAACATAACACAATCGGACTTAATATACAGTTAGGGAGTGAGACATGTGCGTCGTAAACAACTGTGTTTAACAGAAATAAAGCAATTTACAATGAAATGAAGATGGAATTAGTTAAAATTCACTGGGTAGATAGATGAGCAGGAAAGACAGTGATGAAAGTGGTCGATATTTAAGAAGTCAATTCATGACTGTCAGGAAAAATAATGCCAGTGAGGAGGAAGGGGTTGAAGGGAGGGGTAAACCAAGCACAGCTTTCCAAATAAGTTAAACAGAGTATCAAGTTGAAAGGAAAAGCATTTCAGGAGGCAAATATTAGTCATATCCCCTAACACTGGGATCAATTCAAATTCCAGCCAAGGAAGATTAATAATGTTATAATAAAAGAGAAAATAAACTACGAGGACAACAAAGTGAGTAACGTTAAAACTGATCAGAAGGGCTCGTATAAATATACGAAAAGGTCAAAGGGAACATACACTACTTTGAAAATTAATCTTCGGCGGTCATTACGGAGAGAAACGAAATTCAAGAGAAGTTGAACAGTTAATTTTGAATTTGCCTTTACGGTAGAATAACATTTCGAAGAACCCATTAATACTAAACAGCAGGGGAGAAGAATTATATACCATCACCATCACTAAATATATCGTGTCACCAAACGAATGGGGCTGAAAATATATTACCCCCCTGGTGCTGATAGCTTGCATCCTCGGATATTAAAAGAAGTAGCTACAGAGAAATGGATGCATTGATTATAATTTTCCAAAACGTATTGGATTCTGGAGAAGTACAGGAGGATTGGAAAACTGAAAATGTGAGATCCCTTTTCACAAAGGGAGGGAAGCAAACATTGCATAATTATAGGCCGATTATTTGGACAGCTATTGTGGGCAAAATGTTGGAATCAGTTATTAAGGAAGTAATAGCAGCACAATTCGAATACCATAATCTAATCAGCAAGTGTCAGCGTGGCTTCCTGAAAGGGAAATCGTGCCTGCCTCATTTATTAGAGCACCTCTCAACCAGAACGGGTCGAGGTGAAACTGATTATTTTTCAGGTTAGCGACGTGCAACAAGAGGGTTTCCAAAATGATCAGTGCTGGAACCCCAACTATTAAATTATGTATTAATGCCTTGGAAGAAGGAAGCAAATGTACTTGAGCTAAATTTGCAGATTACATAAAAATAGGTGGAAAGACAAGTCACTAGAGGTATTTAAAGTTTAAGAAATACATATTGATTGGTGACATATGTGGGCACAATGTTGGCAAATGGACTGCAGTGTGAAAAAAACTAAAAGTTGTTAATGTGGAAGGGTGATCAAAAGAAGAGTATATTTAAATAGAGAAAAACTACAGAAAGCTGCAACACAATGGGATTGGAGGGTATTTGTGTACGAAGCAGATATATCTAGCACACATGAATGGCGCCGGAGCGTGGCGACTCTATAAGAACTCACCCTAACAGATCCCCTTTTTACTTATCTTACAATCGTTCTAATCTTTTAAAATTTAATTCTAAAACAACATTATTACTAACCACTCTCTGTTACCTTGTCTTTCAGAATTGACATTGTGTCCCTTGTGTTGCCCTATTACGTATTTTCTTTTATTTCCTTTTCTTTCCATGAACTTAATGATCTGTTGAGCTGGTCGCAGAAAATAATTTTCACTGTACCTTGGTACATGTGACAATAAGCAAATCCAATCCAATTAAATTAAATATGCAGCATTTAATCAGGAAAGCTAATGGAATGTTCACCTTAATTCCAAAGATTTTTGGAGTATTACTGTCGTGATGTCTTCCTGAAAATGTACAAGGCAGTGGTGAGACAACATGTAGAGCATTATCAGGTCTTTTCACCTCATTGTTTAAGGAAATATATTTATTCGACGCCTTCAGATAAGATCTAGGGATGATACCTGGTCTCGAGGGATCACTCACGAGCAAAGGATAAACAGGTTGGGACTCCAATCATTGGAATTTAGACGAGTGAGAGGTGACCTCATTGAAAGATATAGGATCCTTAATGGATATGACGGGGTACATATCGAGCGTATGTTTCACCTCAATTGATGTCTGGGACGTGATGGTATAGTATCAGAATAAAGGGGTGTCAATGTAAGGCGAGCAGGAAGATTTCTTCTCTGTTCAAGTTGTAATCTTTGGAACTCCTTGCCACAGAGGCATAGTCCTTGTGCTTTTTAATGATGAGACAGATAGATTATTGATCAGTAAGGGAATTACGGGTTTACGGAAAGGACAGAAAACTGGACATGGGTAAAGGCAGATTAGTCGTGATCCTGCTGAATACCACAACAGACTTATGGGGCCAAAGGAATTCCTATTTCATATGATCTTGTTATCTTATGATCTTCTGCCCTAAAAGCTATCTAACTTAATCTCACTCTCTAGATTATGGACCGTATCCTTTTAGGTAATGGCAGTTCAAGTGCATATCCAAGTACTTTTTGAAATGTGAAGAAGTGTCCTGCCTCTACCACGCTTTCTGCAGTGGGTTCCAGATATGCATCAGTCTCTGTGAACATATATAACCTCCGAACAGTTATTTTACCCTACATCTTTGCCTCCTGATTATGAGCCCTCAACTCCCTGTCAACTAATTATTTTATGCGCTTCGATTATGTCTAAGGTTATTCTACAGTGTTGAAAAACAAACAGGACTAGCATACTCAATCTTTCCTTATAACTAAAATTGATCCAGGCCCAGGAGAGACTCGTGAATCTCTTCTCAGCCTTCTCTAATTGAAGTGATTTACCCTGAATGCCTTCTGATTCAATAATGACGTTTCTCTGCTGATAATCATTAATTATAGAGCCTCCACCAGATGGAAATATCATCACTATATCGACCCTATCAACTCCACTCATAACTTTACAGCCTCAAGTAGATCTGCCTTCGGCCATACCTTTTCTCATGAAAAGATCTCAACCAGTTTCTCCTTCCAGGTGGTTAGAATCTCCGTCCTGATACTAAGCCACATAAAATATTATTTGTAAGGGCAGCCCGTTGGCACAGTTGTTCGCACTGCTGCCTCACGACGCCGAGGACCTGGCTTCGATCACCGCCTTGGGTCACTGTCAATGTGGAGTTTGTACATTCTTCCCATGTTTGCCTGGGCATCACACCCATACCCAAAAGACATGCACGGTAGGTATATAGACCACGCTCAATTGGCCCTTCTATGGAAAAAAATGAATTTTAAATTTATATGTATTATTTCAGTTTTCGGGACCAGGAATATGCAAAATACATCAATTAAGATTTAACTGATCACCATATACATTTAATATAATATATTAAACTGATCCATAAAGTTATAGGTCTCTGACAGCAGGATTATCTGTTCCCTGTAAAATGTTTCACAACTTATTTTGGGCAGCAGGGTAGCATGGTGGTTAGCATAAATGCTTCACAGCTCCAGGGTCCCAGGTTCGATTCCCGGCTGGGTCACTGTCTGTGTGGAGTCTGCACGTCCTCCCCCTGTGTGCGTGGGTTTCTTCCGGGTGCTCCGGTTTCCTCCCACAGTCCAAAGATGTGCGGGTTAGGTGGATTGGCCATGCTAAATTGCCCGTAGTGTCCTAATAAAAAAGTAAGGTTAAGGGGGGGTTGTTGGGTTACGGGTATAGGGTGGATACGTGGGTTTGAGTAGGGTGATCATGGCTCGGCACAACATTGAGGGCCGAAGGGCCTGTACTGTTCTATGTTCTAACTTATATTTGTGAAAGTATATTTTTTCTAACATAGCGACCGTAATGCCCACATTGCAATGATCTTACTGCTTATATTTTTTTTAAATAACTCTGATTTCCATTTGCTTTCCTTTAGAATTGAACCTGTGTATTGTTTGAATATTTATGACCTTGTTAAATTACATGATGACTTCATACTTTTTGTCAACCTCTCTAGCAGAAACCCTTTTGCAAGTTCCAGCACTTTCCCAATCATCCCACACTTCCGCTTTTCTGTAGTTGTTGATTAATATATTATATCTGTGTTCCTCTCTTTCTATTTCTTTTCCACACTCTCTCTCTCACTCTGTCTCTATTTGTCGGCCTCACTCTCTGTGCCTCTGTTCGTTACCCTCTATCTCTGCCTCTTCCTATCTCTTTCCTCCCCACACCTCTCTCCGATTCTCTACCTCTGTATCTTCCTCCCTTCCCCTTGCTCCCTTCATCTCTCAGTGGATTTTTCTCTCTTACCTTGATCTCTCGCCAATATTGAGATATATTGCACCACTTGTTTCTGTTTTCTTCCTCTGCTTCAGTTCATTCTCCCGTTCATCCTCTTCACCAGTGCCCAGCTTTGTCTATTTGCTATCTCTTCTCTTTCCACGCAATATGTCCGCTCCTCTGTCTTCTCTCTGAACACCCACTCCTCTCCCATTCTAACCTCAGATTGTCACGCTCGAAATCTGATTCTGCTGCCTCACGCTGCACCAACTGTCCCACAACGTAGAGGAGTTTTATTCTGAAGTCCGTACTACACACTACACATGGTTAAATGGTTAATTCAAAAGTCTGGTCACGTTTGCGACTGTTTTTAATTGACGATGTGACATTTAAAAGTATACACCTTGTTCCGACACATGACATGTTTCATTAAGAAAATTCTGTCACTTTTCACTCATTTTCTCTTGAGTTAATCTAGAGACGATTGGAATGCTGTCAAAGGGCAACTGTGACCTCTCCAACTGCACACGCTTTGTCTGGAGGAAATGGCAGCAGTAGATCTAATGGTCATTCTCTCTTTGATAATACTGTTGCGGATCAAATCTTAATATTTCCCAGAATCGTTCGTAGTTGTCACCCCATTTGTCGTGCTATCATGATTCCGCGTTATGTAGCAACAGAATGTTCTGTCTGGTTCACTGTCAATTTCCCCTTTCATCGATTGGTGGCCATTTGTTGGCAGAAGCCGAAAACTAATTATTGTACCGAGAGAACAGCAACTGACAACATTCTGACTTCGAAACTCTGAATGAGCAATAACTTCCAGTCTTAAATCACATCCCCCTAACCATTTTAATCTGTTCATGTTGTCTTACTTAATCTTCTCTTTGAGGCTCATTGTCGCTTTCTTTGTCCTGTACTCCTTCTATTGTTAATGTCTTTCTCTCCCTGAAGGTCAGGTTCCAGCTTTCGCATTTATCTTCATTTTCGTTTGCACGTCTGTTAGCTTCGTTTTTCTCTTTCTATCTCCAGAAGCCTCATCTGAATTCTAGAGAACTCAAGCTATGTTATGCCAGAGTCGGTATAATTTTATTCTAGCTCACAATGCTGTATAAGTCTGCTCTGTTAAACCCTGATTTATACTCTAACTACAAGATTTCAGATAATGCGATTCACCTAACCTTCGGTAATGTTTCCACTCACTCAGCAACAACTCTTCCCTATTTGGCAAAGTAGTAGGAACGGGAAGCAATTCTAATTTTCAAAAAGCGTGGTAACTTGTAATGTGAAAAACTTATCAGCCTTAACCTCAGCAAGTACTAGTGCACGTCTCTGTCTGGATTAGACATTCTCCAAGCACCACTTGTATATGTAACAATATGCTTCGGAACCAGTAGCTTATTTTTGTTGACAGAAAATAGCGTTTGGAATCCATAGTTGCCCATCAGGACAACAAAGTTTCAGGCCAAACCAAATAAACTGCAACATAGAAAATCCAAAAAAGTTAAACAATTTACAATATATGTCTTAGATTCGAACATTTTGAAGTAAAACATGATGAACTGGCTTCTAAACTGAGGGCGAAGACACCGTATTTCAGAAGATAGAAAGTTGTGATGAAGAAAATATCACGGTGCCGCAATATTCTATCTAGATATCTGTGGCCACTCAGGAGGGATTTCAATGAGTCAGTTTCGACGATCAATCCTCTGAATGTCCTTTCAGGTCATTCAGAGACGGACTACCTGAACGAATTATCACCTTTCAATAATTCAGTTTCATTTACTGTAACTGCAATACACAGGATTCAAAAAGGTACATTCCTGTATTTCGACTCCCGAACTAATGCCTGACCAATTCCAGCCCAATTTCACCTCGAATCGCAACACAATTTAAATTTTACAATAATTCTGAGAACAACACTGGACGTCTCTGGTCCTTTGCGGCCCAATGACCTCAGTCAACATCTTTGTAAACGTAAGCACAATTGATTTTAGTAATAACAAAAACTACAATTATATTCCCAGAAATCACAATTGGTAATCCCCACTTTAACTTCCCCCCACCTCCCAGCCCTCGACAGACATAAGTGGCGACCATTCGTTTACACACCCGGCGTGTGCCTTGTAGGTGGTGGACACGTTTTGCGGGGGTGGGGGGCGTCCAAAGGTGAGTTACTCGCCGTAGGACTCCTAAATATTCCCATGAGGTGGCAGCCACAGCATTAACGTGGCTAGTCCAGCTCAGTTGGTTATCAATGATGAGCGCCAGAATGTTGTCTGCGGATGTTTCAAAGAAGGTAATCTCATTCAATGTCAAGGGATGATGGTTAGATCCTCTCTTGGAGGAGATGGTCGTTGCCTGGCACTTTGGTTGGCGCAAATTTAACTTCCCACTCGTCAGTCCAAACCTGAACATTGTCCAGATCTTGCTGAACATGGGCATGGGCTTCTTCATTATGTGCGACTGACGCTGAACGTTGTGCAGTCATCTACGAACTTCCACTGTCCCTTATACCAGACCCCTAATTGCCACCAGATGTACAACACTTTCGGAGACAACTCCATTCACTAAGCTGACACTGTCTCTCGCTTTCTCCGAAATCTGGTCCTGCGAATACACCGAACTGTAATAGGAACCAGGAGCACCAATAGACAATTCGTCCCTTAGACCCTGCTCCTCCATTCAATCAGATCATGGCTGATCTTTTCCTGGTCTCAAAACCATCTCTCTACATGTTCACCATATTCCATTGACACGTTTAAAAAATATATATACATATATATCTCCGTGTTGAAACGAATCGGACACCGGAACCACAATGGGGCAGCGAGTTCCACAAAAAAAATCACCACACAAAGTAGTGCCCCCTCTTCTCAATTTTAAATCTACCGTCTCTCCACCGAGATCTGACTTTAATTATTCACACGGCTTAACCTGAGCTTCAATCATGGCCAGCATAGACCAATCATGGCCAGGGTCACTCTGCAAACCCTCCAGCTCCCTTCGATCCTAAATTCCTGCAGCCTGCTCAGAGATCCAGGGTATTTCGCCGAGCTGCAAACCAGACGATGCCCAACTGAAACTATTAAAACTCTTTCAGAATACACACAGTTAACTGAAAGCATAGAACGCAATACATCGCGCTGTTCTTTCCCATCCTTAGTCCTGACTCCTTCATCCCAGACTGGAAGTCAGTGCTGCAAGTTCTCAAAAAGTGTAAGCGGTCGTTTTTACTGTAGTCTGCGCAGAACCCGAAGATCTGAGCCATTACTGTTTATCTCTGGCAATTTCATACTTGATTACCTCATTCAGTCTTCGTTTGTAAAATAGGCATCGAAATATAGAAATTAGGAGGAAGCGTAGGTCATTCGGCCCATTGAGCATGTTCCACCATTCAATGTGATCGTGGCTTATCTTCGCTCATAATTCTATCTTGCTCATTTCTCTCTATTCCTCTTGGAGCAACTAAAATCTGACAAAAAATATTTTTCTTTCGTGAATACATTCAGTGACTTGGCCTCCATAGCCTTGTGATTTCTAGAATGTAACGTAGCAGTTGCCCTCTCAGTGAGGAAATGTTTCCGCAGTTCAGTCCTGAATGGTCTCCCCCATATCCTGAGACTGTGCACCCCTGGCTCTAAATTCCCCAACAAGTAAAAATATCCTCCCGACATCAAGTCTGCTCGGCGCTGTTCGCATTTTGTAAGCTTCATTGAGATCACCTCTCACCCTTCAAAACTAGGGGAAAATGCAACCAATTTGTAGCAACCTCTCCCCGTCGGGCAGTCCCACTGGCACCTGTACATGCCTTGTGAATATCTGCTGCAAGGATATATAAGAATAATCATTATTGTCACAAGAAGGCTTACGTTAACACCATGAAGAAGTTAACTTGAATAGTCGTGAGCGCCACATTCCGGCGCCTGATCTTGTACACGGAGAGAGATTTCAAAAGATCGAATTCTCCGAACAGCACATCTCTCTCGACGTGAGGGTGAAACCCAACCGCCCACAGTAAACCCATCCAGAGACAGAGGGAACGTGCAAACTCGGCACAGACAGTGACGCAAGCCAGGAATCGAATCTGGGACCCTGGAATTGTGAAGCCACCGTCCTACCCACTGTGCTACCATATCCGTTCATAGGTATGAAAGCACAATTGTTAATTGAAGGCCAACAGACGACTTAACATTTTACTTTCTGACGTCTAGTTGCACCTACCTATCCAATTTAACTGACTGGTTTATGAGAACACCCAGATCTCATTATGGAACTGCATTTCCGAATATATCACGATTTAAATAATGCTCATCTTTTCTACTTTTTCCTCCGATGTGGATAACTTCACTGTTCTTTATACTGATCTACCAATTGCCTCCCCACTCACTTTTCTTCTCTCCAGTTGACACAATGGTTAGCATGACTGACTCTCAGCGGCAATGACCTGGTTTCAATTCCGGCATTGGTTGATTGTATGATATTTGCATGTTCTGTGTCCACTTTAGTTTCCTCCAGGTTCTCCGGTTGCGTCCCACGGTCCAAAGACGTGTAGCTTAGGAGATCTGGCCAAGCTCAACTGTCCTTTATTGTCCAAAGATATCGAGATAATGCGGGGATTTGCTGCTGCGGGGGTAGCATCGAGTAGCGGGCCGAGGTAGGGTTCTCTTTCAGAGGTGCGACAGAGACTTGGTGGGCTAAACGGCCTCATATTTCACTGTGGGGATCTTTAATAACTATGAATCTTTGTAGCCTCATGACAAACACCTCAGAACTATGAATTACACTCAAGTTTTTAGTCGTGCGCAAGTGTTGAAATGTGTTCTCCCATCCAGATCATTTATACATACCGTGAACAGGTGGGCGCCAGGCACTGATCCACGTGGTACTCCAGTTGTCACTGCCAGACACTCGGAAAAAGACCCATTGCCTCGCACTCTCTGTTTCCAGTAGACCAACCGATTCTTGTTACTTGCCAATAAACTAACCCCTATCTCATATGCTTATATTTCTTTCAGTTGAATCCAGTAAAAAAAACTGTTGATTTGTGAAACATGCTTTGCCTTTCACGAACATATGTTGGCTTTGACCAATTGCGTTAATGCTTTCCAGATGTTTGTTATCACATGTCGTATAATAGACACTGGCATATTCCCACCACTGATCTTAGTCTAACTGGGCTGTAGATGTCCAATTTTTCTTGTTCTAGTTTTGAAGAATGGGGCCGCATTCACCATCCTCCAATCTGTTCGAACTGCTCCACAGTCGAGGAAATTTTTAAAGCTGTCTGCCATTGCATCCAAGATTTTCAAGATCACGTTCTTTAACTCTCTGGGATGTAAATGATCAGGCCCTGGTCATTTGTCTGCCCTGAATCCCATTAGTTTTTCTTCACAATGGACTTACCAATACTGATTTCATTCAATTACATCTTCTTAATTGACTCTTTTTTCCAGAACATTTCTGTGAAGCTATCTATGCCCTCTTTTCTGAAGACAGAACCAAAGTGAGTATTCTCTTCTTCTTCTATATCTTTGTTCCACATTATAAATTCCCGCATTTCTGACTGACTTTATTATTATATAGTTATGCTCTGAACTCCCCAAACTGTGCTTTTCCGTCACAGGCTCCTTCTGATTGTGACAAACACTAATTACGGAGAAAAGGTGGTAAGTATCCATTCATAGTTGGAAGTAGTTGACACACAAACACTAATAATATAGGGCATCTTTTAATCTCTCACTTGGAGCTCAGATTATCCTGAGGGACAGCAGTCAATTGCTATATTTCAAACACTCACATTGTTGCTCCTGCCTGTCTCGAATTCAAGAACAGTTATGTCTTCCTCTCAGATGTTGAGGGGATTTTGACATCCGTTCTTCAACATGTTGGACAATTAAACAACTAATGGGAGGATCGGGTCCTCGTGACGTCCTCAACTTTAAACATGGGAAGACCAGTGCGTCCGTGGAAAGAAGGCTCAAGCATCTGCAGCCACCTTCAGCCACAAGTCCCAAGTGGATAATCTCTCTTGGCTTTATGGGGTTTTCAGATCCCCAGCACTACAGTTGTCATTTTGATGTACTACACATGATATCGGGAAACGGTAGAAATCATTATGATAATCATATTTATATGTGTCAAAAGTCGGCTTACATCAACAATGCAATGGAGATACTGTGAAATACCACATTCCGGCGCCTCTTTGGGTACACTGAGGGAGAATTCAGAGTGTCTAATTCAGCTCACAGCGCGTCTTAAGGACTTGTGGGAGGAAACCGAAGAACCCGGAGGAAACCTGCGCAGACCCAGGTAGAACATGCAGGATCTGCACAGACAGTGACCCAAGCAGGAAAATGACCCGGGTCCCTGGCGATGTCAAGCGTCAGTGGTGACCACTGTGCTACTGTAACTACAGCAGAGGACCTACTCTGACACCACCTGAGCAGTAGTAGGTGGCACATTGGCGCACTGCTGCCTCAAGGCCCATGGAACCCTGATTCAATTCCACAGTTGGTGTGAAATTTACACTTTCTCCACGTGTCTGCGTGGGTTTCCTCTAGATCTATTTCCTCCCGTGGTCTGAAGATGTGCGGCATAGGTGGTTTGGCCATGCTAAATGGTCCATTAAGTTGGGGTTACTGGGTAACAGGGATAGGTTGGAGATGTACTCAGATAGATACTAAGTACATTTCATAAGGAGGTGCAAAGAACGAGCCATGTCTCGTTCGAGAAACATCGACGGCTGCTGTGACCTAAATGCATGTTCTGTATAATTTCAAAATGCAATCCTTTGGAGCCAGAAGGAACAGGAATGCTACTTAATGTTCACATTATCCACAATAGCCACGCCCAAAAACACATTATTGTTCTATATTTACAGGGCTGGTGTGTTTTAAGTCCACCCTCGGAAAGGAACGATATCGAAGAAAACTAGTACAAAGATTCAGGGACTACTGTGGTGTGAATCCCCCCGTTTGCTGTTTCCAATTTGAATCCGGCACCAAAGGGGGTACCCATGTGTGATCAAGTAGGGTAGGTGACAAACCCCATCGAAGTATACTCTCGGAAAGGAGACAAGCAAATTAAAAAACTCAAATTCCATCAGGGTGAATTTAGTTTTTACAAGCGAGAAATTAAATAATTGCTGTTCATTGGATGGACCGCAAAACATTCGACACCAAAGAAAATGTTGCTCCTATTTTATGTGCAATGGTTAACCGCGTCGTTCCAAAAAAAAAACCTCTCATGGTTAGTTGGACTCTTTGGCATTATTTCTCAAGTTGGTAGCCGAGAAGAACCATTTATCTCATTGAGAAAATGAATGTTTTCCAAGCAATTTTATTACCACTAAATCTGGACCATTGCTTTTAGAATGGAAGCCACTTTCGAGTGCAATGCTGAATGTTGATTTAATCAAGCAGAAAAACGTTATTTTTTTGAAGGAGGGGCGGGGTGGTGAAGCCGTAAATGCATAAACAAGCTCCTCTATTTGCATCTGGGAATTACATGTCCAAGGTGCGTAACATGCCTGGCGAAGCTGTTTGCACGTGGTCAAACCTGTGTGCATGGCTCGCTGACGACAGACTGCTACAATGCATTGTGCACTAGTTTTTTAGAGATACTGTGGCAACTTGCTTGTTGAAATTATAAAAATGGTCGGCTTGTGATCCTGTGCTGGTCGGGTCTGTCAGGGAGCACTGTCTATAAAAGGGAGGGGGATAGGAGCAGGAGACCATAAGACGGCGAGACAGAGGAGCAGTAGTTGGCCATTCGGCCCATCGAGTCTCATTCAATGGGATCATGACTGATCCGATATGGAAAGTCTCAACAACGCTTTCCTGTCTTATCCTCAATACGTGTGATACCCATACTGACTAAAAACCTAACTCAACCGTGAAGGCACTTTTTTATTTTTTAGAATTTTCGAGTAACTAATTCATTTTTCCCTATTAAGGGGCAATTTAGCGTGGCCAATCCACCCAGCCTGCACATCTTTGGGTTGTGGGGGCGAAACCCACGCAGACACGGGCAGAATGTACAGACTCCACACGGATAGTGACCCAGAGCCGGGATCGAATCTGGGACCTCAGCGCCGTAAGGCTGCAGGGCTACCCCACTGTGCCACCCTGCACAGATTCCCTGCCCTCTGAGAGAATAAATGCTCTCTGTCTGAAATGGTGATTCTCTCATTCGAGGATTACACTCTCTGGCCCTAGACTATCCCACCAGGTGAAACAACCTCTCCGACTCTAAACTGTCAAGCTGCTTGAGAATCTAGATGGTTCAATAAGGTCGCGTCTCATTCTTCCAAAGGTCAATAAGTACAGGCCCAATCTATTCAACCTCTCTTCATATTAAAATCCTTCAGTAACTGAGATCAACTGAGTGAGCATTCCCTGGACAGCCTCCAACGCCACAGTATAATTCCTTAGGTAAGGGGACCAAACCGTTAACAACGCTGAGTGTCAAGGAAACACGACAGCTACAGGAAGTAATTTACGAACATTTTAAAAGAATCCACTAAATATTGAACAATGGACGAGTGCAACCGTTAACTGAAGCTGGAAAAAGTCAAAACTAAAATTAAGAGTGTGAAATGTTCAGGCTAAAGTCTGAACGGATTACTGATTTACTGCTAAATGGAAGTAATTCCCACATGAATTGTTCCAGAGTTGTTCAGAACTCAGAAACGTAATAATAATAATCGCTTATTGTCACAAGTAGTCTTCAATGAAGTTACTATGAGATTTGACAGTGCAGAAGCAGGCCATTCGACCCATCGAATTTGCACCTGCCTTTGGAAAGGGCACCCGACTGATGGTGACCTAATGGTGAAGGGTCCATTTGAAAGAATTTTCAAAGGACTTAACAAAATACTGAATCCGGACAAACGTCAATTGTAATTTATGTAAACACCGTCGCACAAAGATTATAAACCGCAGAAAAATAAGCAAGAACAGCCGACAACGCAGGGCAGGCTTCGCAGGGTGGAAATAAACAACAGGACGATGTTGATATTTCATGTAAAAGTCGTCTTTCATGTCATATTAGGTGGTAACCTTTCAAACATTGCTCTGTTTCATCATGTGCTTTCCGCCATACACCAACATGTTCAACCCAGGCTGCACTGTCTGCCTTGCCCTGGCATGCGGAGGCATTCAGCTCAGGCAATGGGGATAATGGGGATTTGGGATTGAGTGTGGAATGGGTAGCGAGGAGGGGGCAGGAGAACCATGACAGAAGCGGCACGGTGCCACTGCTACATCACAGCGCCAGGGATCCAGTTTCGATATCAGGCTTGGGTGACTGTCTCTGGGGGCTTGGCATGTTCTCTCCGGAACCCGGGCTCGAATCCAGGTCTCTGGCTCTGTGAGGCCGCCGTGTTAACCACAGTGCCAACATGCGGTCCGAACTCACCATTAGCACTTTTATTGGCTCCTGGCCTTTGGGCTCGATGGTATGTGATTCATGACTTTCTGTAGATTGTGTTGGAAGTGTCCCTGCCATGAGCCTGCTGGCCATCAGCATTAAACGCTACCTCTGCGTGACAAAGCCTCTCAGCGACCCCTTGAAGAGAGCAGCAAAGGCGGCAGGAATGATGATCGTAGATGTTTGGCGGATTGGTTTAGCTTGTGAACTCCTGCCAATCTCGTCTGGCTCTTCATCGCAGGGGAGTGGACAGTCAGTGAGGGTCCGTTTTACGTGCAATCGCTCTCAAATCCCGCTTTCACACCAGACACTGCTATAGCTTGTTTTTACCTCTGCGTTATCATCATGACAAATGTCTCATCATGCAAGTATCTCCTGTTAGCAAGAGTAGAAGAGAGGGAAATAAAAATGTCGCAATCGTGCAAGAGTATCGTTTCTCATTGTGTGATGGAGAACAACATAATGGAGCCGAATAAAAACAACCTATCGAATGCTCCTCATAGTTCGCCACGCGACAGACTACAAAATGACAAATAAATGGAGAAATAATAACTGATCAGTGTGGCCAAAAGGAGAAGGAGCCTTCCAACGATTCAACTTCCCCCAGTGTGGTGCCATCACAGCAAAAGGAGGAAGGGGGGATATAAGAGAGCACAGCCGTCTCCACCACAAAAAATCTGTTTCAGAAACTCCAAACTCACTGGCACAACGTCAGGTCCTAAATTTCAAACCAAAACCCATTGTGGCATCTCGACAATCATGGCGCTAGATATCGGGGATATGAGTGGAAATGACGGAGACATCAGAGCACACACTATGATTATTAAAGTAAACGACATCCACGCTAAGAAGACGGGAGAGGTGTCGCGAGTAAAGATGGTGAGTAGAACCATCTTGGCGAGTCTTCCCCCATACAATGTCATGGTGCTCTTTGACGCCGTGTACTCAAGCTGCATTCCCTACAAAGTCTGGACGATTGGATACTAGCTATATCAACCCAGCCTGCTACGCACTGTGTAAAGCTACACTGATGAAAAGCTTCAACGCCTACTCACGTGCCAACACAAGAAGAATGGTGCAACGGGATGAACACGACTGCAAGCAGAATTTTATGAGCGTGGCATGTTGAAACATAGGGATGATGGTGACTCTCATAATGTACAATCAACACATTATAAATGAGTAACATGTTCATTGTGTCCGCTGATGGATCAAGTGGACATCTGTTAAATGTAATATTGGAAGCAAGTTTGAATTAGATTAAGTGATTTTACAAGATGTGAGAAATGAACGACATCATTAAAATTTATGATGGAACTGGAAAATTAATTTCCTCCAAAGTTAAGCATAATCAAACATTTACAAGCATGATTAGCATTTTCACAAGACGACACACTAGAAATGAATTAATCTGGCATAACATGCGAGTGCTGGCCTTCAGGAGGTTTAGTTCACATAGTGTTACCATAGTTCCTATAGCTTTGCACTAATATTAATTTTCAATAATAATCGAATTCCCTCTTGAACCCAATATTGAATCTGTCTGCCCCGAAGCTCTCTGGCAATACACTCAAGACCTGAACATTTCATTCCTCTGTCCATGAAAGTTAATCTGACAATTAATAGGTGTGTGTTCTTTTGAAGTTCTACATAATACTTCTGATTAGTGAAAGCACTTTCAAATTTCATAGCATCAAGCAATTTTAAAACGCAGCAGGGTAGCATGGTGGTTAGCATAAATGCTTCACAGCTCCAAGGTCCCAGGTTCGATTCCCGGCTGGGTCACTGTCTGTGTGGAGTCTGCACGTCCTCCCCCTGTGTGCGTGGGTTTCCTCCGGGTGCTCTGGTTTCCTCCCACAGTCCAAAGATGTGCGGGTTAGGTGGATTGGCCATGCTAAATTGCCCGTAGTGTCCTAATAAAAGTAAGGTTAAGGGGGATGTTGTTGGGTTACGGGTATAGGGTGGATACGTGGGTTTGAGTAGGGTGATCATGGCTCGGCACAACATTGAGGGCCGAAGGGCCTGTTCTGTGCTGTACTGTTCTATGTTCTATGTTCTAAACCAAGGTCTATATCATTAATATATATACCAGGAACAATTGGTGGCCAAATACTGACGCATTTAATCCAAAAGTCAGCCAATCACCAATGCTTCGTGTCCTGACACTCAGCAGGTGAATACCCATGTTACTAGCCATCTCTTTTTGAAGTCCATGTACAATACAAGGACAGCAGTAACTTCATGTTAACTCATTGTTACCTCACCGACTTAAAACCTCAAGGAAATTAATAAAAAATGATTAGCCTTTAAAAAGCAAATCCATGCTTACGTTATTTTATTGCTGCACATTTCCACAGCTGATTCTTAAATTACGATCAGATTATTGTTTCTAAATTTTTCCCCTTCACCAATGTTAAAAGGACGGCAATGTGATTGTGGTCTTTGCCGTTTTGAATACGATGTAACAGTTGCAATTCTCAAATAATCTGCCACCACTGAGTCGAAAGAAAATTGCAAAATTATGGACCGTGTCTCCGCAATTTCCAGTCATTCTTTTCTTTACTCAGTATTGTTAGGAAGATGCGCTATTTCAAATATTAACGGAACATGTCTTATGTTTAATTTCTAGATCCGAACAAACGTATGCTTTCAATTTTTTTGAAAATGACACTTTTCCCAAGTAAAGAACATTGACTTGGAGCAGCTAGTATATTGTATGTGTGCAGGACAAATGCTGATTTTATGAAGACGGGTATTTTTCCAATCAATCCCAACACGGGGATCGTCGTCGTCCAGGCGGAAAATACAGTTGACCATTTAAACATTGGTTGACCAAGAATTTAAAGCGTCACGGTGGGCTCGATGGGAACATCCCAGCCTCCAGAGCAAGTAGGGACTCACAGAGGAGTCACGTCATCCAGCTCTTGGCTGCAAATAATATATTTTAGATTTTGGTACGTTCAAATAGAGACCTTCGCATGTTCGCAGAATGGATAGGGAGTCAATTTGGACTAAATTGTACCGACCTCAAAGACGCACAGACACAAACACAGAAGCAAAAAATGGCTTGCAGAAACATACAGACACAGATACACTGAAAAACACATAAACAAACTCACATACAAACACAATAAACGAACACAAATACACAAACGCACATACAAACACAAGGCACAAACACACATACACAAATACACATACATAAACAGGCACATTCACACACAAACACGCATGCACAAACACACATACTTGAACATACGCCAAGGACGTCCAATGCACCGACCACCTGGGAAATGCCCTATAAAATTGAACTTGTCATCGGCAATTCTTCTGTGTCCAGAACACTCCAAAAATCTATGAGCTGAAGTCGGAGACTTCAGAAGTGTCTGTCTTACTTACCTGTATTGCTTCCAAGAAAATGTTACACAGAAAAAAAATCGTTCTAAGTCCTGGCTCTCTCAACATCAACCTCCCCACTCTCCCCGACATTAAAGTCCACCAGATCAGACTGGCCCCTGATCTATCTACCACAGGCTTCTCGCCGACCATCGACCATCGAGGGATAATCACAGATTAAAGCGGTGTGAATTGTGGGTTTGCCCAGCTGCCGCATGGCGCCGAGGTCCCAGGTTCGATCCCGGCTCTGGGTCACTGTCCATGTCGAGTTAGCACATTCTCCCCGTGTTTGCGTGGGTTTCACCCCCACAGCCCAAAGATGTGCAGGGTAGGTGGACTGGCCAAGCTAAAGTGCCCCTTAATTGGAAAAACTGAATTCGATACACTAAATTTATAAGAAAAAAATGAATTGTGAATTATCTCAAGCCAGTGCAGTTCGTAGGATTTCACAATCCCAGGCTCGATGGTGGGGGTGTGATTGTAATGCAACATGAATCGAAAGTCCCGGTTGAGAACGTATTCATGCATGCAGAAGCTGGCTATAAGTTTCTGATCGGCAATTTTGCATTGTTGCATGTGCTGAAGAAGAACGTCCTTGGAGAACGCTTATCCGAAGATCAAAGGCCGAATGCACTTGACTGCTGAAGTGATCTCCGACTGGAAGGGAACATTCCTGCCATGCAATTGTCCCGCGATGTCCGTTCATCCGTTGTCACAGCATTCGCATCGACTTGCCAATGTACCAGGCCTCGGGACATCCTTTCCTGAGACATGTGAGGTAAACAACGTTTGCCGAGTCGCGCGAATATGTACCGCGTTTCTGGTGGATGTCGCTGTTGTCCTGAAGGCTGGGTAGTTTGCTGAAAACAATTGTCTGTTTGAGGTTACATGGTTGTTTGAAGGCAAGTAGTGGGGGTGTGGCCTTGGAAAGATGTTCGTCTGCATCGATAACGTGTTGAAGGCTGTAAAGACGATTTCATCGTTTCTCCGCTCCCGGGTTGTACAGGACGATGAAGTTCACTCTGCCGGTTGTCTCCCGTGTTTCTCTTCTGAGGATTCGGTGTGCATTGGAACTGTCGATCGATGAGTCGAGCGCCTTATCCCATTTATACCAGGGCATCTTTCAGCCTCTGTAGATGTCTGTTACGTTGCTCCTCGTCTGAGCAGATCCTGTGTATACGCAGTATATGTCTGTTTCATTTGCTTCATCCTGGATCACAAAGTCTTCACCTTCGACAACAAGATCTTCATCCAGACGCATGGAACAGCCATGGGGAGAAAATTCGCACCTCAATACGCCAACATCTCCATCAATAAGTTTGAACAAGACCTCCACACCTGCACATGATCTTCAACCGACGTTATACACCAGATACATCAGTGATATTTTTTTCCGTTGGACCCACGGCGAAGAATCACTGAAACGACTACACGATGAGAACAATAAGTTTAATCCCACCATGAGACTCACCATGGACTACTCTCCACAACCGGTTGCATTCTCGGACACACTCATCTCCATCAAGGATGGTCACCTCAGAACTTTGCTATACCGCAAGCCCACGGATAAACCCACGATGCATCACTTCTCCAGCTGCCGCCCTAAACACATTCAGGAAGCCATCCCCTATGGCCAAGCTCTCCATATACACAGGATATGCTCAGATGTGGAGAAACAGAACTGACATCTACAGATGCCGAATGATGCCCTCGTACGAACGGGATATGGTGCTCGACTCATCGATCAACAGTTCCAATGCGCCACTGGAAAGAAACGCACCGACGCCCTCAGAAAACAACGTCAGGTAAGTGTTCTTCAAGGCATTCTTCAGAACGCTCAACAACGCAGAATTGCCGAGCAGAAACTGATAGCACATCCTGAACATCTAAGTATGGCCTCAACCAGGACTTTGCATTCATGTCACATTAAATTCACCCGCCACCACATGGCCTGGGCTTCCAAAATCCTACCAACTGTCCTGGCTTGAGACAATTCACATCTCTTTAATCTGTGATTATCCCTCTCTCCAGTCGCACCTTCTCTACCCGTAAAATCGTAATTACCTGCCAAGACTCGCATTCAAAGTATCATCTTGCATCATTGACTTTGTCTATATATGTGTTTCTGGAATCAACCTCGACATTTAGCCGAAGAAGGAGTTGCGCTCCGAAAGCCAATAATTCGAAATAAACATGTTGGACCTTAACCTGGTGTTGTAAGACATGTTACTGTGCCCACCCGAGCGCAACGCCGGCATCTCCACATCACAGATTCTCACGGGTCGAGGATTCAAAAGTGAGAGTTATCCACAACACTCGAACTCCGCTTTGTTTTTAACTTTAGAGTATCCAATTTATTTTTTCCAATAAAGGGGTAATTTAGCGCAGCCAATCCACATATCCTGTTTATCTTTTGGTTTCTAGAAGCGAAACCCAGGTAAACATGAGAGAATGTGCAAACTCCACACGGACAGTGACCCAGCGCCGGGATGGATCCAGGTACGTCGGCATGGCAAGGCAGCAGTGCTAACCATTGAGCCACATTTCTGCCCTGAACTTTAATACATGGTGTTGGCTGGAGGTTAATTTATCTGAGTCGTTCCGTCTGTACTTCACATTGAAGTAGGTGTCACTGGCATGCAGAGAGAGAGTTCACCTTTCCCCTTACCATTTGTAGCTGAGCTGCTGTGTTTTGTTCGTTTGTATGCTTCAATCAACACAGGCTGGAACTCTGCTGGCTTTGGTTGGTGGCGCAATTTAGAGACGTTTACTCTGTTTCTCAGTATATTTGGAGGGAACGGCGTAGAAGTAGATTTACTCTGTATCTAACCCCGTGCTCTCCCTGTCCTCGGTGTGTTTGATGGGGACAGTGTGGAGGGAACAGTACTCTGCAAATAAAACCTCTCTGGACCTTTTTATTTTTTTCGTTCATGGATCAGCCGACAGTGTACCATTCATCATCCAGTACTTCCATGAAACGAAGAAACTACGACATCTTGTTGACAGCCTTTAACTAGTCATCGATACAGATGAACATCTAGGCAGGGCTGTGCAAGGATTTATTGCCCATTCCTAATTACCCATGATTCAACCACATTGATGTTTGTCCAGAGTCACATATAAGCCAGACCAGGTAAGGATGACATATCTCCTTCCCTAAAGGACTTTCGTGAACCTAATAGTTTTTTTTACGATGGGTCTTTACGATCATTGTCAATGGTGTCATGTTCATCATTTAACTTTTAATTCCAGATTTTCACTGAATTCAACTTTTACTATCTGCAGTGGCGGAATTTGAATCTGGGACCCCAGAGCACTACTCTGGGTGTCTGCATGACTAGTCCACTGTCAATACTACTACACCGCCGCATTTCCACCCTGTCGTGCGTGTGGTTCAGAGGTACAGTGCAGAGGGACTGTAGGGAGTGCAGTCTGAATCTAACCCCGTGTTGTACCTATCATGGATGCGTTTGGTGCCACGGTACAAAGGGAGCTTTACTCTGTGTCTAATCCTGCGCACCTACCATGGCAGAATATAATGGAACAGTGTCGAGGCACGTTATTCTCTAACAAACCAGTCCTGCACCTGTATACCATTTCATTCGCTCCCTAGGAATATTCTGAAATGAGATAGATCCTGCAGTCTCACAGAGATCCGTATTAGCACAGGGAAAGCTCATCCATGGGAGTTGCCCTTGAGGTAGAGCATCTCTCACTGTGCTGGTACATTAACAACCTCGGAGAGATTAACCCTTTTCCAGTCGCTTTCAACTTTACCCTGTTATTGGAACACTGTTTGTGTAACCTCAAACCTAAGAAACACACCAACGCAGAATTCATCCATCATTTTCTTTCAGCTCAATAATGAAGGCCAGGACTATTCTGCACTTTTTCCTAAGAGTGCATTTTCAGACTGTCAGATTGTCAGAAACATCCACCATCATCGTACCTGTAGCTGTGCCCAGGCAGGCAGAGCGCGAAAGGCAGGAATTTACCTGCAAATCAGCATTGCATTTACAATCAAACACACCATCTGAGCGCTATGAGAGCCACCACTGTCCTATGAAGGAACCTCCTTTATTTATGATTTGCTTACAGTTTCTGAGACTGTATCTAAATGTTATCCATCCTTTCTCGACACAGCTGTGTGGACAGAGGACACTGGACCCTACAGTATTAGCCCGATAGAAAATGCAGGGCACAATATCATTATATGAGTGCATTACTGTATCTGTAACATGTATTTGGGGGGGGGGGGCAGTACTCATCAGGCAGATACATTCACTGATAAAGATAGGAACACAAAAAACAGGTTGGGGACTTAGGTAAACGACGAAAGCCGGCTTGCTGCCGCTGTCTGTGCTCTCATGTTGGCACATTATTCCCCGCTCTTATTGCCAATCTTCTTCTCCATCTGAATGGACCATTTCCGTTTCGCTGAGCATCTGTGTAGACCATATACCATACATATACCATGCATGGAGTGTAATTTGAGGAAATGTGAAGTTGTTAAGATTAGAAGGGCGAACAAAAGAACAGAGTATTATGTAAATATAGAAAACCTGCAGAAAGCTGCAACGCAATGGGTCCTGGATATACTTTTGCATGACACACAGAAAACTAGCACACAACATTTAATCAGGAAGGTTAATTGAACGCTGGCCATTACTTCAAGAGGGATGCTAATGTTGGACTGAGAGGCGGAGCAATCTCTTCCCTCAGAGGTTTGTGAAACTTTGAAACTACTGGGCACAGAAAGCTGTCGGGACAGAGTCTTTGTGTATATTTAATGATGGGGTGGATGGATTATCGTTCTTTCCTAAAATCTATTCAGCGTAATGACACATTCCAGACCATGGTCCGTATCCTTTTAGGTTATGGCACTTCAATTGAATATCAATGTACTTTTGAAACGTGAGCAGCGTTTCTGCATCGACCATGCTTTCTGGCAGTAGATTCCAGGTATTCACCACTCTCTGCGAAAATATTTATTCGACAACAGTAGTTTTACACTTCACCTATGTACTGTCACCAAAATTCTGTCTCACCTCATTCTATTCTGTTGAAAAAAACACCAGCTTTTTCAATCTTTCCGCAAAACTAAAATTATCTGGACCAGGAGAGCCATATTAAAATTCGTAGGTCCCGAAAGTGCATTGTCAACCTGTTTTCGACCCTCACGACCTCAAGTGCATCCATCCTGTATATGGATAATTATACATAGCACTCCTATAGCTGTGGTTTAGCTAGTGTCTTAAAAAGTTGAAGCATAACATCCCAGTCATACATATTGTGCTTCAGTTACAGAAAGCAAGTGGCTTGTATGATTTTTGAACCAACTTTATACTTGTGCAGTCACTCTCGGGATACTGTACCCATGCACGCCCAGAATCCCTCTGTTCCACTGCTCCTTTTAGTATCCAACCATTTTTATTTTTTTTAGATTCCCCCACATTTATCATCCAATCGTTTTCCGGATTGTACTCCATTTACCATTGTCCCAACCCTTGTCTATTGATATCCCCCTACAATCTAAATCACTCTCGTTCTCTGTCAACTATCGGCCCAATTTTTTAAATTATCTTCAAATTTCTTGACCACATCCCTCACACTCAAATCCTTTGTCATTCATTTATGATTGAAACTGTTTTTTTCCCATATGCGGCAAGACAGACAACATTCCGATTAGGACTCCTAAGTGTTAAATACTATGTACTTCACACTTGGCAGGTAATGACCTTCTACAACAAGAACGAATGCAATCATTGTTCCTTGGCATTTAATTGCATCATGATGTCTGAAACGCCCAAGATCAAAATCCTGGGGATTAGCATTGAACATAAACTGAACCAGAAAATCCAAAAACGTTGCTGTGGCTACAAGAGCAGGTTATAATCTGGGAACTCTGCTGATATTACCTCACTTTCTGATTTGCCTCAGCCTGTTGACAAGGCGTATATCAGGATTCTGATAGAATTCTAACCACAAGTCTGCGTGAACACCAGTGCCATGGCACTCGACCGCAACAGTATCCAGGTCAAATCAACGCCGTTGACGGACTCATCATCCACCAATTACATCACCCATTGTCGCCTCCGTTGATGCACATGACTGCAGTCTGCAACATCTGCAAATTGCATTGCACCAACCCACCAAGGCTTCTTCGACAGCACCTTCCAAATACTTAGCCTCGAACATCTTTAAGGAGTACGGCAGGCACCAGGGATCAGGAACACTTGAAAGTTCCCTTCAAGGTCTTTCCCCACTCAAACTTGGAAATATATATATTTTTATTCACTGTCACCGGGTAGAAATCCTGGAACGTGCTTCCTGAAAGTACTGCATGTGCACGTACAGCACACGGGCTGCAGAGGCGCACGTAGCTCCCGCGACTTCAACCTCTGAAGGTAAATTAAGGATGGGTAATAAATGCTGATCATGCCAAGGACGCCCAAGTACCATGAATTAATTAAAATCACCACTATCACCAAGGGGCTCAACGCTGATCCCTGTGAAAATCCACTAGAAACAGTTTATCGTGGAAAAGCAGCACAGGAAAATCAAACATTACTTTCTGAAGATTTTACCGCACCCATCATGGATTCTCTGTGCTCCACAGCCTTACCCCAGGACGTGGCCAGCTGCATTAGCGAAGATTAAGCCGAGAAAAGTTTAATCTCCGATTGGTCTTGTTCGATGCAGGCTAAATTTGCTTTTGCTGGAAATATTTCAATGATTCTGTCAATTATCCGATGTTCACTCTATCACCATCCCAGCCAGTATTAGGGTCCAGAAACCAACTTAAATGGTATCCCATTGCTTTTGCATTTCTCACAGTTGCATACAGATTTGCGCTTCTACGTGCCCCAAGGACTCTGAACGGTCACTCCATGCAGTGGGAGTCTCACATCCAATATTCAGTTCAAGCCACAATGTGTCGATTGTTGATTCCTCTAACATTGATAGCTACAACCGTTTCTTTAATCAGCACTGGAAAACCCGCTTGATTCTATATATTTTTATTAGTTATTTTCATCATTGGAAGTAATGCAAAAAGCACAGAAGACTGGTCCTGTCCAAATGTTTCTTCATGAATGAATACAGCATATGATTTTTTTTTTATTGTTCCAATAAGGAGGGGGGGGGTTTCCCGTGACCAATCCACCTACCCAGCACAACTTTGGGTGTTGTGGGTGAGACCCACTCTACACGGGAAGAATGTACAATCACCACACGGACAGTGGCCCGAGGATGGAATGGAACCCCGGCCGTCAGTATCGTCAGGCAGTGGTGCTAACCATTACGCCATCATGCCGTCCTTTGACCACAGAAACTGATAGAACAAGGGCACAATTGTATTTAAATGTTGCACTTCTAACCATAATAAGTTAAGAAAAACATATAAGCTAGAGAAGAGGGAAGAAGAGGATAATTCCATGTAACCATGGCAATATGATGCACACCATCACGAACAGCGAATTCTAAACGGTGCTGAATAACATCTGGAAAACCTTGCATGAACACGCCAGATGAAGCAATACTTATAAATTTGAGAATATTGGTCCCGGATTTTTCGGAATTCAAGCCATACAGAACCAGTTGTGCAAACTTGGAATTCCATGTTGATAATTTTTAAATCAATTTGAATTATATGGTACTTATCGCTAATCCATGATGAAGGGAAGTCTTCTATACGGAAAACATTAGGATTTGGCAAACGCCTTTTTTCATTAACCTCAATAATTCTAATTATAAGCCCGAGAAATAGGAATAAATGATCAAATTCTAAGGCCGTGGGCGTAATGGTAGCAGAGTGGTTAGCGCAGTTGCTTCACAGTTCCAGTTTCCCAGGTTCGAATCCCGGCTTGTGTCACTGTTTCTGCATTGTCTGCACGTTCTGCTCCTGTCTGCGCGTGTTTCCTCTGGGTGCTTAGGTTTTCGACCACAATCCAAAGAGCGACAGGTTAGGTGGATTGGCCATGCTAAATTGCCCTACGTGTCGAAAAATGTTAGGTTGTGTTACTAGGTGAGGGGGATAGGGTGAAGGTGTGGGCTTGGGTAGGGTGCTCTTTCCAAGGGTCGGTGCAGACGCAAGCTTCCTTCTGCACTATACATTGTATATATATCTTCTCAAGCGCTTCAGGTGCACCAGGCCAGTCGGATCCAATTTTGAAACCGGGCAATATAGACTGTGTCTCATCGATGTAATATGCAGACAGTGTTATATATTGAACTCAGCCTTCTTCGTTTTATTACAGATAGAAATCGCATTGGCATATTTCCATATATTTCCGCAGGTACTATCAACATTGACAGCAACATTTTTTCCCCCCAAAACAGTATTTTTTTCCGTCACACTGACACCAGCGCCAGAAAATAATCTGTCATAAAATATGCTCATCAAGTGCTTCAATTCCGCAAAAATCAGGATTATTTTTTTCTACTAGAGAGACTTCCGGGTCAAGGTGCATAATTGTGAAATCCTGAAAAAGTCTCTGTTGCAGATATTTGAAAAATGGGGTGTCCCGTATTTCAAATTGATCGTAGAGTTGCTCAGAAGACGAATAGAAAGCCCCATTGGACATACTTCCAGGCCGACAACTGTCTCTATCTCCCCAGATGTCGAACCCATCGTCCATAAGGCCTGATGGGAAATCCGGATTATCCCGAATGGGTGAGGGAGCAGGCGTTAATTCTCCCCTCCAGCTGATGGGCTCCAAGCTCTAAAGAGTGTTGAGAGTTACAGGATTCCCACATTTGACAGGCCAGGCCTTGAAATCCCTGTAAAACACGAGGACGTATAAAGAGTATACAGAACAGCATGATACAATGTCGAGCTAAATGAAGGAGGATCCTCGGTGACCCAACCCCCCATAAACCTAAAGATATGTAAACGCCGAATGGGACCACATGAATGGAAAACGAAGTAAGTGGTGAGTTGTCCCTCGGAGACCACATAAATGTATTGCCACGGCCACATAATATTAATTTTGCAGCCAGAAAAAAGCGAAATCTATCCATCACAACAATAATTGCAGGAGCACAAACATCCGGCTCAGACACAAACAGCAAAGTGTCGTGCGCGTAAAGGAGGTTCGAATGCTGCGTTCCTCAACTCTGCAAACGAAAAGCCGAAGGTGCCTCTCTGAGTGCTTCTATCAGGGGTTCTGTGCCTATTGCAAACAATAACGGGGATAAGAGGCTCCTCTGTCTAATGCCTCGTTGGTGATAAAAATTATCAGGCCTATCACCACCCATAACCATTGCCTCCACAGGACTTTCATAAAGCACTTCTATCCTCTTCAACATTCTGCAGTCACTCCAAAGCTCTTCGACATACAAAATCAATAATTCCACCAGGTTAGAAGCATTCACTGCATCTAACAAGATCACTGACAAATCCAACGTCAAGTTTTGAAAGTCCAGAATAACATTCAATTGCCATCCTGCCACTGTTACACAATTTCGCAAACCCGTCTGGTAGTCTTTGATGATCAACCGGCGCCTAGCGCCTGAGGGAGACCTCCGAGATCACCACTTCAATTATTTAACTGAACGACAACAGTTTGAGAGTGCAGACGCATCCCAAAGTACAGTGGAGCAGCCCTCAGAAATGGGTGACAGGGGAGCACAGTTGTTAGCACTGTTGCTTACAGCGGCAGAATCCCAGGTTCGACCTCTGGCTTGGGTCACTGTCTGTACGGAAACTAAATGCTGGTCCCGTGTCTGCGTGGCTTTCCTCCGGGTGCTCCGGTTTCCTCCTACAGGGGCTGAAAGGTGCGCTTCTTAGTTGAATTGGACATTCTGTGTTCCCCTCAGTATCCGGTTAGGCGCCGCAGTGTGCTGACAGGGGACTTTCACAGTGACGTCATTGCAGCGTTAATGTAAGCTTACTTGTGACACTAATACACTCTATTATTATAACTGATGAAATCTGGAATGTAATTGCTGAATGGCGACAGCAAAGTGAATTAATCTTTGAAACTGTTTGAGATGGACATGGTGTTGTTTAAATGATGAACCATTGCTGGAATACGCAACTCTCAATGTCCATTTGTTCGTTAATATGCTCACAATTGCTCACTGTTAATTGCTTTCTAATGTAATCCCAGGACTCAATGTCATAACAGAAAGTTCACTCTAATGACGTAATATCTATATTTATTCTATATTTCGATAAAAGAAACAAAGTCCAACGATGTTGTAACCTCAATGTCCCAGTTGACATCCAACAGGGTATAAATTAAAGGTACTGTCTCATCTCAGTGCATAATTGGGGGTTAGCTGCAGCACAACGAGACAGAGAACGTCACACAGAAACAATGGGGCCGTTTTGGATTGTCGCGAAAATATATTACACAGTTCTTACAGTCATCGGTGTTCCTGGTAAGTGACTGTGGCCATTGAAAACGTGTCAACCTGTGCACGAACTGGTCTCTAGCTGATACTGTGACGCATGACATCTGGCTAATCTAAAGCTCACTATTATATAGAAACCTGGCGTGTGATGCCATGGTGTAAGTCAAATGTTCTGAATGACACCTCAAGTTTTAATCCTTTCCTTACACAGACAATAGACTTAGTTGCAGCTTATGTGTCTCTGCATTACCAAGTTATTTCTATCAGTGGGATATTGCGTACAACAAAATCAAACGTGCAGCGAACTCCCAAAGGGAATATTTTGTTCATTTGGTCACAGGATGTGACCGGCGCTGGCTCGGACAACATTTATTTTGCAGGTGGCGGTGAGATTCCTTCTCGATCTTCTTTCGTCAATTTGGTGTCGGTACACGCACAAAGGTGTTTGTAACGTGTTTCAGGTTTTTACCCAGCGACAGTGAATGAACAATGATGGCGTACCAAATCAGGATGGTGAGTGACTTGGAGGGAGACTTCCAGTTAGTGGTCTTCCCATGGCGTTGCTGCCACCTTGTCCTTCTAGGTGGGAGAAGTCACGGGTTTTGATGATGCTATTTGAAAGAACATTGGTGAGTTGCCGTGGCGCATCTTGTTGATAGCGCACTGCTGCCAATGTGCGTTCTTGGTGGAGGTATGTTTCAGACTATGTTTAAGGTGGTCGGTCAGTTGCTATATATGCGTTAGAACTTTCCTGGATGGCGCTAAGCTTCTCGAGTTTTGGTGAATCTTCTTCCATCGTGGCACATGGAGAACATTGTACCATATTTCTGACTGATCTCTGCATTCCATGGAGATTCATCCTTCCATAGCGAAACTAATGGATAGACAAGGGAAATATGTTGGATGTTGATTGGTGTATGCGAATTACTGCTTCAAGTGAAATATATTAATATTGTTCTGTTTCATCTTGAACAACAGCAGCACTATTTCCGGACAAGTAAAGTATATTTACGTTCTTTGGATAATGCCTCAGTCTTACTCTGACTATGATTTCTGTAAACATTTTGGCTATTTTAATGCTAGTTTTCCCTTTACGCACAACCATCATGCGAATCAGTGCATAATGAGTTACGTTTTGTCATCTGACTGTCATTGGGGCTGAAAGCTGGACGGTTGTTAATCAATCGTCCACTTCTGTCCGTGATGAATTTCACAAATCATTAATTCTCTCGGATTCAGAGTCTCGAGTTATGTAACCTACGTTGAGCTCTGTTTCCAGCTCAGTGAGGTGAGTCGCATTAAGGAAAGACACATATTAATGCAAAATATAGATACCTTTTTCATAAGCACAGTAGGTACTAACATTATCAATCTGTTTATGAATAAAATGAAGGCTGCACTACTTCAATTTAATCATGCATGAATATCTGCGGTGTTCAAAAATAATCTATTGTTAATTGGCTAATCATTAATATTCAAAATACATGGAACGGCATTGAATTCGTACCACAGAAACAAACTATTAGTTTTGTTTCAGTTATTCTGCCCCACTTGCGACGTCTTCCAATCATAATAATCTTATTATGCTCTGAACTTCATGCCTTTACGGACTTTACAAATAATATGAGGTATTCGCTTGAATTGCTTCAAGTTGCCCTTTCGAGTAATTTTCGAATTTAATACATTTATCCCGAATACTTTCTTGGATTTAATGATGACGAAATGCGACTGATAATACCTAATGTTAGAGCCTCCACCTGCTGGAAATATATTTTCTATGTCGACCCTATTAATTCCACTCATACGATGAAGAGCCCCTCGTCGCCATATTCTGGCCCCTGTACAGGGAGGCTGGTACGGGAATTGAACCCGCGCTGTTGGCTTGTCTTGGTCTGCTTTAAAAGCCAGCTATTTAGTTCTGTACTAAACCAGCCCCTGACATCTGGACTCGAAACGTTAGCTCTTTTCTTCCCTACAGATGCTGCTGGTCCTGCTGAGATTTTCCAGCGTTTTCTCTTTGGTTTCAGATTCCAGCAACCACAGTAATTTGCTTTTATCCAGTTATTATTCTATAGCCTGAAGTTGATCTGCCATCAGCCATTCCTTTTCTCATGAAAAGCCGACAACCAGGTTCTTCTACCCATGTGGTTAGAATCTCTCTCCTGATATTGATCCTCGTAAAAAAAAAAATCTAATTTAGACACCAGGAGTATACACAATACATTAGTTAAGATTTAGCTTTTTACATTAAATATACATTATTATTCTCAACTCATACATACATTTATAAGCTTCTGACCGAACAATTCTCTGAATCCTGTAAAATGTTCTCCACCTTTGATTTGAGAAGTTATAGTTTTTCTAACCGGGAGACTAATCCAATGACCTTTGTACCTATGATGAACATCCATCACTGATTTTCGATTGCTTTCCTTTAGAATTGAACCTAGGTCTTGTTTGAATTTTTATGAACTTGTTAAATTACATTGTGACTTTATACTTTTTTTCCATCTGTACACCAGGAACTATTTTGCATTTTCTCAGTACTTTCCCAATTTCCTCAAGCTTTCGATTTTCTGGAGTTGTTTAATTAATGTAGTATATCAATCTATGCCTCTTTCTCTCTGTACATCTCTCTGTCTTTCCCTCACTCTCTCTCTCTCGACCTCGCTCTCTGTCTCTCTTTCTCTGTCTCTCCCTCTATTTTGTCCCTTCCTCTCTTTCCCCACCACCGCTAGCTGCCTTCACCCGTCAGTGCATATTCTTCGTTTACCTTGATATCTTGTCTGTGTGTATATGTATTGCACTGCTCCTCGTTTTTCGATTTCTTTCCTCCGTTTCAATTCAATTTCCCATCCATCCTTGTCACCAATGTTTACCTGTGTGTACTTGATTCCTCTGCACTATAATTCCACTCTATATCTCCCCTCCTCTCTCTTCACTCAGAATACCCTCTCCTCTCCTTTTCCTATCTCATTTTTCTAACCTCTAAATCCTCGACCACTTCCTCACGCTGCACCAACTATCCCACAATGTGCAGGGTTTTTATTCTCAAGTCCGTAACTCACACAACCTGTAGTCGAACAAAATCTGTGGTCACCTTTGCGCCTGTTTTTAATTGATATTACACGTAGAAGCTTATGCTGTGTCCGGGCAGATGACATATTTTATCAGACCACATCATATCAGACATCTGCAGTCACTTTTCTCTCATTTTCTCTTTATAGTTAATCTAGTGACGATTGTGATGCTGTCAAGGGGAAAATGTGGCCTCTCCAACTGCACGACACGTTACCTAGTGGCAATGGCAGCAGCAGATGTCATGGTAATCATCTCTTTGGTAATGTTGTTGCGGATCAAATCTTATTATTTCCCGGTATCGTTCCTGGATGTCACCCCTTTGTGTAGTATTATCATAGTTCTGAGTTATATCGCAACAGAATGTTCTGTCTGGTTCACCGTAATTTTCTCCTTTGATCGATTTGTGGCCATTTGTTGGCAGAGGCTTAAAGTTAAATATTGCACCGAGAAAACTGCGGCTGTGGTTCTAGTAACGACTGGTATTTTGATTTGCGTAAAGGATATTCCCTTCTACTTTACATTTGAACCTGCAGAGGTAAGAAACGATGTTTCCTGGTACTGTAATGAAAGAGCAGACTATTATACTGATCCTGCATGGATTGCATTTGACTGGCTTGATAAGGTTTTAACACCACTGCTTCCATACGTACTAATCTTGTTGCTCAACACTTTGACAGTGAGATATATTTTAGTCACCAGTCAAGTTCGTAAGAGACTGAAGTGTCAGAGCAAGGGAGATAATCGCACTGACACCGAGATGGAGAGCAGAAGGAAGTCTATGATTTTGCTCTTCACCATCTCTGGCACATTCATTGTTTTGTGGCTTGCATATGTTATAGACTTCATCTTTTACAACATAGCAGGAATTTTGCCCGAATATTACAATGATGCCTTGCACATATTTCCTGAAGTTAAACTTATGCTTCTCAGTTTAAATTGCTGCACAAATGCATGTATTTATGGCGTGACTCAGTCCAAGTTCAGGGAACAGTTCAAGAGCGCAGTGAAATATCCGGCTACATCGATTATTCAGTTCATAAAAAAACGAAAGAAGGTAGAGCAGTGCAGATCTGGGGAACGGTGTGTATGATCTGGAGGATGTTACAAAGATATGGCAGTTTAAGGAGGTGATTGACAGAGGGAGGCATACAGGACCTGAAGTAAACAACAGAGATAAGAAGGAGTGGAGTGATTGTCGCGGTTCTTAACAATAGGGAGGATAATAGGGGTGGAGGAAAATGAGGGTTGTAGGAACACGTTAACGGAGAGGAGCAGCCAAGATTCACCAGTGTCTATGGAGGTTATTGAATAAATATGTGTCGGCTGTTTCGACCACTTGTTCACTGTAGAGACTTATTCACAGTTACTCCCCACCATAACAACATTGTGGGTGTAACTCTGTCGCACAGAATACAACATTTCAAGAGAGGTTATCAATGGTAATAAACATGACGATTGCCGGTTACTTTCCCATCTGACCCCAGTCATGCCAACAGTCTGCTTTGAAAACTTTAAATGAGCAATAATTTCTAGTCTTAAATCACGTTCCCCTACTCACTTGAACGTGTTCATGCTATCTTCTTTAATCTTTACTTTGAAGCGCATTGTCCCTTTTCTTCTTTCTTAACTCTTCTCTTGCTCACTTATTTATCTCCCTGAAGGCTTTCGCATTATTCTTTGTTTTCATTTTCACGTCTAGCTGATAGCTTTATTCTTCTCTTTGTTTCTCCAGCAGCTTCATCTGAATTCGAGACAGCTCAAGCTATGTTATATCACTGTCGGTTTCATTGTCTTCTAATACACATGCGTTAAACATATCTGCTCTGTTAGACCCTGCTTTAAAATCTAACTACACAAGTTCAGAAATTGTGATTAACCTAACCTTCCTTAATTTTTCCAGTCACTCAGAAATAAATCTTCCCTGTCTGATAAAGTAATAGGACGGGAAAGCAATTCTAAATTGCAATAAGTGTTGTACGTTTTACTGTGAAAATCGTATCTGCCTTAACCTCAGCAAGGACCAGCGTACGTATCACTCTGGATTAGTAATCCTGCAAGCACCACTTGTTTATGTTAAAATCTGTTTCGGAAAAAGTAGCTTTTTTTTTTGTTTACACCAAGTAGCGTTTGAAATCCACAGTTACCCAGCAGGACAACAAAGATACAAATACCGTGGTTTAAACCGAACCAAATAAACTCCTCAGAAACTCGATAAAGTAAAACAATTTAGAAAGATCTTATATTCGAACATTCTGAACTATCACATTATGAATTAACTGACAAACTGTCGTCGAAAACACCGAGTTGCAGAAGAAAGTCAGTTGCGATGATGAAAATATCACGATGCCGCAAGATTCCATCCAGACGTCGGTGGCCACTGAGAGTTTTCTATCTTTTGAAGCTCTTTCTCCATCAGGACGGATTTCAATAAGTCAGTTTCGAGGATCAAGCCTCTGAATTATTTTAAGGTCATTCAGGCACGACTTCCTGATCCAATGTCTACCTTCCAATGGGTCAGTCTCTTTAACTGGAACTGCAGCACCCAGGATCCAAACGTTGCCCTCCTGTGTTTCAAATCCTGGGCTAGTACCTTCCCAATTCCATCCCCATTTGACCTGGAGGCGGAACTTATTTTAAATTTCAAAATAATTCTTAGAAAATCACTTGAGGCCTCAGGTCATTTGCGAGCCAATAATTACAGTAAACATGTTTGTAAATTTAAGCACAATTAATTTATTAATAAGAAAACATGCAGAAAACACAACTGGTTAACTACTTTCTAATTCAAAACCCCACTTCAACTTCCCCACCACCACCACCCACTCCCCCCACCTTCTACATTCACAAACACAGACAATTGGAGAGCATTAATTTATACACCTGGCTTATGACTTGTAGATGGTGGACATGCTTTGGGGGGTCAGGAGGTTAATTACTCGCCGTAGTACTCTTAGCCTTTGCCCTTCTCTGGCAGCTACGGTATTAATATGGCTAGTCCAGTGCAGTGTCTTATGAATAGTGACTGGCAGGATGTTGTCTGGGGGTGCTTCGAAGATGGTAATGCCATTCAATGTCAAGGGGGGATGTTCAGATATTCCATTGTACGAGATTGTCATTGCCTGGCACTTTTTTTTGCGCGAATGTAACTTGTCGCTCGGTAGCCCAAGCCTAGATTTTTCCCACATTTTGCTGTATTTGGAAATAGACTGCTTCATTATCTGAGGAGTCATGTATGGTGCTGAACGTTACGCAGTCATCTGCGAACATCCCACTTCTGACCTCCTGATGGAAAAGAGGTAATTGTTCGTGCATCTGTAGATCGTTCGGCCCGGGAAACTACCCCGAGGTACTCCTGCAGTGCTGTTCTGGATCTGGGATGATTGGCCTCCAACAACCACAACCATCTTCTTTTGAGCCAGTTGTAACTCCAACCAGCTGAAAGCTTCCCCCCTGATTCCCATTGACTCCAGTTTTGCTCAGACTCCTTGATGCCATACTCTGTCCTATGCTTCATTCACGTCAAGGGCAGTCACTGTCACCTCACCTCGATCACTAAACTCTTTTGTCCATGTCTGAACAAAGGATGTTCAGTGAGGCCAAAAGCTGAATTACCCTGTTGGAACGCGAAATGAGCTTCCATCCCTTGGTTCTCTGAAAATCATCCCACTGAGTGAGGACCCAATCACTGCTTGTACCGTTTTGCCAATGCATTGGCGACCAGTCAATCAACCGACGTGAGTCCCACTGATCACGTGTGTGCTAGAATGTCTGTGATCTGCTGTTCAAAAGCTTAGCACGGTGTACTCGTTGGTACATTTGAGTTCCTCTTTTCCTCTGCTCTACTAAAGCTATATGTCCTTCAAGCACCATTAACTCAATTCATAACCACATCGCAAAAAAAAAGGAAAACAGAGAACCAACAGGAATGTCCGTTACACTCGGCCCCTAATTGCTACCAGATGTATAAGTCTTTCGGAGTCAACTGCATTCACTCAGCTGGAACAGCCTCTGGGTTTCTGCGAAACTGAAGGAGACACAGCCGGAGTGAGACACATCAAATTTGGAAGTTTGGAACTTGGTAATTTGGTACAGTGAGGTAATTCGGTGCAGAGTGGGAGAAGGTGCTTTTTCCGTACCGTTTTGTTCTCTCTCTTTCTTCTGGCCTGCAACGTTTAACCTGCAGTGTGAGAACCAGAGAGCATCTGAGAATCTGGGAAGGTAAGTAATTTTTATTCGTTTTATTTTGTATTACCTTTTCAAATTGTGTGTGTTGTGGAGGGGGGGGGGGGGGGGGGGGGGGGGGGGGGGGGGACTGAAGTGACTGGTTGGGAATCTACGCTAAATTAAAAAATTAAGCATTGTGAAACTAATTAAAGATAATTACTTAATTACTTAATTATAATTTAGAGAAATGGGTGACAACCAGAAGGGGCAGTCAGTGCAGGAATCCACTGTGGTTGTCCCCCGCTCGAACAGGTATACCCTTTGAATACTGTCGGAGGGATAGCCTATCAGGGCAAAACAGCAGCAGCCAAAGCAGTGGCACCACGGATGGCTCTGATGTTCAGCAGGGAGGTTCAAAGCGCAGAAGAGCAATTGTCATAGTGGACTATCGTCAGGGACACAGATAGGTGCTCCTGTGGACGTGAAAGAGACTCCAGGATGGGATGTTGCCTCTCTGGTGCAAGGGTCTAGGATGTCTCCGAACGGGTCGCGGGCATCCTGAAGGGGGAGGGCAAATAGGCAGAGGTCGTTGTACACATTGGTGCTAACAACATCGGCAGGAAGGGGCATGAGGTCCTCCAGCAACTGTTCAGGGAGCTAGGCAGAAAGTTAAAAGGCAGGATTAATCTCGGGGTTTGTCCAGGTGCCACATGCCAGTGATGCTAGAAATAAGAAGATAGAGCAGCTAAACACTTGGCTAAACAGCTGGTGTAGGAGGGAGGGTTTCCGTTATCTGGACCACTGGGAGCTCTTCCGGGGCAGGTGTGAACTGTATAAGAAGGACGGGTTGCATCTAAACTGGAGAGGCAGGAATATCCTGCCCGCGAGTTTGCTAGTGTCACACAGGAAGCTTTAAACTGGTATGGCAGGGGGGTGGTCCCGGATCAATAGGTCATAAGGTGAACGCATTGAGGGAGAACTAGGGAACAGGGCCAGTATGGCTCTGAGGAAGAGCAAACAGGGAGTTGTTGATGAAAACACCGAGTCTGGTGGCCTGAAGTGCATATGTTTTAATGCAAGAAGTATTACGGGTAAGGCAGATGAACTTAGAGCTTGGATTAGTACTTGGATCTATGATGTTGTTGCCATTA
Organism: Scyliorhinus canicula; assembly: GCF_902713615.1. NCBI lineage: Eukaryota > Metazoa > Chordata > Chondrichthyes > Carcharhiniformes > Scyliorhinidae > Scyliorhinus > Scyliorhinus canicula. The sequence goes on from NC_052158.1 coordinate 33,808,089, forward strand.
CAGAGACCTAGTTGAGGGAAGGACAGGATTGGCAATTAAACATTCCAGGATGTAGATGTTTCAGGCGGGATAGAGGGGGATGGAAAAGGGGTGGCGGAGTTGCGCTACTGGTTAGGAAAAATATCACAGCTGTACTACACGAGGACAACTCAGAGGACAGCGCGGCTCTATGGGTAGAGATCAGGAATAAGAAGGGTCAGTCACAATGTTGGGGATTTACTACAGGCTTCCCAACAGCCAGCGGGAGATAGAGGAGCAGATATGTAGACAGATTTTGGAAATGAGTAAAAACAACAGGGTTTTTGTGATGGGAGACTTCAACTTCCCCAATATTGACTGGGGCTCATTTAGTGCTAGGGGCCTGGAAGGGGCAGAGTTAAGGAACATCCAGGACGGCGTCTTAAAACAATATTTAGACAGTCCAACTAGGGAAGGTGCTGTACTAGACCTGGTATTGGGGAATGAGCCCAGCCAGGTGTTGGATGTTTCAGTATGGGAGCATTTCGGGAACAGTAACCACAATTCAGTAAGATTTAAAGTGCTGGTGGACAAGGATAAGAGTGGTGTTAGGGTAAATGTGCTAAATTGGGGGAAGGCTAACTATAACAATATTAGGCGGGAACTGAAGAACCTAGATTGGGGGAGGATGTTTGAGAGCAAATCAACATCTGACATGTGGGAGGCTTTGATATGTCAGTTGAAAGGAATTCAGGGCCGGCATGTTGCTGTGTGGAAGAAGGATAAATACGGCAAATTTCGGGAACCGTGGATAACGAGAGATATTGTAGGATTCGTCAAAAAGAAAAAGGAGGCATTTGTCAGGGCTAGAAGGCTGGAAATAGATGAAGCCTGTGTGGAATATAAGGAAGGTAAGTAGGAACTTAAGCAAGGAGTCAGGAGGGCTAGAAGAGGTCACGAAAAGTCATTGGCAAATATTGTTAAGGAAAATTCAAAGGCATTTACATACACATAATAAGCAAGAGGGTAGCCAGGGGAAAGGGTTGGCCCACTCAAGGAGAGGCAAGGGAATCTATGTGTGGAGCCAGAGGAAATGGGCGAGGTACTAAATGAATACTTTGCATCATTATTCACCAAAGAGAAGAAATTGGTGGATGTTGAGACTGGAGAAGGGTGTGTAGATAGCCTGGGTCACATTGAGATCCAAAACGACGAGGTGTTGGGCGTCTTGAAAATTATTATGGTAGATAACTCCCCAGGGCCGGATGGAATGTACCCCAGAATACTGAAGGAGGCTAGAGAGGAAATTGCTGAGGCCTTGACAGAAATCTTTGGATCCTCACTGTCTTCAGGTGATGCCCCGGAGGACTGGTGAATAACCAATGTTGTTCCTTTGTTCAAAAATGGTAGCAAGGATAATCCAGGGAATTACAGGTCGGTGAGCCTTATGTCACTGGTAGGGAAATTACTGGAGAGAATTCTTCGAATCAGGATCTACTACCATTTGGAAACAAATGGACGTATCAGTGAGAAACAGCATGGTTTTGTGAAGGGAACGTCGTGCCTCACAAATTTGATAGAGTTTTTCGAAGTCAAAAAGATGATTGACACAGGTAGGGCAGTGGATGGTGTATATATGGACTTCTGTAAGGCCTTTGACAAGGTCCCTCATGGTAGACTGGTACAAAAGTGAAGTCACAGGGGTGAGCTGGCAAGGTGGATACAGAGCAGGCTAAGTGATAGGCAGCGAGTAGCAATGGAAGGGTACTTTTCTAATTGGAGGTCTGTGACTAGTAGTGTTCCGCAGGAATCATTGCTTGGACCTTTTCTGTTCGTAGTACATATAAATGATTTGGAGGAAAATGTAACCGGGCTGACTAGTAAGTATTCAGACGACACAAAGGTTGATGGAATTGCGGATAGCGATGAGGACTGTCAGCAGAATTTAGATCGTCTGTAGACTTGGGCGGAGAGATTGCAGATGGAGTTTAATCCGGAAAAATGTGAGGTAATGCATTTTAGAAGGTCTAATGCAGGTAGGGAATATACAGTGAATGGTAGAACCCTCAACAGTATTGAAAGTCAGAGATATCTAGGTTTACAGGTCCACAGGTCAATGAAAGGGGCAACACAGATGGAGAAGATAGTCAAGAAGGCATACGGCATGCTTGCCTTCATTACCCGGTTCATTGAGTATAAGAATTGGCAAGTCATGTTGCAGCTGTATGGAACCTTAGTTAGGCCACATTTGGAGTATAGTGTTCAATTCTGGTCGCTACACTACCAGAAGGATGTGGAGGCTTTAGAGAGGGCGTAGAAGAGATTTACCAGGGTGTTGCCTGGTATGCAAGGCATTAGCTATGAAGAGCGGTTGAATGAACTTGGTTTGTTTTCACTGGAACGACGGAGGTTGAAGGGCGACCTCATAGAGGTTATCAAAATTATGAGGGGCATAGGATGAGTGGATATTCAGAGGCTTTTCCGCAGGGTAGAGGCGTCAATTACTAGGGAGCATAGGTTTAAAGTGCGAGGGACAAGGTTTACAGGAGATATACGAGGTAAGTTTTTTACACAGAGGGTAGTGGGTGCCTGGAACTCGCTGCCAGAGGAGGTGGTGGAAGCAGGGACGGTAGTGACATTTAAGGGGTATCTTGACAAATACATGAATAGGATGGGAATAGAGGGATACAGACCCTGGATGTGTAGAAGATTTTAGTTTAGACCGGCAACATGGTCGGCACGGGCTTGGAAGGCCGAAGGGTTTGTTCCTGTTCTGTGTTTTTCTTTGTTCTTTGTTCTTTAAAATCCGGTCTTGCGACTGCACCGAGCTACAATCGAAACATGAGACCATCATAATTAGGAGCAGAAGTAGGTATTCGGCCCTTAGCTCCTACTCCTCCATTTAATCATCTCATGGCTGACCTATTCCTGCTCTCCAAGCTATATCCCTACCTGTTCCCAATATCCCTTTAACCCGTTTTGTATCAGAAATATATATACCTCCCTCTTGAAACGATTTCATGATTCTGACACTACAAACACAACGGGAGAGCGAGTTCACCACACTCTGCGATAAGTAGTGCCTCCTCATCTGCGTTTTAAAACCTAATATGTCACAACCGACATCTTTGACATAATGATTCGCAAGGCTTTACCTAAGACCCAACCATCGCCAGCATGGAAACAGGGTCCTTCTGCAAACACCTCAGGTCTCTCGAATGCCACTTGATTCCAAATTTCTTGCAGCCCGCTCAGAGATCCCAGGCTGTTTCTCAGAGCCCCAAACGGCACGATGTCCCAACTGAAAATGAAATGAGAATGAAAATCGCTCAATGCCCTAAATTGGCTTCAAATAAAGTTAACGTGAAAACTCCTAGTCGCACATTCCGGCGCCTGTTCGTGGAGGCTTTTACGGGAATTGAACCGTGCTGCAGGCCTTGGTCTGCTGCCCTGTGCTAAACCAGCCCCTAACTGAAACCATTAAAGCTCTTTCAGAAAAGACACAAACAAATTGAAAGCAGAGAACAGACTTCAACGCAATCCATTTCGTTGTCCCGTCCACTCCTTATTCCTCCATGTGGATTTCTTGTTGATTCCTTGATCTTTAATTCCAGACTGGAAGACATGGCTGTAATTTTTCAAAAAGTCTAAGCGGCCATATTAATTGTAGTCTGTAGAGAACCCGACAATCTGAGCCATTCCTGTTTATCTCTGGCAATTTCTTGCTTGATTACCTCATTCAAGTGGGGTTCGGAACGTTTTGGCGCAGCCATTTGGGCGCGGCCGTGTGGCGCGGCCGTTTTGGCGCCAGCCGTTTTGGCGCTAGCTGTTTTGGCGCCGGACGTTTTGGCGCCGGACGTTTTGGCCCTAATAACATTTCTTTATTTGTAAATTAGCCTCAGTTGAGTTGGCTGCTGGTGCGGGTCCGCTGTCACGTGTTTCGTTCTATCACCATCTTTTTATATATTTTTTAACTAAACCAATTTGCATACCCATATGATGGCTGAGGAAGTATCAACGAAACGTGATAAAGAAAAATTTGTTCATAACGGTTTCCTTTACGTCTTTGACAAAACCAGCAAAGGTGACAGCGAAGTGAAATTTTGGCGTTGTGAGCAAAAAAAACGGTGCAAAGCACGGCTCCATACTAAAGCTGCAAACGTGGTGAGGCAGCTGAACAGCCATTCGCATGATGCTTCTGCTGCACAAGTAGAGGTTGCACTCGTGAAAACTAAAATAAAAAAGGGAGAACAGGAAACCCTTGAGGCACCGACTGTAGTTGTTAATGAATGTTTGACAGACATATCCCAAGCTAGTCTACCCGCCATTCCTAATATATCTGCTTTGAGGAGAATAATAAGCAGAAAGCGTAATTATGTATTGAACGCCCCCACCAATCCAAGTGATTTACAACAATTGATTGTGCCAGAATGCTACAGGATATGTGTCCCTCAACCAGGAGTGGAAGAATTTTTTTTACTTTGTGATAACGGACCAGGTCACGACCGGATATTAATCTGCGGAAGACAGAGCTGGCTACAGCACTTACTGACATCTGATCTGTGGTTTGCAGATGGCACATTCAGTATTGCTCCCAGCCTCTTTTCTCAAATTTATGTAATTATGGTAAAAAAAACACGGGGGAGTTACTCCTACGGTTTATGCTCTTTTGCCCAACAAGCAACGCACCACATATGCGAGAATGTCCGCATTATTGAAAGAAATCAAACCCAACTTGAAACCCAGTTCAATCGTCTGTGATTATGAACAAGCTGCGCACAGTGCTATGAAAGACATATTCCCTGATGTTCAAATAAAAGGATGTTTTTTTCAATTAGCTCAAAATATGCAAAAACATCTAGCTACTATGGGGTTCCAAGCTGCGCACAGTGCTATGAAAGACATATTCCCTGATGTTCAAATAAAAGGATGTTTTTTCATTTAGCTCAAAATATGCAAAAACATCTAGCTAGTATGGGGTTCCAAGCTGCGCACAGTGCTATGAAAGACATATTCCCTGATGTTCAAATAAAAGAATGTTTTTTTCATTTAGCTCAAAATATGCAAAAACATCTAGCTAGTATGGGGTTCCATAGTTTGTATAACACTGATCCAGATTTCGCGTTAGAAGCTAAAATGATTATTGCCATTGTCTTTGTACCTTTGAACAAAATCGATGAATATCTGGATGCTTTAGCGACCCAACTTCCGCATGAACTTCAAGATTTACTCAACTGGTTTGAAGATACATATGTTGGTCGTCTGAAGAGATGAGGAAATGGTAGACGAACACCTTTATTTCGCCCTGAGATTTGGAAATTTTATCAGAGAACATTAAACGGGGAAGACCGCACAAACAATAATGCGGAGGCAGCCCACCGTCGATTGAAATACGAACTTGGCATGCATCATCCCACCATATGGAAACTAATTGATGGCCTGCGTAAAGTACAGAAAGGTAGAGGTGCATATTATGAAAGTTTACTAGCCGGCCATGAACCGCCACAAAAACTAAAAAAGTATAGAGATGCAGATAAAAGAATACATGAAACTGTTCTTAAATTTGAAAACATGGATGCTATCGAGTACTTGAGGAGCCTTGCTCATAATTACCAAATGAACTAAACTAAATGAACTAATTTAAGGTTTTTAACTAAATGAACTAATTTAAGGTTTTTAATTTACAATAAAGTTAGTTTAAAAACTTTTTAAAGCTCATCTTTTAATTTACAGCTTTAAGCTTGCTTTTCAGTCATTCCTTCGAATGATACTGAATCTTGCAACAATTTACTTGCAACAATTTACTAGCCACAAAAACTAAAAAAAATTCTGTTGTCTGCGCCCAAACGACTGCCCCAAATTGGCTGCGCCCAATTGTCCCATGGCGCCCAAACGGCTGCGTCCAAACGGCCGCGCCAAAACGGCCGCGCCCAATTGTCCCATACCGATTCAAGTGGCAGTCTTCATTTGTAAACTATGCACGGAAACATAGCAATTTGGAGCAGGCATAAGTCATACGGCCCATCCAGCATGCTGCACCATTCACTATGATTGTGTCTCATCCTTAATCTCAATTCTATATTCCTCTTTCTCTCCACACACCCTGGTGTAACTAAAATCTAATCAAAATGTATTTCTCTGTCTTGAATACATTCAGTGACTTGGCAACCACGTCTGGTCTAAAATTTAACATACCCTCTAAGTGACAAAATGTTTCCACGACTCAGTCCCGAATGTCTACCCCATATCCTGACATATCCCCTGGTTCTAGATTCCGCAACAAGGAAAAATATCATCCCTGCATCGTATCTCCCGGCACTGTTCGAAATTTATAAATTGCATTGAGGTCATCTCACGTTCTAAACTATAGAGCATACAACCCATCCGAAACAATCTCTCCTCGTATGACAGTCCCACTGGCCCCGGTACCTGTTCATGTATGTCATTTCAAAGGTATGAAAGCAATACTGCGCGCAATTCTCTAGGTGCAAACTCACCAAGGCCTTGAATATCTGTAGCAAGATATACCTTACTCTAAAAAAAACTGTTCAATGAAGGCCAACATACAATGTTCCTTTCTTAGGTCTCGCTGTACCTGCCACTCCACTTTAAATGACTGATCTATGAGGAAACCCAGATTCATTTTGTAAATCTCCACTTCCCAATATATCACCATTTAAATAATGCTCTTCTTTTCTGTTGCTCCGAGATGAATAACTTCACAGCTTGTCACATTACACTGCATCTGCCATATGTCTGCCCACTCTCGTATCTTGCCTACATGTAACACAGTGATTAGCACATTTGCCTCTCGGTGGCAAGGACCTGGGTTCAATTCTTGCATTGGGTGATTGTATGACGCTTGCATGGTCGCCCCGTGTTTATGTGGGTGTCCTCCAGATGCTCTAGTTTCCTTCCACAGCCCAAAGATGTGCAGGTTTGGAGAATTGGCCAAACTCAATTGTTCCTTAGTTTTCAATGATGCATAGAGGTTACGAGGTTACGCAGCTCCGTGGACAGCATCGAGTAGTGGGTCTAGGTAGGGTGCGCTTTCAGAGGTTTGATTCAGTCTCGTTGGGCGGAACGGCATTCTATTTCACTCTATGGATCTATCATTTTAATGAAACTTTGAATTCTCATGACATCCTCCTATGAAGTCCACCCAGTTTTGCGGCGTCAGCAAGTGTGCAAACGTTCCAATTGGTTCCCTTATCCATTGGTTCTCTCATTTATATGTACCGTGAACAAGTGGGCACCAAGCATTGCCAGCCACTCAGCAAAAGACCCATTTACTCGCATTCTGTTTCCAGTCTACCAACCAATTCTTGTTCCATGCCAATAAATTACCCCCCTCTCCCATGTGCTTAAATCTTGCCCACGACATTCTTATAAGGGATTTTATCAAAAGACATCTGAAAGACAAATACACAGCATCCACTCGGCATCCCTTATCTATTCTTGTAGTTGTCCTCTAAAAACCACAGTAGATTTGGGCAACATGCTTTGCCTTTCATCAAAACATGTTTGCTTTCACCAATCGCATTAATGCTTTCCAGATGTTCTGTCATCACATATTTTGCAATAGGCACCGCCATATTCCCCACCACTAATCTGATTCTAACTGGTCTGAGTTGTCTCATTTTCTCTTGCACCCTTTTTAAAGAGTGAGGCTACATTTTCAATCCTCCAATCTGTTGGAACTGCTCCACAGTCGAGGGAATTTTGAAAGATGACTGCCATTACATCCAATATTTCCAGTGTCATGTCCTTTCATACTCTGGGATGTAAATTATCAGGCCTTGGTAATTTGTCTGCCTTGAATCCAATGAGTTTCTCTTCACCATTGTCTTACCAATACTGAGTTTCTTCAATTGCAACCTTTTACGAGGCCCTTGTTCCCGAACATTTCAGTGAAGTTATTTATGCCCTATTTTGTGAAGACAAAACCAAAATAAGTATTCTCTTCTTCTTTCATTGCTTTGTTCCACGTTGTAATTTCCTACATTTCTGACTGACTATATAATTATATTTTTCCCCAATTGTCACAGAACTTTTTGCGGCCAGATTCTGTATTCCCGACAATTTTCTTTTTATTCTCTATTATCCGTGGATTTATCACATTGATAAATCACTCTGCTGTCGAATTTGAAATATTCCATATCCTCCGACTTGTTGATTTTCCCTGTAATTTCATATGTTCCCACTTACGATTAAATATCACCCCTAATTTATTTTGTGAACCATGGATGGCCCATCTTTTCGCTTTTATTTATTTTTTCTCCAGATAGGAATGAATAATTGTTGCAATTCCGGCACACAGTAATTACGTATGAACAATTATATAACATCCGTCCATCCCTTTAGTAATGTTCCTTGCCAATTCACGCCTAATACTCTCATAATTCCCATTATTAGGATTCAGAACTAGAATTCCGGATACGGACAATTCGTTCTGTATAGTAAGAGTTCTTACTATTTATTCCCTGTTTGCTCCCTCATTTACCCGTTCTTTTATTGTTGCTGTTATAATTGTGATCCAGGGATGACTTATGGATATGTGTCTTTAATTCAGTTTGTATCTTTAATTCAAGCAGAAGAAAGCAGTGGTCTCCGATTCTAACTCAGCCATAAGCCTGCCCTGCTTCGGACGCGAGTTGTAGATTCACTGATACTAATGGCAGAGTATGTTTGGATCTCGGTCTGATTGATTTAGCTGATAGCCAATGAATTGTCCCAAAAGGCAGCGCTCTTCACAGCAACATGCAGTGATTTTAACTGGTCACACTGGACTTTTTTCAGTTTGGTTTCAGTTTGGCAGCTGAGAAAGACGACCCACGGTCGCTTCCATCCGCTCTGCTCCAAGTAGGATGGTTTCTGAACTTGCAGAAAGCGTGCGTGATTCTCTTTACAGGAGAACCATTACAGGATCTGCAGCCATAGTTCGGAATCTGCTACATAGCCTCAGAAAATCTCACCTGAATCGACTCTTTCTCCGGAAGGTCTGCTGCTGAGGAAATGAACAGAAAGGCATAATGGGTAGTTAGACCAAGTTAGGAATAACATTTTACTGCAGTAGAATAAGGAGTTAGGTTGGGGACTTTTAAAATCAACTGGGATTCAAGGCAGGAAGAGGGGTATGGGCAGTCACTGAGACCATATCTTTGTTGCCAAGGATACTGGGAAAATGGGCCTCAGGCCAGGTTGAGGAATGTGGGGAGAGCCTATGGGAGCTTTGCATTTGTACCGTTGCCTTATTTGGTCGTATGTATGTAAAATTTGATGCAACTTGAATGTATCTGTACAGAAATGTTTTGCACCGTTGTTAACTCAGGCTGTTGAACATCCGGGAGACATGGGTGTGTCCTGCTCTCCCAATAGAGTGAGTCACCCAGCCAGCTGGTTAAAATAAACAATAATTGATACCTGCAAATCCGTCTCAATTTTTATTGAGCCCAGACTGGCAGCAAAATAATCAGGGTTGCCACTGCCTGACAGTACTATATGTTCTGCACGACAGAGGTTTGAAGACAAATGAGAAACTTAAAGCAAAGTTTGGAGGAAATGAAGTTTATCCCACTGTAAAAAATGTGAGTACGGTGCTTTTCAAAAACAACAGGAAAACGAGTACAGGCTCGAACACAAAGATTGTAATCTACAACCTGACGTGAAGAACGTATGCTAGGACTCAACATCCGACACAAAGACTCTCTCTTTCACTTAATTTTATCACTTCTGTATTTGTCTCTCGGCATGTGTGAAGGGTGAGGAAGCTGGATAAGGTAGCAGCTATGTACTTACTAATAGTTAGCAAACTGTGTCTGCGGTCTATTTTATCATTATTTGTGTTGTAAAATACGGTAATTGTGGTTTAAATTAAAAACCTGATGACTATAATTATTGGACAGACAAATGCCGGAGGCATCGGGTATTTTTGTAAGAATTATTGGTTACTTCTATTGTAATTCTGGTATGATTGGTCTGTAATTTGCCCAGGATGATGTAACACTATCTTACTGAATATTTAGGTCAAATAATGGTGAGTCTTTCTCAAATTTGTTAATTAATGATGTTTTGTTGCACCAGCACCAATCTAAAGTAGGTTGTTTTATGGTTGGTTTCTCAACATGTTGTTCTTAAACAAATCACATATACATTCAAGGAGTTCGTCATCCACTCTATCATTGCTAGTTTAGTCTATCCAGGTTGTGCATAAATTAAAATCACCAAAGATTACAATTGTACCATTTTTGCATATATCTCTGATTTCATGTCTCAAATTTCCCCTTGTATCTCCACTACGGGAGATATAAGGGGTCTATTGACACCCACAACAACGTTTTCTCTACGTGATCTTTCCTTTCTCCACTCATGCAAATTCGCCATCACAATTTTCGGAGCTGATATCCTTCCTCACTATTGCATTGATTTACAGCATAATTAACAATGCTACCCACCACCTTTCCTGAGTTGTCAGTCCTTTCTAAATTATAAATACCCATGTTCATCCCCCATTTTTGATCAACCCTGTAGCCATGTCGCTGTAATTTCAAACATGTCATAATGGTTTATCTATTTGTACTTGTGCTCAGAAAGCTCGTGTAGGGAGATAGGTTTCAGAAAACTGCGAACTTTGGTCCGGCCTGGGGCAGGTAGACGAGTAGTAATTGAATGGGTTACACATGCGCAGGACCGGGACGAAGATCCTAGTATGTGTGACTATGCATGGGGAGGGTTTAAACTAGAATGGAAGGGGGTGAAAGCTAAGCAAGATGACAAGGGAAAGAGATACAGAGACCTCAATAAAATAAAGAACAGTAAAATGCAAAACCGGTCTCCAGAGTTTCAATTGAATCCCTATTGTGCAGAATGCGTGTGCACCGACTCTCCAAAGAAGCACCCTACCTACGCCCACTGCCGTGCCCTCTCCCCGTAACCCTCAGTAGCCTGCATATCATTCGTCTGTAAGAGGACACTGGGATACCTGCAGGAACCCTACGCAGACACAGGGAGAACCTACAAGCTCCACAGAGGCAGTCAACCAAGGCCTAAATCGAACCGCCTCCTAACCGCTGTGAGGTAGCAGGTTAACAAGGGCGAATGACAAATAGGGCTAAAGCACACAGAAAAGTTAGGATAATTAAAAATAGCAAAACTACAAGCCTAACAACTTTATATGTGAATTCACGAAGCATTCGGAATCAGGTACACGATATGGCAGTAAACGTATATGATGTCATAGCAATTACATAAACATGGTTAAAAGTGACCAACCGGAAAACGGGCTATCATGTATATGGTAATGGGTGATGAGGCAGGTGTAATACATGGCATCAGATTATAATTTACCCTGGGAAGTAGTGATCAAAACATAATGGAATTTAATATTCAGTTCGATCGTGAGAAATCTGGGTCAGAAAATATTGTGTTTAACTTAAACAAATGGAATTACAACGAAATGAGGATGGAGTTAACTAAAATGTACTGGGTTGGCAAGTTAACAGGAAAGACAGTAAACAAGCAATGGCAGATATTTAAGAATGCAATTCATGATTCGTAGGAGGAAAGAATCCCAGTAAGGAAGAAAGAGTCGAAGAGAAAGATAAACAAACCAAAGCTAACTAAACACGTTAAGGAGATTATCAAGTTGAAATCAAATGCATTTCAGGAGCGAAGAATCAGTGATCTCCCCGAAGACTGGGATAAATTGAAAATTCAGTAAAGGAGGGCTAAAAATATAATAATGTGAGAGACAATAAACTATGCGGGAAAACCAGATAGGAACATCAAAAACGACATTTAAAGCTTCTATAAATATACAAAAAGGAAGACAGTCAAAGAGAACATATGCTGCTTCGAAAATAAATGTGCACAGATAATTAAGCTGAACAAAGAAATTGAAGAGAAGTTAAACAATTATTTTGAATCAATATTTCAGGTGAAAGAAATTTAGCACAACAGATAAATGCTAAATAATACGGTGGAGGGATTAAATACATTCACCATCACTAAAAATGTAGTATTAGAAAAGCAATGGGGCTGATGACAAATAAGTCCACTGGCGGCTATGCTGAGAGTGGTCGCACAAAGGGTGGTTCCTGTTTGAAGGAATTGGTTTACCCAAATTTTGGGATGTTGCGCCTGCCTAAACCAAAATGACTATTAATCCGTATACAGTGGACAAATAACTATGAGACTGTTTCATACAATGATTCAGTATTTATTCACTATCACACATTGTTATTATTAATCGATCACACACATACATACACACACACGTAAGTCAAACTACAAAGCTGTTATGCACAAGACCTTAACTTAACTTCAGAGTGCCTAGCAAGTATAAGACAGATATTGGCCTTTATCTGCATCTCAAATCGTGTAGTCCTTAATGTTCAGTCCTTTGTCTAGTCTGTTCCTGGCTCTGGTCTCCCTTCAGTTAGTCGGCTGATGGTCTCCTCCATCAACCGGTGGATGTCACCGTTGTTAGTTACTGCTGCTCAAGATAGAGAATGAATCTGTGCAGTAACTTTTATGATGTTTGAATTTTGTGACTCTTTTGGTGGGCGATCTCTGGGTCATTTGTCAAACAATAGATCAGGTCTCAATCAGCCTGATCAATCAAGTCCAATCGGGGACGGCCACATCAATTTTGAGGTGGGTACTCAGCAGTCATGTCTGAAGGTATTGTATCCCTGTTGGGTTTCCAAATAACGAAGTTCGGTGCCGCTGTGTCTGCTAAACAACGTAAGAAGTCTTACAACACCAGGTTAAAGTCCAACAGGTTTGTTTCAAACACGAGCTTTCGGAGCACGGCTCCTTCTTCAGGTGAATGGAAAGGCTTGTTCCAGAAATGTTTATATAGACACAGTCAGAGATGCCCCGGAATGCGAGCACCTGCAGGCAATCAAATCATCAAAGATGCAGAGAGAGAGGTAACTCCAGGTTAAAGAGGTGTGAATTGTCCCAAGCCAGTTCAGTCGGTAGGCCTCTGCAAGTCCAGGCTTGTTGGTGGGGGCCGAATGTAATGCGACATGAATCCCAGATCCCGGTTGAGTCCGCATTCATGCGTGCGGAACTAGTTCCGCACGCATGAATGCGGACTCAACCGGGATCTGGGATTCATGTCGCATTACATTCGGCCCCCACCAACAAGCCTGGACTTGCAGAGGCCTACCGACTGAACTGGCTTGGGACAATTCACACCTCTTTAACCTGGAGTTACCTCTCTCTCTGCATCTTTGATGATTTGATTGCCTGCAGGTGCTCGCATTCCGGGGCATCTCTGACTGTGTCTATATAAACATTTCTGGAACAAGCCTTTCCATTCACCTGAAGAAGGAGCCGTGCTCCGAAAGCTCGTGTTTGAAACAAACCTGTTGGACTTTAACCTGGTGTTGTAAGACTTCTTACTGTGCTCACCCCAGTCCAACGCCGGCATCTCCACATCATCTGCTAAACAAGTGTAATTAACAGGACAGTTCTCTTGATCCTGGGTTCTTGCATCAACCTGTGAAACCGTTTGAAGTCTGCCAAGCCTGGGCTGCAACTTTGTTTGATCTGTTCTGCAGCCTGCTTGTCCACACCCACGAGTACCTTTCCCAGCATCCCTTGCCGGACGGTATTTTAGATGGCCACATATCTCTCCTCTTCACCCTGAACGTGAAGCGTGTTGGATCATAGACTCAAGGCTAATACATGTCCAGCTTCCTCAGTCACTTGTCAAGTCAATTAAGGCTTGGTACAACCAGCAATAAACTAACCCTTTTATAAATTACAATAACATTATATATACAGCTAATAAATGACAAAAATATACACGACATTAATGAAAAGTTAATTTGTATGTTTGAGCCCCAGCTCCAAAATGCATCCCAGCAGTTCATGGCTTTAATTTCAGCGATTTGATTTTCTAGTCCTGGGTTTGCTGGACTACTTTGGCGAAGATTATGTGCGTGGTAGCCACTTTCAGCCGAACTTGGTTTAGTTCAATTTAGTATCATATTTCTCATTATAGTCCCCCAGATGCTGCAGGAGCATATCAGTAGCGTTTACGTCCATCCTGTCTCTTTTATGTATGTCAATTAATTGTATAAGGCCCACACTGGCTGGTTTGCCTGGTTGAATACAAAATGTTCTGTTACCATGTCGCAGTGCCTGGTGTGTCTTTGATCCTGTCCTGATCTCGTATAGGGAAAAAGTACCCTCGATAAATGTCCCTGGGCTGCAACTTTGTTTGATCTGTTCTGCAGCCTGCTTGTCCATACCTTTGACCACTTTTGCAGCATCCCTTGCTGGTCGACATTTTAGGTGGCCACAGGGGAATTACAGTGAATACTTTGCGCTGTGTGGTCGTGTGGATTCGGTCTGCCCCGCATTGCCATGCCTTTGGTTTTCCAAACTCGGCAGAATTTGTGGGGACACAGACTAAAGCGTTGGAGGACATCCGTGGAGCAACATTGAATGCAGAGATAACCGAGGGAGACGGATCTTCGTTGACTGGAAAACTGTCAGTGGAGCAGTTGGTGAGCTTCATTAAGGATGAATTTCGGCAGAAGGGTACAGAAATGCAGACTGAGTCGTCAAAGGGAGAGGGCAATGGCACATCTTTGTACGACGTCGGAATGGGTGGAGAAGCGCCTGAACGTGCTGGGAGCGACGATCCTGTGGGTGGTGAAGGTGCAGTCTGATCAGATTGAGCGCATTGGGACGCTCGAAGCAGAGATGGCGATCCTGGGCACATATCGAAAACACTGCTAGCAAAGGTGGTGGACCAGGAAAAAAGATACAACAGCAAAATCTGGGAATTGTGGCCCTTCCGGAGGGAGTGGCTGTGTCACAAGAATGCTGTCCAGGTTGGTGGACAGGCAGCTGGTGAACAAGGCCCCTGAGATGGATTCGGCCCAAACGTCCCAAAGGCAGATGACAAGAGCGGGTGAGTCGCCGCGGGAGATGATTTTGCATATGCACAAGCTGCAGGAGAAGGAAATGATTATGAAGTTGGCCAGGGCGGAGCGAGAGTGCGATTGGGAAGGAAACCGAATGCAGGTTTGTCAGGACATCTGTGTGGAGCTGGCCAATAGAGGGGCTGTGTTCAACAAAGGCAAGGCAGTGTTGCACTGGCACCAGATTCAATTTGGGGTACTGTACCCAGCCAGACGTTGGCCCGTTAATGAACATTACGTGGGGACACCGGCGGAGGTGAATTACTATTAACGAATATGGGATTGGGCTGAGTGGACAAGGTAGACAGAAGTTCTGTCTCTTTACAATTGTGTTAGTTGTTTCTGTTTGCCAATTGGGAAAGATTGTTATAGGGGTTGTTGCAAACACCTTTTTCGTCTGTTTAGAATTTTTTGTATTTTTGTATTGCAGTAGAATTGCTGCTCCTTTCCGAGGGGACAATTTGGTGTTGGGAATATAATGTTTAATTTTCTAACACTCTTTTGTTTATGCTCTGAAGTGCATCGGGGTTATTGTGAGTTGGGGTGAGGCGACGGGGTGGTCTGAGAATGATCTGTACGGAGGCATCTGGGGCTGATGTTACGCCTGTTGTGTTGGGAGTGGGGTACGGGGGAATGGCCGGGGAGTAGGTCTGGTGAGAAGCAACTGGGGAGTGCAGGTGGAATAGGTAGAGGAGCGAGGGACGGCAGGTATCTGGCTAAGGCCTAAAGGAGGGTGTCGGGACGCTAGCACGCAATGCTGGTGGATGGACGTGGTTGGGGCTGCAGTGGTTAGCCAGCGTGGGAGGAGGTGGAAGGATAAGCTAGGTGGGGGGTGTTTGGGGTTGGAAGAAGGGGTCGGCGACTTTGCAGATACTGAGTGTGAGTTTGGTCATGAATGGGTTGAGGTCCATCTTAGGTGAGCCCCATTCACTGTGGAGATGAGGGGGCGGAGCCTAATGGTGGCTATTGCAGACTCTGGAGGTGAAGAGAGGCGCTCGCTTCCAAAGAAAAATGTGTCAGAGAAAGTCTGAGGCTAGATGGGCCAGATAGATTGTCCCAGCTCTTCGCACACATGAAACATTTTAGAGCAGATGTGATTATCCTGCAACAGCGGCCTCTCCGGCTGGAAGATTACATGCGGTTGGTAAAGGGTTTTTTATTGTTCAATTACGGGATGTGGGCGTCGCTGGGTATGCCTGCATTTATTGCTTTTGAGTGCAATTTATGATACTGTTGATGGCTCCTTCCAGCATTTTTCTGATGATGACTGATAGGGCAGTAATTGAATGTGTTAAATTTGTACTGTTTCTTTTATACAGGTCACAGCTATGCAATGTTCCACATTGCCGGGGAAATGCCAAAGTTCTAGCTGTACTTGAACAGGTTGGCTCGGGGTGCTGCAACTTCTGGAGCTCAAGTCTTCAGTGCTATTGCTCAGATATTGTCAGGACGCGTAGCCTTTTCAGGGTCCAGTGTCTTCGGCCATTTCTTGAAATCACGTGGAGTGAATTGTATTGGCTGAAGACTGGCATCTGGAATGCTGGGGACCTCCAGAGGAGACCGAGGTGGATCATCCACTCGCCACATCTGGCTGATGAATGTTGGGAATGCTTCAGCCTTGTTTTTTGCACATCTGCGCTGGGCTCCTCCAGCATTGAGGATGGCAGTATTTGTGGAACCCCCTCCTCCAGTGAGTTGTTTAATTGTCCACCACTATTCACGACTGGATATGGCAGGAATGCATGGCTTAGATGTATTGTGTTTGTTGTGGAATCGTTTAGCTCTGTCTACAACTTGCTGCTTATGCTGTTTGGCACACAAGAAGTCATGTATTCTGGCTTCAGCAGGTTGGAACCTCAGTTTTCATGCCTGATATTACTCCTGGTATGCTCTCCTGCACTCTCCATTGAAACAGGGTTGACCCCTGACTTGGTGGTAATGATAGTGGGGGGGATATGCTGGCCACGAGGTTGCACATTGTGGTTGGATAACATTCTGTGCTGGTGGCCCACAGCGCCCCATGGATGCCCATTCTTGAGTGTCTAGATCTCCTTGAAGTCTATCACACTTAGCAGGTTGGTCGTGTCAAACAGCACGATGGAGGGCACTTCAATGCGAAGACGGGACTTTGTCTCCAGAAGGACTGTGCAGTGGTCAATTGCACCGATACTGTCACGGACAAATGCATCTTCAGCAAGCAGTTTGGTGAGAATTATGTCAAATATGTTTTTCCCTCTTGTTGGTTCCCTCATTACCTGCTGTCTAGCAGCAATGCCGTTTAGGACGACCAGCTGGATCTGTGGTGATACTATCGAGACACTTTTGGTGATGGACATTGATGGACGTTGAAGTCCCCCATCTAGAGCATATTCTGTGCCCTTGCCACCACCAGGAATTCCTCTACGTTATATTCAACACGGAGGAGTACTGATTCATCAGCTGATGGTGGCCAGTGCGTGGTAATCAGCAAGTGATTTCCTCGTCCATTTTTAACCTGATGCCATGAGACTTCGTCTGGTCCAGAGTCGATGTTGAAGACTCCCAGGGCAACTCTCTCCCGACTGTATACCACTATGCCACCACCTCTGTTGGGTCTGTCCTGCCAGTGACACAGGACGTACCCAGGAATGGTGATAGTGGTGTCTGGGACATTGTGTGTAAAGTTTCATTATTTGAGTATGAATATGTCAGGCTATTGCTTAACTACTCTGTGAGACAGCTTCCCAACTGTCGAACAATCCCAATGATGTTAGTGAGAAGAACTTTGCAGGGTCGCCAGGGTGATCCATCCGAGTTAAATATATATATTTTCTTTTTGTAGCTGTCGAATACAGCTGAATGGCTTGCTAGGCAATTTCAGAGCGAATTCAAGAGTCAACCACATCGCTTTGGGTCTATAGTCACATGTAGGCCAGACCAGGTAAGGATGGCAGATTTCGTTCCGACGACGACATAAGTGAACCCCATACGTTTTTAGTATAATCAACAGTGGTTTCATGGTCATCATTAGACGTTTACTTTAAGATATTTTATTGAGTTGAAATTCCATCAGCTGAGGGTGGTTCGATGGCGCAGTGATTAGCACTGCTGTTTCATGTCACTGACGACTCTGGTTTGATCCTGGCCCGGGGTAACTGAGTTTTCACACTCTCCCGTGGCTCTGTGGGTCTCCCCCCACATCCCAAATGTGTGGATTGGCCACGCTGAACTCTCCCTTGATTGGAAAAAAAATAATTAGGTATTCTAAATTTATAAAAAATAAATAAATTCCATCAGCTGTCATGGTGGGATTCAAACCCGTGTCCCCAGATCATTATTCTGGGTCTCTGAATTACTAGTCCAGCCGCAATACGACTGTGCTACTGCCTCCTGAGTGGGTCATATGCTCCAATCTCAGTTTGACTCAAAGTCGAGGGAAATTGCCATACTTTTAACAAGAAAACGTGGTACACAGAGTACTGCAGGACCGACAGGTTAGAGGTTTGTGAGAGAGTGGGATGCTATTTGCGACGCTGGTGGTGTTTTTCAACGAGTCCGTACCTAATTGGACGATTCCGGATTCATGAGGAGCCGATGAGAGGCAATCACGATTTGGACACTCACGACATGATTATGGGGGAGGGGTCAGGGGGTACTTTTAATTGTACATTGAGCCAAAGGTGGATAGATTGAGTTCTAAGTCAATGGGGAGGTCGAGTATAATGCGAGAACTGGGAGGGTGTAGGGGAGGATGAGGATGGTGGAGCATGGAACGTTTGTGTGCCCGGGAGAGACGGAGTATTCCTTCTTCTCACATGTGTATAGGGTATATTCTCGGATTGTCTTTTTCTATGGTGAGCCAGGCGGTACTATCTGGGGTTGAAAATGAGGAATATGAGACCATAGAGATTTCGGACCACGCCCTGCACTATCTCGATAGGAGAGTTCATTCAGGTCATGTTTAGAAGCCGGGTTAGATCTGGGTTGGGCCTTCTAGGCGACAAGGTATTCAGTGGGAAGGTGACAGTAGTCACTAAGAATTATGTTGAACTTCATCAAAAGCTTCATCAGAGCTGAAGGGGTTGGATTACGAGGAGAGGTTGAGTAGACTGGGACTGTATTCGTTGGAATTTAGAAGGATGAGGTTGAATCTTATAGAAATTATGTAAAACTTATATAAAACATTAAAAATTATGAAGGGAATAGATAGGATACATGCGGGCAGGCTGTTTCCATTGGCGAGTGAAAGCAGAACTAGGAGACATAGTCTCAAAACAAGGGGAAGTAGATTTAGGACTGAGTTTAGGAGGAACTACTTCACCCAAAAGGTTGTGAATCTATGGAATTCCTTCCCCAGTGAAGCAGTTGAGGCCCCTTCATTACATGTTTCTATGGTAAAGATAGATAGTTTTTTGAAGAATAAAGGGATTAAGGGTAATGGTGTTCGGGCCGGAAAGTGGAGCTGATTCCACAAAAGAGCAGCCATGATCTCATTGAATGGCGGAGCAGGCTCGAGGGGCCAGATGGCCTACTCCTGCTCCTAGTTCTTATGTTCTTAAAATGACAAGGTCCCATGCACGATTTGTGACGCCTTGAAGACGGTGGTCAGGGGATGGGGCGGCAAATCATAGAATATACAGTGCAGACGGAGGCCATTCAGACCATCGAGTCTGCACCTGCTCATGGAAAGAACACCACATTTAAGCCCACACTTCCAACATATCCCCCGAACCCAGTAACCCCAACTAACCTTTTTGTTGGACACCAAGAGCAATTTAGAATGACCAATCCAACTAACCTATATCTTTGGACTGTGGGAGGACACCGGAGCACCCAGAGGAATCCCACACAGACATGGGAAGAACGAGCAGACTCCGCGTGTACAGTGACCCAGGCCGGGTATTGAACCTTAGACCCTGCAGCTGTGATGCAACTGTGCTAACCACAGTGCTACCGTGCTGTCTATTCTAGTGAGATCTGGATTTGGATCCGGAGAGGCTGAATGAATTGTTCAACGCCTTTTATAAAGGGCTGCATAGGGCCTAGCAGGAGGAGGGAGGAGACGGATATGGGTCAGTTTTTAAATGAGATGGACATCGTGGAGTTCGGAGAGGGGAAGATGCAGCCATTGGAGGAGCCGTTAGTACAAACGGAGTTTCTGGAGTGCATTGACATGATGTAGTCTGGTAAGGCTACCTGTTGGTATTATATAAACAATTTGTAACGAGTCGCCCCCTACCTTTTGGGAATGTTTCATGAAGTGCTGCAGAAGGGGCAGTCACCAGGTATACTGGCAGAGGCATGAATTTCGCTCATCCCAAAAAAGAGGAAGGATCCATTGGAGTGCGTCTCCTTTTGGTCCATCTCTGGAGATGGGATGTGAAAGTCCAGGCAAAGGTATTATCGAGAACGTTGGAGAGATATGAGCCGGAGGTGGTCTTGGAGGATCATGCATGGTTGTGAAGGGGAGGAGCAACCTAGTGATATTAGGATGTTGCTAACCATAATTTTGAATCCGTCGTGGTGGTGGGTTCCGGAGATTATTGTGTCAATGATTACAGAAAATGCCTTTGAGCGGGTAGAGTGGAGAGATTTGATTGAAATTCTCGAGTGGTTTAGGTTCGGACCGTGTTGGTGGCATGGGTTCAGTTGCTGCGTGTGTGCACTCTGGTAAGTGTCCAAATGAATGAGTCAAACTCGGGGTATTTGGGGATGCACAGATGTACGAGGAAGGGGTGTCCACTATCTCTGCTGTTCGCCTTGGTGATTAAGCCCTAGCCCCTGGCACTTCGGACCTCGGCTGAGTGGCGGGGGATTGAGAGGGGTAAAGGGTGCACCGGGTGTTTTTATATGCTGATGTCATGATGCCGTTGTGGAAGGACCGATTAGAAAGCATTAGTGGAATCATAGGCTTACTGGAAAGTCTGGAGCCTTTTTAGGCTATAAATTGATGCCGGGAAAAGCGAGAATGGTACGGAGTGATGGGGGGGGGGGGTGTTGGGCGTACCTAGGGTCTCTGCCTTTTAAGATTGCAAGGGAGCGGTTCCAGTACCTGGCGATTCAGGTTACGAATGAGTGGCCACGATGCATCGGTGCAACTTCTCAGGTTTGGTGAAGCACGTTAAGGGGGACATTAAAAGGTGGGATGAACTGCAGCACGCATTGGCAGGGAGGGTGAAGGTGTTTGAGATGAACATACTGCCAAGATTCATTTTTGTATTTCAGTCACTCCTGTTTTTCCTTCGCAAATCATATTTTCGGGAGGTCAATGTGTTAATGTCGGAATTTGTGTGGGAAATATAGATGTGGTGATGTGGGCTCTATTGCAAAGGCAGAGACGGGATGGAATAGCGAATGTGGAGAAGGTGACATAATGGTGGAAGGGGGAGGGAGCAGATTGGGTCAGTTTAGAGAAGGAGTCTTGCAAAGGTATGAGCCTGAAGGCCAAGGTGACAGCTCCGCTGCCATTCGCCCCGAGGAAGTATATGAAGAGTCCAGTACAGTGGTAGAGTTGTCTATTAATGTTTGTTCCCCTGCACATATCAACCATATATTGCTGTATTTACATTTTCCTAATTGACTTTTAACTCGCAAATGTTAAATTATAACATAAGAGTCTGTGTTGGGGAGAATAATGTATTGGCATGGATAGAGATTTGGCTAATGGGCGGGAAAGAGTGAGTGGGGATAAGGGATTATTTTTGAGATTGGCGAAATATCACAAGTGAGATTCCCCAAGGATCAGTGATGGAACGGTTTACAATATATATTAATGAATTGGAGGAAGGAAAGGAAGCGAATGTATTGTAGGCAAATTTGTAAATGACAGAAAAATAGATGGAAAAACAATTGCGAGAGGAACGCAAACAGTTTCGAAAAATATGTTGATACGTTATATAACCGGGAAAAAGATGGCAAATGGAGTGCAATGTGAGAAAATTAGAAGTTATTACTTTGGAAGAGGGAACAAAAGAATAAAGTGTTATTTTAAAATATGTTTTAAAAACTGCAGAAAGCTACAGCAAAGAGGGATTGCGGATACGGAGTATTTGGGGATTGGATTTAATCTGACACAAAAACATCTTTCTACATTTTAATTTCAAAGGTTTCATTTAAAAGAATAAGTCATGACAGGATAGCTCCGAGGCGTGGTCTACTCCTCTTGCTCCATGTGGCAGGCTGGGGACAGTTCCAGTCCAAAGGGTCAGCATGTGTGCAGGAAGTGTCTACACTTACAGCTCCTGCAAGCTATAGTTTCAGAGCTGGAGGGGCGGCTGGAGACGCTAGAGCATCCGGGAGTTGGAGAGTATCGTAGATAGCACGTACAGAGAGGTGGTCACACCGCAGGCACAGACTCCGCAGGCAGGAAGGGAATAGGTGTTCACCAGACAGAGCAAGAGAGCGATGCAGGTAGTGCAGGAATCTCCTCTGGCCATTCCCCTGCAGAACAGATATACCGTTTTGGATACTGTGGAGGGAATGGCCTCTCAGGGGAAAACAGCAACAGCCATAATCGTGGCACCACGGTTGGTTCTGCTGCAAAAGGGAGCAGTAATAATTTTGACAGTGCAATGGTTACAGAGGATTCAATTGTAAGGGGAATAGACAGTCGTTTCTGTGGCCGCAGACGAGACTCTAAGATGGTATGTTGCCTCCCTGGTGCGAGGGTCAAGGATGTCTCGGAGCAGAAACAGGACATTCTGGGGGAGGAGTGCGAACAGCCAGTGTTGGTGGTAGAAACGACATATGTAAAAAAAGGGATGATGTCGTAAAAGCTGAATACAGGGAGCTAGAAAGGAAGTTAAGAAATAGGACCTCAAAGGCAGTGATCTCAGGATTACAACCAGTGCCACGTGCTAGTCAGAGTAGAAATGACAGGGTGTATAGGATGAATGCATGGCTGCAGAGGTGGTGTCGGGGGAGGCTTTCAGTTTTCTAGAGCATTGGGACTGAATCTGGGGGAGGTCCGACCTATACAAACTGGACGGGTTTCATCTAGGCAGTGCTGGAAAAGATGTCCTAGGGGGTGCTATTTGCTAGAACGGTTGGAGAGGGTTTAAGCTAATATGCCGGAGGGGTAGGGGGAACCGACGCAAGGAGTCAGAGAAAGACAGAGCAAGGAAAAAAGCAAAAGGTAGAAAAGTGAATACGAAAAGTGATAGGTGGAGAAACCAAGGACAATATTCAAACATGGCAGTAGAGAAGAATGTTGGGAGCAAGACAAGCATTGGGGAAAAGGCAAACTGAAAGGCTCTGTACCTTAATGCACGGAGCATTTGAGATAAAGTTTATAAACTGATCGCGCAGACAGATATAAATCGGTATGATATAATTGGGATTACGGAGACATGGCTGATAGGTGAACAGGGATGGGAACGGAATGTCCCACGGTTCTCAGTATTTAGGAAGGACAGGCATAAAAGATAAGGTGATGGCGTAGCACTGCAGATTCAAGAGGAAATTAACACAATAGTGGGAAAGGATATTTGCGTTGACAATGTGGAATCTGTATGGGTAGAGTTGAGAAATACCAAGGGATAAAAACATTAGTGGGTGTCATATATAGACTCTCAAAAAGCACTATTAAGTTTGGGAATGGCATTAAACAAGAAATTAGAGATGCATGTAATAAGGGAATATCGGTGATCATGGGTGATTTTAATCTTCACATGGATTGGGCAAATCAAATTAGCCACAATGCCGTAGAGTAGGAATTCCTGGAGTGTATACGGGATGGTTTTCTTGACCAATATGTGGAGGAACCAACCTGAGAGCAGGCCGTCATAGACTGTGTAATTTGAAGGGAATCATTACCAATCTGGCTGTACGAAACCCCTTGGGGAGTAGAGACCATAACATGACGGATTTTTTTATCAAGATGGTGAGTGAAGTAGTTGATTCGGAGACTAGGGTGCTGAATCTTAATAAAGCGAACTATGAGGGTATGAGACGTGATTTGGCCTTGATAGATTGGGGAGAGTTACTTAAAGAGATGACAATGGATAGACAATGGCAAACATTAAAGGAACGCATTGAGGAACTACAGCAACTGTTCATTCCTGACTGGCACAAATGCAAAGTGGGTAAGAGGGCCCATCGATGGCTGACAAAGGAAATTAGAAATAGTATCCAATACAAGGAAGAAGCATAAAGCTTGGTCAAGAAAAATCATAGGTCTGAGGATTGGGAGTAGTTTAGCATTCAGCAAAGAAGGTCGAAGGGATTGATTAAGAAGGAGAAAGTACAGTCTGATAGGAAGCTTTCAGGGACTATAAAGACTGACGCTAGGAGTGACGACAAATATGTGAAGAAAAAGGGATTGGTAAAGAGAAATGTAGCCCCACTGCAGACAGAAATAGGGGAATGCATGATAAGGGACAAAGAAATTGCTGAGCAATTAACTATATACGTTGGTTCTGTCTTCACAAATGATGACACAAATCAGATACCAGAAATGTTGGAGAATGAAAGGTATAGTGAGAGGAAAGAACTGAGGGAGATCAACATTAGCAAATAAGAGGTGCTGGGAAAACTGATGGAATTGAAGGCGGCTAAATCCCCAGGGCCTGCGAAACTTTATCCCAGACTGTTTAAGGAGGTGGCTCAGGAAATAGTGGAAGCATTTATGGTCATCTTCCGGGATTCTGTAGGCTCTGGAACTGTCCCTGCAGACTGAAGTGTTGCTCACGTCACTCCGATAATCAAAAAGGAAGATAGAGAGAAAACAGGGAATTAGAGACGAGTAAGAGTAACATCGGTCGTGGGGAAAATGCTGGAATCTATAATCAAAGACTTCATAGCGAAACATTCAGACAGCAGTGGCAAGATCAGTCAGAGTCAGCACGGATTTATGAAAGGAAGGTCATGCTTGACAAATCTGTTGGAATTATTTGAAGAGGTAACCAGTACAGTCGACAAGGCGGAGCCAGTCGATGTATTTGGAATTTCAGTAGGCATTTGACAAAGTCCTGCATAAGAGATTATTGTGGAAATGTTAAAGCACATGAGATTAGGGGAAATGTATTGAGGTGGATAGGAAACTGGTTTGCAGGGAGGAAACAAAAAGTCGGGATTAATGGGTAATTTTCAAATTGGCAGGCAGTAACCAGTGGGGTATCACAGGGAGTGTTGCTGGGACCCCAGCTATTCACAATATATGTTAATGATTTGGATGAGGGAACAAAATGTAACATCTCAAGGTTTGCAGATGGTATCAAATTAGGTGGGATGGTGAACGGTGACGAGGATGCAGAATC
Organism: Scyliorhinus canicula; assembly: GCF_902713615.1. Classification (NCBI taxonomy): domain Eukaryota; kingdom Metazoa; phylum Chordata; class Chondrichthyes; order Carcharhiniformes; family Scyliorhinidae; genus Scyliorhinus; species Scyliorhinus canicula. The sequence goes on from NC_052158.1 coordinate 33,833,224, forward strand.
CCACAGCAAGATCTGGATACGTTATGCGAGTGGACAGGCCAATGGCAGATGCAGTATAATTTGGATAAGTGTGAGGTTATTCACTTTGGAAGCAAAAACAGGAAGGCAGATTACGACCTGAATAATTGTAAATTGTGAGAGGGGAGTGTGCAGCGGGACCTGGGTGTCCGTGTGCACCATTCGCTGCAGGTGCCGCAGGCGAAAAGAAAGCTAATGGTATGTTGGCCTTCATTGCAAGAGGTTTCGAGTACAGAAGCAGGGATGTGTTTCTGCAATTGTAAAGGGCCTTGGTGAGGCCACACCTGGAGTATTGTGTGCAGTTTTGGTCTCCTTCACTGAGGAAGGATGTTCTTGCTCTCGAGCGAGTGCAGCAAAGGTTTACCAGACTGATTCCAGGGATGGCGGTACTGTCATATGAGGAGAGATTGACTCGGTTGGGATTAATCTCGCTGGAGTTCATAAGCACGACGGGGGGGGGAGGGATCTCTAAGAGATTTAGAACATTAGAACGGGGCTAGACAGGTTAGATGCAGGGAAGATCTTACAATGATGGTTTGTCCAGAACAGGGGGTCACAGCCTGAGGAGTCAGGGTAAACTATTTGAGACATAAATAAGGAGACATTTCTTCACACAAAGAGTGGTGAACCTGTGGAATTCATTACCACAGGAAATAATTGATGCTAAAACTTTGAATATATTCAAGAGGCAGCTGGATATAGCGCTTGTGGAGAATGGGATCAAAGGCTATGGGGAGAAAGCAGGATTAGGCTATTGAGTTGGATGATCAGCCATGATCGTGATGAATGGCGGTGCAGGCTCGAAGGGCCAAAATGTCTCCTCCTGTCCGTATCTTCAATGTGTCTACGTATCTATGTAAGCAACCAGATGTAACATTTAATCAAGAAAACGAACTAAATGTTGGCCATTATTTCAAGAGAGTTGGAGTATAAGATAGGGAAGTTTTGTTACAACTCGACAAGGTACTAATGAGACTGCATCTGGAGCAATGTGAGCAGTTAGCAGTTTCGGCCTCCGGTTTTTAGGTAAATATTAATTCATAAGAGTCCAGTCGGAGAAGGATGTAAGGACGCTGCTCCTCGGTGTGGCGGGATCATGTCATGAGCAAAGATTAACCAGGTTGGGAGTGGATTTATTGGAACTGAGAAGAATGAGAGGTAATCCAATTGAAAATTATAGAATTTATAGGGGGTTTTACAGGCTAAGTATGGAAAGGGTGTTGGCACCAGCTGCCATAGTCTCAGAATAAAACGGTGCCAAGGTATGACTCAAATGAGGAGGGAATTCTTATCTCAGATGGTTGCATCTTTGCAACTATGCGGCTCCTTTTCAACATTCTGATTTGGGCTACTAAGTGGCAAGCAAGATCCACATCGCACAAGTGCCAAGGAATGATCAACTCCAATAATAAATAATCTATTCATCGCTCCTTGAAATTCAATTACATTGCGATGGCTGCAACCCCCGTTATGAAACTCCTGAGGATTATCATTGATCAAACACTGCACAGGAACAACCATACGATTACTGTGGCTACACGAGCAAGTTAGAAGCTGGGAATTCTGCAGATAATAACGCACCTGACGATTCACCGTAGCCTATTGACAAGGAATACAACCGGATTGTGTTGAGTACTCATCACTAGCCTGGATCAATACCGCGCCCATAGCACTCAAGATAAACAGCAACCAGGTCGAAGCAGCACAGTAGACTGACTCATCAGCCACCACCTTCAATACCATTCTCCCCACCGCCAATGCTCGGTGAGGAGAATGGAGACAGCAGTGTATTCCATCTGCAAACCCACTAAGGCTCCTTCGACAGCACCTTCCAAATTTGTCAATTCGAACATCTCTTTGGGGGACAGCAGACAAATGGGAACACCAAAATCTGAAAGTTCACTTCTAAACCACACAACATCCTGTCTTGGAAATGTATCGCCATTCCTTTCCTGCTGGTTGACGCAGAATTTAAGATGGGCAGCATCGGTATTTGAAGCAACAACCTCGCTACACATTCATCTTAATCGATGCGACCTTGCCCAGTCACAGTCAGTCAGGATAACCAACGGAGCAGGTCTCACTAAATACACCCAAATAACGGGGGCAAATGGTCCCAAAACAAATGTTTACAGGATGGGGTCACCACTCTACCCAGATATGTTAAAGCTGAAGGCGACAAGTTCAATAATAATAATCGTTATTGTCACAATTAGGCTTATATTAGCACTGCAATGAAGTTACTGTGAAAAGCCCCTCGTCGCCATATTCCGGCCGCTGTTCGGGGACACAGAGGGAGAATTCAGAATGTCCAAATTATCTAACAGCGCTTCTTGGGTGAGCGTCAGGAGGTTTCAGGGGTTTTAAGGAAAAAGGTATTTACTCAGGGGATGATGACGGTCTGGAATGCACAGCCTGGGAGGCTGGTTGGCTCACATCCTTTAAAAAGGACGTTGATGAGCACGTGGCATCACACAACATTCAAGGCTAAGGGCCAACTGCTGGCTAATGGGTAGACATGTCAGGTGTTTTTCATGAGCATGTGCAGACTCGATGGGCCGACGGGCCTGTTCTGCACTGCATTATTCTGTGATTCTGTGAGGGCATGAATGGAACATGAACTAAGGGGTGAGGTGACCCCCCCAAAGCCCACTACTGCATTACCTCTGGCTTTGTGAAACTAATTCTGCAGTCCACGAAAAATATATATGTGTCCTCCACGTCAATAATAACGAGAACCTGCCTCACGGTGCCAAGGTCCGAGGTTCGATCCCGCCTCTGGGTCACTGTTTGTGTGGAGTTTGCACATGTTCCCCATGTTTGCGTGGGTTCTACCCCACAACACATAGATGTGCATGGTAGGTGGATTGGCCACGCTAAATTGCCCCTTAATTGAAAAAAATGACGTTGGTACTCTAAATGTATAAAAACATAGATAAATAATGATAATAGCGGGAGCAAAAACGTCAGGCAACTTGGCAAACAGCAACGTGCCTCCGCGTAGACAATGATCGTATGCCGAATCCCTGAAATCTGGAAATGACGAACTTCCTGTGGTGGTGTTGTGATGAGCGGATGACCACCAGGTGTTTCTCCTCCTAATCGGACCCAAAATAGCAAATTTTCAAGGATTCTTAGCACAAAAAGCCACCCAAAACCCCTAAAATCCCAATAGATAGGAAGAGCGCAAAAACAGAAGGGAAGATGCCGGCAAACGGTAGTTTAAAGGGCGTGCAAGGTGGCACACGCGGGCAAGGAACACGAGTAATGAGCCGATGCATCAGTGGACACACGATGCGAGGCAGACGCCCCAGTGAAACCAGAGGCGGCGACCTGAGACCGGAACAGAGGAGCAGGAACAGGCAGCGACGGGTACTACACCGGGGGAGAGATGGCAGTCATTCTTTAAAAAAAATAACTGTCTGCCATGAGGGAGGCTATCAAAATGGATCTCTAGGTGGATGAAACAGGTGGCCAAGGAGCTGGTGACGGAAGCGATGGCCGCCCTCCAGTGCACGATAGACGACCTGGGAATGAAGGTGGAACCCCAGGAAAGGACTTTGCTGGACCTGGAAAGGGCGGCAACCGACAACAGTGCGAGGATCGTGGCTCTTGAAACTGAGGTGAAGAGGTTTGTGGTGGCCCATGGGAACCTGAGGGAGAAGGTAGAGGATCAGGAAAACAGGTCCAGGCGACAGAACGTCCGTATTGTGGATCTGCCAGAAGGGGTGGGAGGGAATGGACCCAGAGGCCTACGTCGCCCACATCCTGGACAACCTGGTCGGGAAAAACAACTTACCAAACCCCCCAGAAGTCGACAGGGCACACTGGTCGCACCAGCCAAAACCCAAGCCGAGAGCGATCATTGAGAAGCTGCACCGGTGCCAGGTCTGGGAAAAGATCCTGATGTGGGCTCGACTGACATAGTTGTACTCTTTGGAAGGACACATAATTAGGGTCTAGCAGGACATTGGAGCTGACGTCGCGAAAAAAGGGCCGAATTCAATATGGCAATATCGGCGCTCGACAAGAGCGGTGTGAGATTTGGCACGTTGTTCCGGGCCAGATTCTGGGTCATCTAGAAAGGAAAAGAACATTACTTCGGCACCACAGCGGAGGCCGCAGACTTCGTGAAGATGAACAATCTGGAAAAGGAACAGACGCAGCAATGGTGAGGGCAGCGCGGGGAAAGACGGAAAGTGGAGGACGAAACGTTACCAAGATTTGTTGTATGGACTCTGTGTTTGCGCGGGACTGTGCTGCCTCGTTCTCTGACTAAAGTAGTAGGACAGAGAGAGGGAAGAGAGGAGAGGAGAAACAGGTGAGAGGGCGAGGAAGGGAACGGAGACAGGCAGAAAGAACAGAGACAGAACGAGAGCAGCTCAGGGTGGGTGTGTGTGGGGTAGGGCAGGGGGAGCCGCCGTCAAAGCAGGGAGGGCTAGCATGGGAATACAAACAGTAAAAGGGGCAGCGGCGCACCTCTAATAATTTTGTCTCGCCTCATTCGATTGCGTTGAAAAAAATCACCAGCCCTTTCAATGTTTCCTCATAACTACAATTCTCCGGTCCCGACGGAGCCTGATTAATCTATTTTCGACCCTCACGAGCACAAGTGTATGCATCCTGTATTTGGGTGAGCAAAAGTACACACTGCACTCCTATCGCCGAAGTCTAGCTCGTGTCTTACGAAGTCGACGTATAACATTCCCCCAGTCATATATTTTGTGCTTCAGTTACAGAAAGCAAGTATGCTGTATGAATTTTGCCAGACAGGTTATGCTTGTTCAGTCACCCTCGGGTATCTGTGCCCATGCGCGCCAAGGATCTCTCTGTTCCACTGCACTTTTTAGCATCCAACCACTTATTGATTTTTTAGATTTGCTTAAATTTATCATCCGATCGTTTTACGGTTTTCGGCCCATCGAATCTGCACCGACCCACTTCAGCCCTCATTTCCACCCTATCCCCGTACTCAGTAACCCCTCCTAACCTTTTTAATAACTAAGGGCAATTTATCATGGCCAATCCACGTAACCTGTACTTAGTTGGACTGTGGGAGGACACCGGAGCACCCGGTAGAAACGCACAGAGACACGGGGAGAACACACAGATTCCGCACCGGCAGTGGCCCAGCGGTGAATCGAATCTGGGACCCTGGCGCTGTGAAGCCACAGTACTATACACTTGTGCTATCGTGCTGCAACCTTCTCCAATAAGAACGAATCTAATCATTGTTCCTTTACATTTCCTTGCATCACAGTGGCTGAAACTCCCATGATCAAAATCCTGGGGATTAGAATTGATCAAAAATTTAAGCAGAAAATCCAAAACGTTACTGTGGCTACAATAGCAGGTTAGAATCTTGGAATTTATATGAGTTTACCTCATCTTCTGATTGGCCTGAGCCCGTCGACATGGCATATATAAGATTGTGATGAAATTGTCACCACTAGTCTGGCTGATCACCGATTAAAAGCATCCAGCTGAAATCAATGCCGTCGCATGACTCATCATCCACCAGCTTCAACACCCATTGTCGCCTCCGCCAATTCACATGACATCAGTCTGCACCACCTGTAAAATGCATTGCATCAACACACCAAGCTTTTTCGACAGTACCTTGCATGAATGAATACAGAAAATGTTTTTCTTTTTAATTGTTCCAATTAAGAGGCGATTTAACGTGGGCAATCTATCTACCCAGCATATGTTTGGGTTTTGTGGGTGAGATCCACGCAGACAATGGAAGAATATGCAAGCCAGGGCCCACAGCACTGTGAGGCAGTAGTGCTTTGACCACACAAAATGATAGGACAACACAGTTGTACTTAAATGCAGTACTTATATTTGATGGAAGGGCTCGAGCGGTCGCGGCACTGGTCAGCTTCCAGTTGGAGATGGTGGGGGCAGATCAGGTGGGTAGATATGTGATTGTGACAGGGGCGCTGGAGGGGAGATTAGTGTCGCTGTTAAGTGTATATGTTCCCATTTGGGACGCTGTGGGAGTCACGAAGAAGGCGTTTGAGGCCATCAACTACTTGGGCACACACAAAATGATTGTGGGGGGGAACAGGAACTTGGTGCAGGAGCCAAGGTTGGACAGATCACGACCGCGCTTGCTGGTCCCATCAGGGCGGCGGGGCGCAAAGGTGCTGGCTGGGCCAATGGTGGAAATGGGAGGGGTAGACCCTTGGAGGTTTATGCACCCAAGGGAATGGGAGAACTCGTTTTTCTCAGCAGTCCATAATGTATACTCGCGAATTGACTTCTTTGTGGTGGGGAGTGATTTGCTCGGTGGGAATACTCGGCAATTGCAGTGTCAGATCGTGCTCCGTATTGGGTGGATATGGTACTGGGAAAGGGGGTAACGTAGAGGCAAGGATTGGAAATTGGATGTACGGCTTTTCGTGAACCAAGTGTACTGTGAGAAAATTAAAAAGGTAATTAAGGAATATGTAGATTTCAACTGTACGGGTGAGGTTTCGAAGGAAATTGTCTGGGAGGCTCCAAAAGCGGTGGTGAGGGTTGAGGTAAATTCGTTTAAGGCCAGGGAGGTCAAAGAGGAGAGGTTGGAGCGGCAGAGTGTAATAGATGAGATAATCGAGGTAGATAGGAGTTATGCAGATGATCGGGACGCAGCGAAGCTGGAAAAGAGGAAGGAACTACAGGCATGGTTCGACCGACTGTCTACCAGGAAGGCAGAACGCCAACTGAGACGAGCAAGGGGCGCAGTTTATGAACATGGAGATAAGGCAGTTAGCAGGTCAGCTCCGGAGGGAAGCAGTGGCAAGGGAAATTCTTCAGGTGAAGGATAGGGCTGGGAAGTTGGTGGCGCCAGATCAGATTTACAAGGTTTTTCAGGAGTTTTATGAGAAGCTGTACAGGTCAGAGCCACCCGAGGGAGACCATGAGATGCAGGAATTTCGAGATGAATTGAAGTACCCGAGGCAAGGGGAGGGGGTAGGGCTACATTAGAAAGAGCAATAGTGGAGCAGGAGATAAAGCATGTGATTGGGAGGATGCATTCGGGGAAGGTGGCAGGGCCAGATGGTTTTCCGGTGGAATAGTATAAAAAATTCAAGGATAAGCTGGCACCCCTGATGGTGGGGATGTTTGAAGAGGTGATAGGGAAGGGGGCGTTGCCACAAACCTTGGGGCAGGCATCGATTTCACTGTTGCTAAAAAAAGACAAGTATCCGGCGGAGTGTGCGTAGTAAAGGCCCATATCACTTCTGAATGTGGACGTAAAGTATTGACGAAGGTACTGGCGGGTAGCCTGGATGAGTGCCTCCCGAAGGTGATAGGTGAGGATCAGATGGGGTTTGTGAGAGAGAGACAGATTTTTTCGAACATTAGGAGGGTAGTGAACGTCGTTATGGCACCGGCGGAGGGGAAGGAAACAGAGGTGGTTGTGGCATTGGACGCCGAGAAGGCATTTGACCGGGTAAAAAATGGTGGTACTTGATGGCAGTTCTGGAGCGGTTTGGGATTGGACCAAGATTTGTGAACTGGATAAAGCTACTATATAAGGAGCCGAGTGCGAGTTCTACATAAAAAACAGCTCGAAATACTTTTCTCTCCACCATGGGATGGGATGGATGTCTGATGTCCCCCCTTACTGTTTGCACTTGCGATTAGCCATTGGCCATCGCATTATGAAGTTTGGGAGCATAGAAAGGAATAGTGTGGAGGGGAGGATCAGATGGGGTTCGCTATTATATGCTGACGACTTGCTGTTATATGTGTCAGAACTGCCTGTGTCAATATGGGAATATTGGAGCTACTGCGAGTATTTGGGTCTTTTTCGGTGTACAAGCTGAACCTGGGAAAGAGGGGGCAGCCATTCCGTAGGGCAGGGACTCACGTTAGGTGTCTGGGGTTGCAGGTTGTCCGTGAGTGGGGGAGGCTTCTTAGGGACAACAACTCTAGTTTAGTGGGAAGAGTGAAAGTCGATGCTGGCATGGAGAGATGGTCTCCCTCTGTCACTAGCGGGTCGGGTACAGTTGGCTAAAATGAATGTATTGCCGCGATTTCTGTTTATTTTTCAATGCCTACCGATTTTCATGCCAAAGGCTTTTTTCAGGGAGATTGAGGGAATGATTACGCCGTTCATATGGGGAGGGAAGGTGTCCAGAGTGAGAAAGGTGCTGTTACAGAGGGGAAGGCAGGCAGGGGGTTTGGGCCTTCCGAACCTAATGTACTACGACTGGGCGGCGAGAAGGTGCGGAGCTGGATCAGAAGGGTTGATTCCCAGTGGGCCAGAATGGAGGAGAGTTTGTGCAGGGGTTCGGGACTGAAAGCACTAGCAACAGTGCCGCTCCCGATAGCTCCAGGGAAATACTCAGGGAGTCCGGTAATAATAGCTTAATTGAGAATTTGGAGGCAGTTTCGCCAACACTTCGGGTTGAGGGAAGTGTCAAGGCAAATGCCGATTCGGGGGAACCACAGATTTGAGCACAGGAAGTGCGATCGAAATATTCAGAAATGGGAAAAGAATGCGATTAAGTCGCCAAAAGGTTTGTTTCTTCGGGGTCGGTTTGCAGGATTGAAGGACCTGGAAGCGAAGTATATGCTGGAGCAGGGAAAAATGTTTAGATACATGTAGGTTCGAGATTTTGCCAGAAAGCTGACACAGAGCTTCCCAGAGGAACCGGCCTCCACATTGCTGGAGGACGTGCTGATGACAGGGGGACTGGAGAAGGGTTTAGTGTCAGTGATTTACGGAGCTATTTTGGAAGAGGATAAGGCACCACTAGAAGGGATCAAAGTAGGAGGAAGAGTAAGGAGTAGTGATAGAGGCGGGGTTCTGGTGTGAAGTGCCCCGGAGAGTCAATGCCTCCACCTCATATGCGTGATTGAGGCTGATAGAGCTGAAGGTGGGATACAGAGCACACCTCACGAGGGCGAGGATGAGCCGATTCTTTGAAGGAGTAGAAGATGTGTATGAGCATTGCCGGGGTCCCGGGTAATCACGTCCATATGTTGTGGTCCTGTGCAAAGCTGGAGGATTACTGGAAGGAGGTTTTTAGAATAATTTCCAAGGTGGTGCACGTGAAACTGGACCTGGGTTCCCGGGAGGCCACACTCGGAATGTCGGACCAGCCAGTGTTGGAAACGGGGGCGGAGGCAGATATCATAGCCTTCGCCTCGTTGATCGCCCGAAGGCGGATACTGTTGTGATGGAGAGCAGCCTCTCCACCCTGTGCCCTGGCGTGGTGGCGGGACCTGTTGGAGTTCATGACTCTTGAGAAGGTTAAGATTGAATTGAGGGGAAGGACGGAGGGGTTCTACAATTCATGAGCATTATTAATTCTGCACTTTCTAGAACTGGATAACATCGAACATTAGTTGGGGGGATGGGTGGGAGGGTTGAGCTGAGGGTGGGAATATGTATTAAGTGTGTCTATGCGTGATCCCTGATTCTGTTTTGTTATTTGTTTATGTAAAAATGCGGGCTAAGGTTTGGGGTTTGGTGGGACGATGGGATCGTCGTTATTGTTATGGGGATTGATATATTTGTTGCTGATGATTGTTTGTTGTTGGTGGGTATAAATGTGGGAGAAAATTTGAAAATTTGAAAAAGGAGGCGATAAAAAATATTTTTTTAAATGTAGCACTTCTAATCATAATAAGTTAAGAAAAAACCATATAAGCTGGAGAAGAGGGAAGCGAGGATGATTTCATGATGCAGACCATCACGAACAGCGAATTCGAAACAGTGCTAAATAATTTATGGAAAATCTTGTATGAACAAACCAGATGAAGCAAAACTTCTGAGTTTGAGAAAGTTGGTCTCAGATTTATTCGGAATTGAAACAAAACAAAACGGGTTGTGGATGTTTGGAATTCCATATGGATACATAATAACTTTAAGGTGAATTTGAATTATTTTCTACTTGTCGCTAATCCAGGAGCAAAGGGTAATCTTCTTTGCCGAAAAGGTTGAATTTGGAAAAAGCCTTTTTTTACATTAACCTGAGTAATTCTAACTGGAAGTCCCATAATTAGAAATTAATGATCAAATTATAAGTTCGTTTGGGTGGCACGGTAGCATAGTGGTTAGCATAGTTCTTTCACAGCTCTAGTTTCCCAGGTTTTGGTACTGGCTTGGGTCACTGTCTGTGCAGGGTCTCCTCGCGTCTGCGTGGAGTTCCGCTGGGTGCTCCAGTTTCCTCCCACTGTCCAAAGATCTACAGGTTAGGTGGATTGGCCATGCTAAATTGCCATTTGTGTTCAAAAAGTCAGTTTGGTTTACTGGGTTACGGGGAATGGGTGGAGGTGTGTGCTTGGGTGGGGTGCTCTTTCCAAGGGCCAGTGCCGACCCGATCGGCCGAATGGCCTCCTCCTGCACTGTGCATTCAATGAATAGCTTCTCAAACTCTTCAGGTACACCAGACCAGTCGGATCCAATTTTGAAACTGGGAAATATATAGACTGTGTCTTGTCGATGTGCTGTGCAGTGTAATATATATAACTGAGCCTCCTTCGTTTTATTACAGTCTGAAATTGTATTGGCATATTTTCATATATTACCACAGGTACCCTCAGCACTATTGACTGCAAAGTGTTTTCCCCTAAACTGCATTTTTCCGTTCCACTAACTGGAGAAAATAATCTTTGAAAAAGTTTGTTCATCAAGTGCTTCAGAGCCGCAGAAATCAGGGTTTTGTTTCTACTGGGGAGATTTCCGCATCAAGAATCATAGTCGTCTTATGCAGAAAAGCTGCCTGAGAACAAAGAAAAGTACAGCACAGGAAAAGGCCCTACGGCCCTCCAGGCCTGTGGGGACAATGCTGCCCTTCTAAACTAAAATCTTCTACAATTCCTGGGTCCGTATCCCTCTATTCCCATACTATTCATGTATTTGTTAAGATGTCCCTTAATTGTCACTATCGTCACTGCTTCCACCTTCTCCTCCGGCAGCGAGTTCCAGGCACCCACTACCCTCTGTTTAAAAAACCTGCCTCGTACATCTTCTCTAAACCTTGCCCCTTGCAACTTAAACCAATTCCCCTAGTAATTTACCCCTCTACCCTGGGGAAAAGTCTCTGACTGTCCACTCTGTCTATGCCCCACATAATTCTGTCGACCTCTATCAGGTCAGCACTTAACCTCCGTCGTTATAGTAAGAACAAATCGAGTTTATTCAACCGCTCCTCATAGCTAATGCCCTCCATATCAGGCAACATCCTGGTAAATCTCTTCTGCACCCTCTCTAAAGCCTCCACATCCATCTAGTGATGTGGCGACCAGAATTGAACGCTATACTCCAAGTGTGGCCGAACTAAGTTTCTATACAGCTGCGACATGACTTGCCAATTCTTATTATCAATGCCCCAGCCAATGGAGGCAAGCATGCCGTATGCCTTCTTGTCTACTTTCTCCACCTGTGTTGCCCCTTTCAGTGACCTCTGGACCTGTACACCTAGATCTCTCTGACTGTCAATACTCTTGATTGTTCTGCCATTCACTGTATATTCCCTACCTGCATTAGACCTTCCAAAATGCCCCATTGGTCACATTTGCCCGCATTAAGAACCATCTGACACTCTCCGCCGAGGTCTCCAAACAATGGAAATCCTGCTGTATACTCTGACAGTCTTCATCGTTATCCGCAATTCCACCAACCTTTGTGTCATTTGCAAAATTACTCATCAGACCAGTTAGATTTTCCTCCAAATCATTTATGTATTCCTAAATTGCAGATATTTGAAAAAAGGAGTGCCCGGTATTTCAAGTTGCTGGCATAGTTGCTCAGAAGAGGAGAAGGAAGCATCACTGGAAATATTTCCAAACTAACAACTGTCTCTCTTTCCAGATATCGAACCCATCGTCCATAAGACCGAGTGGAAAACCCGGGTTATCCTGAATGGGAGAGGGGGCAGGAATTAATTCCCCCTTCCAGCTCACTGACCATCCTCCAAACTCGAAGTGTTGAGAGTTACAGGATTCCCACATTTGGTAGGCCCAGCCTTGAAATCCTATAAAACAAGAGGGATTATCAGGAGTATACAGAAGCATGATACAATGTCGAGCAAATGAAGGAGCGCTCCTCTCTGTCCCAATCCCCCTTAAACCTAAAGATATGTAAACGCCAAAGGGGGACTACTTGAATAATAAACGGTCAGGAGTGAGTTGTTCATCTGAGCCCACATAAAAGCATTGCCACTGCCATATACAATTAATTGTGCAGCCAGAAAAATATCTAAATCTATCCATCACAACGATAATAGCAGGAGCAGAAACATCCGGCTCTGACACAGACAGCAACACGTCGTGCGCGTAATGGAGGATCTAACGCTGCTTCCCTCAACTCTGCAGACCAAAAGCCGAATATGCCTGGCTGAGTGCTTCTGTCAGGAGTTCTGTGCCTATTTAAAATAATAACGGGGTTAACAGGCTCCCCTGTTTAATCCCTCGTTGGTGATAACAATTATCAGGCCTTTAACCACGCATAACCATTGTCATCACATAACTTTCACAAAGCGCTTGCATCCACTTAAATATTCCACAGTCAATGCAAAGCTCTGCGGCGTATAAAATGAATAATTCCACCAGGTTAGAGCATTCTCTGCATCTAATATGACCACTTCCCAATCCATTGTCCGTTTCTGAAAGTCCCAAATAAAATCCATTCGTCTGCTGACACTGTTCCACGAATTCTGACCCTTTCTTCTCCCGATCTGATAGTCCTTGATGATCAATGGGTAACCGGCGCCTGAGGGAGATCTCCGTGATCACGACTTTAATGGTTTAAGTGAACGATAACAGTTAAATAGGGCAAGCACATCCCAAAGTACAGGCGAGAAGCCCTCAGATATAGGTTCTTTGGTAGCACCGTAGTTAGCACTGTTGCTTCACAGTGCCAGGATCCCTGGTTAGATTCTCGACTTGCGTCACTCTCTGTGCGGAGTCTGCAAGTTCTCCCCGTGTCTGCCTGGGTTTTCTTTGGGTGATCCGGTTTCCTCCAAAATGTCCTGAAAGGTGTGCTTGTTAGGTGAATTGGACATTCTGAATTCTCCTTTAGTGTACCCGAGCAGGCTCCGGAATGTGGCGCCCAGGGGTTTTCACAGTAACGTCATTGCAGTGCTAATGTAAGCCTACTTGTCACACTAATAAAGAGTATTATTCCGATAACTGATGAAATCTGGAATGCAATTGCTGAATTGACAAGCAAGTGAACTGATCACTAAAACAGTGTGAGGTGGACCTGATGTTATTTAAATGATCAAAACCATTGTTGGGAAGACGTAACTCTCAATTTCTATTCAATAGTTAAGATGATCAAAATTGCTCAGTGATTATAGCTTTCCAATGTAATCTCAGGACACAATGTCACCACAATGAGATAACTCTGATATCGTAATCTGTAGGCTTATTCTATATCTAAAGGAAATAAACAAAATCCAACGATGTTGTAATCTCAGTGTCCCAATTCCCATCACGCATTGTATAAATTAAAGGCTCTGTGTTGCCTCAGCGCTTAATTGGGAGCGGTTATCTACAGCACAAAGAGACAGAACACTTCACACAGAAAAGTATGGAATCATTTCACAGTATCGCGAAAATATACTACACAGTTCTTGCAGTTATCGGTGTTCCTGGTAAGAGCTGTGGCCATTGAAGCTGTGTCAAACTTTGTACGAGCGGGTCTCTGGTTTGATATTGTGATGTGTAATGTGACTGGCTGATCTAATGTTGTACAGACACCTGATGTGTGATGCCATGTTGTAATTCAAATGTTCAGAATAACATCTCAATTTTTAATGTTTTCCTTAAATATACAATATACTTAGTTGTAGATTATGTCTCTCAGTATTAGCAAGATCTTTCTTTCAATGCGATATTGCATACAGCAAAATCAAACATGCAGCGAACTCCCAAATGGAGTATTTTGTTCATTAATTTACAGGATATGAGTCAGTGGCTCGGACAACGTTTATTTTTCAGGTGGTGGTGAGCTTCCTTCTTGCATGTCTTCAGTCAATGTGGTATAGGTGCACGCACAAAGATGTTAGGAAGCTGTTTCAGGTTTTGACCCAGCGACAGTGAATTAACAATTATGGCGTTCCAAGCCAGGGTGGTGAGTGACTTTGACGCACACTTTCAGGTAGTGGTCTTCCCATGACGTTTCTTCCCTTGTCCTTCTACGTGGGAGAAGTCACGGGTTTTGATGATGCTATTGAAAGAACATTGGCGAGTTGTGTCACTGTATCTTGTAGCTGGCGCACTGCTGCCAATATGCGTTCGTGGTGGAGGCAACACATGTATAAGATGGACGGTGGGGTGCTACATATTTCGATTGATTTTTCCTGGATGGAGTCAAGCCTCTTGAGTTTTGTTGACGCTACTTTAGTCGAGGCACATGGAAAGTTTTCCACCATATTTTTGACCGATCTCTGCATTCCATGCAGCTGCATTCTTCCATAACGGAACTCCTGGATGGAGAACGGGAATACTTCTGATGTTCATTGTTGTTGACGATTTACTGGATCAAATGACATATATTAATATTGTTCTGTTTCCTGTTGAACATCAACAGCGCTATTTCCTGACAGGTAAACTGCTCACCAGCACACCTACTGTATTCAAATTCTTTGGATACTGCCTTAATCTTACTCTGACTATAGTTTCAGGCAAAAGTTTATATGTTTTCGTGCTAATTCTCCCTTTATTCTCCGCCATCCTGAGAAATAATGGATAAAGGGCAGCACAGTGGTGCAGTGGGTATCCCTGCTGCCTCACGGCTCCGAGGTCACAGATTCGATCCTGGCTCTGGTTCACGGTCCGTGTGGAGTTTGCACAGTCCCCATGTTTGCGTGGGTTTCGCGCCCGCAGCCCAAAGATGTGCAGGGTAGGTGGATCCAGGGTAGGCCGCGCTAAATTGCCCTTTAATTGGAAATAATGAATTGGGTACTCTAAATTGAAACAATGAGTTACTGGATAATGAGAGCTTTCTTATGTGATTCGTCTGTTATTGGGGCTGATAATTTCACTGTTGTTAATCAATCGTCCACTTTTGCACTTGGTTAATATTTCACAGATCAATTATTATCTAGGATTGAAAGCCTCGACTTATGTAGCCTACACTGATCGATGTTGTTAGCTAAGTGAGATGAGTGCCATTAAGGAAAGAGACGGATTTATGCAAAACATAGATACTTTTTCTCATAAAACAGAGGTCAGTCTGAGCAGAGTAAGTGTGAATTGAAGACTGCTCTGCTCAGCTTGATAATGCACACAAATATAGGCGGTGTTCAAAAATAATTCATTGTTCGTTGGTTAATTATTAACATTCAAAATACAGAGAACGGCATTGAATTTGTTCCACAGAAATTACCTGTTAGTTCTGTTTCAGTTGTTATTCTCTACACGATAGGTCTTTTATCGTTGTTTCTATAAAACCCGAGTACAATACTTTTATCATGCTTTCAACTTCATGTATTTACCGACTTTCCTCGTCAGTGAATATCAGCTATTCACTTGAATTGCTCCATGTTGCCCTTTCGAACCATTCTCTGATTAAAGACATTAACCCTGAATGCCTTCTTGGATTTAATGACAATCCTCTAGTGATAATAGCTAATGTTAGCCTCCACCAGCTGGAAACATCTTCTCTATGTCAACCGCATTAATTCTACTCTATAGCCTACAGTAGATTTTCCCCCAGCCATCCCTTTTCTCATGAAGAGATGACACCAATTTGTTATTACTGCATGGTTAAATCCCTGTCCTGATATTTATCTTCGTAAAATATTATTTATAATATCGGGACCAGGAGTATACAATATCTAAATTAGGATTTAGCTGATTACTATATACACTTAATATAATATTTGAAACTCATCCATAAAGTTGGTATAAGCCTCTGATCGCAGAATTCTCTGATCCCTGTAAATTGTTCGACACCTTAGTAATATGTTTTGTGACCGGGAGACCAGAATGCACATATTGCAATGATTTTTCTCCCGATGTTTCATAAAAATCTGTGATTTTCAATTGCCTTACTTTAGATTTGAACCTGGGTACCGATTCTATTTTTATGACCTTGTCAATTTAGAATTAGAACAGTACAGCACAGAACAGGCCCTTCGGCCCTCAATGTTGTGCCGAGCAATGATCACCCGACTCAAGCCCACGTATCCACCCCATACTAGTAACCCAACAACCCCCATTAACATTATTTTTTTTCTTAGGACACTAAGGGCAATTTAGCTTGGCCAATCCACCTAACCCGCACATGTTTGGACAGTGGGAGGAAACCGGAGCACCCGGAGGAAACCCACGCACACACGGGGAGGACGTGCAGACTCCGCACAGACAGTGACCCAGCCGGGAATCGAACCTGGGACCATGGAGCTGTGAAGCATTGATGCTAACCACCATGCTACCGTGCTGCCCCTTACATTTACATTGTGACTTTATAAGTTTTGTCCATATGTACACCAGGAACCATTTTTAAATTTCCAATTAATTCCCAATTATTTCCCACTTTCGAATTTCTGCAGTACTTTGATTGCTGTAATCTTTATATCTTTGTCACTTGCTCACTGTACCTCTCTCTGTCGTCGCCCACCCCACCCCGTCTCTCTTTCTACCTCTATCCCTTATTCTTTCTTTCCCCACCAAACCCCCTCTCTCTATCTCCATCTCTTCCTCACTCCGTCTTGCTCTCTTCATCCATCAGCGTATTTTTATATTTTACCTCGATATCTTGACTGAGTTTATATGTATTTCTCTACTCCTCATCTTTCTGTTTTCGTCCACCATGTTAGTTCCTTCTCGACTCCATCCTGGTCACCAGTGCCTACCTTTGTCGACTTACTTTATCTGCTCTATCTTACCGCTATATATGCCCCTCCTCTCTCTTCTCTCTTTATACTCACTCCTGTCCTTTCCCTATCTTACTAATTAGGGGCCAAAGTATCTTCCATTTCCTCTTGCTGCACCAACAATCCCACAGTTTGTAGGATTCTTATTCTGAAGTCCGTACTACACACTGCCCGTGGTTGAGCAGAAAATGTGGGCACCTTTGCGTCTGTTGTTTATTGGGAATGGAACATTTAAAATGTTATGCTGCGTTAGGAAATATGACATGTTTGACCAATTATTTCCAGTCATTTCCCTCATTCTTTTCTTTACAGTTAATCTCGTGACGATGATGATGCTGTTAAAGGGAAAATGTGGCCTTTCCAACTGCACCACGCATTACCTCGTGGCAATGGCAGCAGCAGATCTAATGGCCATTGTCTCTTTGGTAATACTGTTGAAGATCAAATCGTATTACTTCCCAGTATCATTCCTGGATATCACGCCTATTTGTAGTGTTGTAATTGTTCTGGGTTATGTAGCAGCAGAATGTTCTGTCTGGTTCACCGTCATTTTTTCCTTTGACCGATTTGTGGCCATTTGTTGCCAGAGGCTGAAAATTAAATATTGCACCGAGAAAACTGCGACTGTGGTTCTGCTAACAACAGGCATTTTTATTTGCTTAAAGGACATTCCCTTCTACTTTATATTTGAACCTGCAGAGGTAAGAAACGATGTCCCCTGGTTTTGCAATGATAGTCCTGCCTATTTTACTGATCCTGCATGGGTGGGATTTGACTGGTTTGATAAGTTTTTAACCCCACTGCTTCCATACGTACTAATCCTGTTGCTCAACACTTTGACAGTGAGATATGTTTTAGTGAACAGTCAAGTGCGAAAGGGACTGAGGGGTCAGAGCAAGGGAGATAATCGCACTGACCCAGAGATGGAGAGCAGAAGGAAGTCTATGATTTTGCTCTTCGCCATTTCGGGAACATTCATTGCTTTGTGGCTTCCATATGTCGTAGATTTCATCTTTTACAATATAATAGGAATTAACCCTGAATATTGCAATGATGCCATGGTTACATTTGACGAATTGTCACGTATGCTGCTGAGTTTAAATTGCTGCACAAATGCATTTATTTATGGGGCGACTCAGTCCAAGTTCCGGGAGCAGCTCAAGAGTGCTGTGAAATATCCGGCTGGATCGATTATTCAATTCATGAGAAAACGAAACAACTGAGACAAGCCTAGAGGTGGGAAACGGTGTGTCTATCCTGGAGGACGTTACATAGATTGGAAGGGGTATTGCATTTGCAGGAGATGATTGACATAGGGATGCGTATAGGGGTGGAATAAACAACAGAGATAAGTAGGGATTGTAGAAATTAGTGAAACACGAAAAGAGCTAGAGGAGGCGACACAGATATGAGGGCTGTAGGAAAATGTTAATGGGGAGGGACAACCACGATTCACCAGTGTCTGTGGAGGATAGGAGGACACTGAATAAATATGTGTCGACCGATTAGACAACGTGTTCACTCTAGAGACTTTTCACAGGAACTGTCCGCGATAACAGCACTTTGGGTGTAAATCTGTCGCACAGACTACAGCATTTCAAGATAAATTAGTAATGGTAATGAACACAACCTGTCGGTTACCTTCCCATCTGACGCCGCTCATGACAACTTTCTCATCTGGAAACGTTGAGTGAAAAATAACATCGATATGAAATCATATGCCCTACATATTTTAACCAGTTCGTGCTGTCTATTTAACCTTCTCTTTGAAATCCATTGTCGGTTTCTTTTTTTAAGTCCTTTTCTTGCTAGCGTCTGTCTCTTCCTGGAGGTCAGGTTGAAGCTTCCGCATTTACGATTTATATTATTTTTTCACGTTCAGCCGTTAGCTTTTTTCCGTATCTGTCTAGTTCCAGCAGCTTTATCTGTAGCTGAGCTCCAGCGAATTCAAGTTATATTGCACTAGTGTCAGATTTATTTTCTTTACCTTTCTCAGGTGAGGAATGTGCTGTGCTCCGAAAGCCAGTGATTCAACACAAACCTGTTGAACTTTAACCTGGTGGTGTAAGAGTTCTTACTGTGCCCATCTGCAATGGTTCTGTCTCATTATTACAACTGCAATACCTGGGGTTCAAAAAGTTGATTTCCTCTTTTATGACTCCCTTGAGGAGTGCGTGGCCAATTCCAGGACCAGGAGCCGAAACATAATTTAAACTTGACATTATTGCTTAGAAAATCACCCAAAGTCTTTGGCCTTTGATTGCCCACTAACTACAGACAAGAGGTTTGTAAATATAAATTCAATTAATTTTATTAATAAGAACACCCATAATAAAATATGCAATACAACTGTATGACTATTGTCTA
This sequence comes from Scyliorhinus canicula, assembly GCF_902713615.1. Classification (NCBI taxonomy): domain Eukaryota; kingdom Metazoa; phylum Chordata; class Chondrichthyes; order Carcharhiniformes; family Scyliorhinidae; genus Scyliorhinus; species Scyliorhinus canicula. Next base: position 33,852,441 of record NC_052158.1, read on the forward strand.
AATCATAAACGCACCTTAAATTGTCCCTCGACCCCAACAGCCAAACGCATACACACACACTCACACACACACACACACAAACACACACCCCGACGACAAATAAACACAGAGGGAAGAAGATGGGTGTAAAATAATAATTTGAACAAAATTAATATAGTTGTTTCCAATGGTTGTCCCCAAGCATATTATCATTAAGTCAAGGCTTTTAGTTCTAGGTGGCTTTGTTCAGTCCGTCGATACTATAGATTGATTCGGATTTTCAATAATACAGATTTTCTGTGGAAGACACGAGAGAAACCAACATCTTCCTCAGAGCGCCCAAGAACCAACTTACTTTAGATTCATTGACCAGATGTGCGAGTCGCTGGTCAGGCCAGCATTTATTGCTCATCCGTAGTTGCCCTTCACAAGGTGGTGATGGTGAGTTGCCTTCTTCAACCGCTTCATTCCCTGAGATGAATGCACACCCACTGTGCTGATCGGGAGGGAGTTGCAGAATTTGCACCCAGCGACAGTGAAAGAACGGCGATATATATCCGAGTCATGGTGGTTGGCGATTTGGAGATGAACATCCAGGTATCTGCTGCCTTTGTCCTTCTAGATGGTAGTGGCCGTGGGTTTCGAAGGTGCTGTCGAAGGAACCTTTGTGAGCTACTGAAGTCCATCTTGTAGATGGTACATACGTCTGCCACCGTTCGTTGGTGGTGGTAGGATTGAAAGTTTGTGGAAAGGGTAACAATCAAGCAGGCTGATTTTCCCGAGATGGTGTCGAGCTTCTTGAGCGTTGTTTGAGCAGCACTCATCCAGGAAATTGGAGAGTATTCCATTACTCTCCTGGCTGGTGCCTTGTTGATGGTGGATAGGTTTGGGGGCGGGGGGGGGGGGGGGGGGGGGCGGGGTCAGTAGGTGAGTTACTCGCTGTAGAACTGCAAGTCGTTTCCCTGCGATGGAAGCCACAGCATTAATATAACTAGTCCAATTCATTTATTATCAACGGTGTCCCCCAGGATGTTGATTGTGTGAGATTCAGCGATGGAAATGCCATTCAATATCTAGGGGCGATTTCTAGGTCCCCTCTTGTAGGAGATGGTCATCGCTCAGCACCTGTGTGGCGCGAATGTAACTTGCCACTTGTTAGTCCAAGCCTGGAAATTGTCCAGGTCTTGCTGCATTTCGATATGGACTGATTATCTGAGGAGTCAAGAATGGTGCAGAAGATTGTGCAGTTATCTGCAATCATCCTAACTTCTGACCTTATCATGGAAAGTAGGTCATTGATGAAGGAGCTGAAGATGCTTGGGCGTTGAATATTACCCTGAGGAACTACTGCAGTGATGTCCTGACGCTGAGATGATTGAGGTCAATGACCAGAAAGGTACATTGAAAGGGAAGGAGAGCAAATGGAGGAGGTTTTAATGATTCTAACTCAAATTACAGTTTGGAAATAAAAGCTGATTGTCACTCTTTCTCAATGCAATCCTCCAAGCGTGGGAGAGAATAAAATACCGTTCTTGTAACTGCACACACACAACCGTTGGATACCATCCGGTTTTGGTACCATCACTATCGGTGAGCTCCATTTCAATTATGCCTGTTTTATGCATACTCTCAATGTCTTTGTTAACCTGTGCCAATTTGAATGGGTTAAGTCTAAATGGAGCTGGTTTAATTGGAACAGCATTTCCCAAATCTACATCATGCATAGCCATTTTAGTACTTCCCAAATTATCTCCACAAACTTGCCCACGTGATATCAATAACTCTTTCAGGTCAGTTCGTTTCTCCTCTGTAAGGTAACTGAACAATTTATCCCAATTTTAAAGAACATCCTCGTTTTCCAATTAAATTTGAGGGATGTCAAATTCAAATTAATCTGGATTCGGTTATTCACTTTGAGTTAGAATCATTAAAACCTCCTCCATTTACTCTCCTCTCCTTTCGAAGTACCTTTCATGCATAAACAATGACACACCCGGAGTTTTCCTTCTATCTGGCGTTACTACCACATAATTCACCTCACTTAACTTCCTTTCAATCTGATGAGGTCCACAAAAGCTTGCTTTTAAAGGTTCACCTACCACTGGTAACAAAACGAAAACGTTATCTCCACTGGCAAAACTACGATATTTTGTTTCTAGTCCACTACCTGTTTCATTACAGATTGTACAACTTCTAAATGTTGTCAAGCCAATTCACCTGCTCTATTTAATCTTTTCCTAAAATTCCATATGTAATCCAATAATGTAAGATCCGACTGCTCACTCACTATTTTTTCCTTAATCAATTTAATTGGTCCTCTTACCTTCAGACAAAAATTAGTTCAAAAGGTGCTAATTTGTTTGTCTCATTAGGTGCATCCCTAATTGATAACAGTACGAATGGGGTTCCTTTATCCCAATCCTCTGGATAATCTTGAAAATTAGCCTTCAGCATTGCCTTTAATGTCTGATGACACCTTTCCAACGCTCACTGCGATACTAGAGTCTACGCAGATGATTTAAATTGTTTTATTCGATAGCTATCCATAACTTAATTGAATAACCTTCAGGTGAAATTTGATCATTGATCCCATTGTATTTCTGTGGGTAGTCCTTATCGAGGAAAGAATTTAAGTGACTCCTCCACAACCTTTATAACGGTAATATTGCGTACTGGAATGGCGCCTGGAACCCTAGTGGACACATCCATTATCGTCCAAAGGTATTGATTAATACTTTTCGTTTTAGGAAGCGGTCCTACACAATCAATTAAGACCCTTGCAAAGGTTTCCTCAAATGCTGGAATGAGTATTAAGGGCGCTGGTTTTATCATTTCTTGAGCTTTCCCTATCACTTGACATGAGTGACATGATCGACAACATTTAACTACATATTTATGTAGTCCAGGGCAATAAAAATGGTTTTGCATTTTAGCTTGAGTTTTCCTTACTTCCAAATGATCTCCTACTGGTACCTCGTGATACTCGTAACAACTCCTTTCAATACAATACCGGCAATACCACTTGATGAACCACTGCCCTCTTTTCAACCGCCTGCATATGTAATCGTCTCCATTTTCTCATAATTACATCATTTTTACGTTAATAACACTCTGGTATACACTCAGATTCTTCTTCCGTGTTTGCTTTCTGATATCCGTTTTATTTCCATATCTTTCTGTTGTAATTCCGCCAATTTTCCTAAACTAAAAATATCCGCCTCATCCTGCACTTGATCTTGTTCTTTCCCAACCATCTTGTGAAAAGTCGTTTCTAATAATTGAACTTCAACTATATCTTCACTCACTGATTCCTCCTCTTGTCTTAACCTGTGACTTTGCGACCTTCTGACTACACAATCGGGAAAATTCCCAGGATATTCGTTGTTCAAAAATTCAGTTGTCTGATTTTCCACTGGCTAATCAACCACAGCAAAAATCCCTCGCACCTGAAATCCAGCTATGTCAGTAAACAAGATAAACTGTACTCTTGGACCAGATAGTTTCACTATTACTCCTACTACCACTTCACCACTCTTCACTGACTTTCCTTACCTTAGATAATGGAACACTACTCTTCTCACCCTGAATTCCACATATTGCCACCTTTTCTGACAATATTCCTCCCAAAACTCCATTACTCCTCATCTCTTACCTTCAAAGATTGACGATCTCCCGTATCTCTGTAAAGTGTGACTTCTTCACCTGCTTCTCCTGGTACACATGAGTAAACTTTACCCACACAAGTAAATTATTTAAAGAGATCTGGCACCTTCTGATCAATCACCTCTTGATCAGGCTGTACAATCTTTTGCACATTCATCGCTTCACTTGGGCTTTCCTTTACCATTTTAACAAACCCCACTGACGTAGTCTGTTTTATCACATATGCCTTCCCAGTGCTTTTCTCCAACCACCAACACTGTGACTTTACATGGTCTTGTTCATTACAATCAAAACAATTGAAACATTTTATGTCTTTGGATTTCCTTTTTGATCTAAGGTACACTCTCCTTCTTATCTCCTATCAGATCTCCTTTACCTCTACCACTTGAGTATTTCTCGTGTCCCCAGTTTCTATCCTTCACAGGCTGAAACTGACGTCGGAAACCAAGCTTTGATTTATGAACTAATTCATAATCATCTGCCATGTCTGCTGCTAACCTCGCAGTTCTAACCCTCTGCTCTTCCACATGTGCTCTCAGTACACCAGGAATTGAATTTTTAAACTCTTCCAAAAGTATGGTTTTTCTGAGGGCTTCATACGTTTCGTCTATTTTCAAAGCCCTTATCCACCTATCAAAGTTATTCTATTTGATCCTTTCAAACGCCATGTATGTTTGACCACGTTCTTTCCATAACGTTCTAAACCTTTTTCTGGAGGCTTCAAGCACTAGTTCATTTGCACCTAAGACGGATTTTTCATCTCCTCATACGATCCAGCTACCTCTTCTGATAGTGATGCAAACACCTCGCAAGCTCTACCTACCAACTTTGTTTGAACCTGTAATTGCCACATGTCCTGTGGCCATTTCAGTTGTTCAGATATCTTCTCAAATGAAATCAAAAAGGCTTCCACCTCCTTTTCATCAAATCTTGGCAATGCTTCGACATATATAAATAGATCCCCACCAAGCCTTCGACTATAGCGCTAATGCTGACTATGCTCTTTGCTATCCTCAGAATGTACGTTTCTATTTACATCCGCTCATTTTAAACGACTATCATGTTTCATGGAAATATTCTGAAATTCAAACTCCCTTTTTCTTTTTCCCTGGCCTGTATCTCCCTTTCTCTTTCATTTTGTTCTGCTTGGGCCATTCTTCCTTTTCTCCTTTCTTATCCCTCCTTTGTTTTTAATCTCTATTTATTTCTCTTTTTTTTCATTTTCCTCGCTTTTGTTTTCAAGCTGCTTTAATTATTTTTCATGTTCAAGTTGCTTAATCTGCAGATGAATCTTTGCCATTTCCAATGAGTCTGACTGTATCTCGGGCAATTTTAAATGCTCAGCTATCGCCTTAAGTACCTCTTCGTTTCGGAGGTTGACAGGTAATGTTAACCGCCGTTTTTATTAAATCTAAAAGCCTATTTTTAGTCTCTGTTCGTAAAATGTTGTGTGTGACCTCCTCCATCCCCAAAAACGTCCGGACAACTGAAAGAGCCATTGTCCACAACGAACTCCCGACTTACACTGAAATTCCACACATGAGAATCAAACACAAATATGCTTACCCCTCTCTGTCTTTACGTTCACTGAGCCAATCCAATTACGAAAGGTCGGTTTTTATCGCTCGAGACCACAATTTGTCCTGGGTCAGGGTTTCATGGAAACGGTATCATCGAGTTTACCTGACCCACAACTTTTAATACATTTTTGTTATGGGGATCACAAGGGGCGAGTTTAGCACCGGGCTAAATCGCTGGCTTTGAAAGCAGACAAAGACAGGCCAGCAGTACTGTACAATTCCCGGACCAGCCTCCCCGAACAGGCGCCTGAACGTGGCGACTAGGAGCTTTTCACAGTATCTTCATTTGAAGCCTACTGCTGACAATAAGCAAATTTCAAGGGCCAACTCTATAGGTGTGATGCAACAGCCATCTAAGAAACTTTTAAAAGAAAAATATGTTTATTCTATGAATCTATATAATTTGAATCATTTAATCATTTTATAAACACAAAGTAAACATCTTAGCAACGACCAACTCAAATACTTCCCCCAAATAATACAGTACTCTACAAGTAACATAGAACATAGCACATTACAGTGCAGTACACGCCCTTCGACCCTCGGTGTTACGCCGACCTGTGAAACCACCCTAAAGCCCATCTACACTATTCCCTTATCATCCATGTTTACCAATGACCATTTAAATGCCCTTAATGGCGAGTCCACTACTGTTGCAGGCAAGGTAGACCACGCCCTTACTACCTCTGAGTAAAGAACATACCTCTGGAATCTGTCCTGTATCTATCTCCCCTCAATTTAAAGCTATGTCCCCTCGTACTAGACATCATCTCGGGAAAAAGGCTGTCACTGCCCACCCTATCTTATCCTATCATCATCTTGTATGGCTCAATTAAGTCACCTCTTAACTTTCTTATTTCTAACGAAAACAGACTCAAGTCCCTCAGCCGTCTTTCATAAGATCTTCCCTCCATACCAGGCAAAATCCTGGTAAATTTCCTCTGCACCTTTTCAAATGTTTCCACAGCCTTCCGACAATGCGGCAAACAGAATTGCATGCAATACTCCAAAAGCGGCCGCACCAGAGTTTTGTACAGCTGCAACATGACCTCAAGGCTCCGAAACCCAATCCCTCTACCAATAAAAGCTAACACACCGTATGCCTGCTTAACAATCCTCTCAACCTGGGTGGCATCATTCAGGGATCTACGTACATGGACACCGAGATTTTTCTGCTCATCCACACGACCAAGAATTACCATTAGCCCAGTACACTTCCTGTAATTCTTTTCAAAATGAATCACTTCACACTTTTCTGCATTAAACTCCATTTCCCACCTCTCAACCCAGGTCTGCAGCTTATCTATGTCCCTCTGTAACTTGCAACATCCTTCTGCACGGTTCACAACTCCACCGACTTTAGTGTCATCTGCAAATTTACTCACCCACCCTTGTCGCCGTCCTCTATCCTTCTGCGCCCTCCTCCATGACATTTATAAAAATGATAAACAGCAGTGGCCCCAAAACAGATCCTTGTGGTACGCCACTAGTAACTGAACTCCATGTTGAATATTTCCCATCAACCACCACTCTTTGTCTTCTTCCAGCTGGCCAATTTTTGATCCAAACTGCTAAATCACCCTGAATCCCATGCCTCCGTATCTTTTGCAATAGCCTACTACGGGGAAACTTATCAAACGCTTTACTGAAATCCATATACACCACATCAACTGTTTTACACTCGTTCACCTGTTTGGTCACCTTCTCAAAGAACTCAATACGGTTTGTGTGGCACGACCTACCCTTCACAAAACCGTGCTGATTATAGATAATCAAATTATTATTTTCCAGATGATTATGAATCCTATCTCTTATAAACCTTTCCAAGAGTTTGCCCACAACAGACGTAAGGATCACTAGTCTATAGTTACCGGGATTGTCTCTACAACCCTTCTTGAAAAAGGGGACAACATTTGCTATCCTCCAGTCTTCTGGCACTATTCCTGTAGACAAAGATGACAAAAAGATCAAAGCCAAAGGCTCAGCGATCTCCTCCCTAGCTACCCTGAGAATCCTAGGATAAATCCATCCGGCCCAGGGGCCTTTTCTATTTTCACACTTTCCAGAATTGCTAACACCTCCTCCTGATGAACCTCAAGCCCTTCTAGTATAGTAGCCTGTATCTCAGCATTCTCCTCGACAAAATTGTCTGTTTCCTGTGTAATGCTGACGACAAATATTCATTTAGCACCTCTACTATCTCCCCGGTCTCCACGCACAACGACCCACTACTGTCCTTGACTGGCACTACTCTTTTATTCTTAACATACCTAGAGTATGCTTGAGGGTTATCCTTCATGCTACCTGCCAAAGACTTCTCATGTCCCCTCCTGGCTCGTCTTAGCTCTAGCTTTAGGTCCTTCCTAGTCTACTTGCAACTCTCGAGCGCCCTAACTGAACCTCAATGACTCATCTTTACATAAGCCTCCTTCTTCCTCCTGACAAGTGATTACTGACTACTTGAGTAAACCATGGCTCCCTCGCTCGACAACTTCCTCCCTGCCTGACAGATACAGAATTATCAAGGACACGCAGTAGCTGTTCCTTCAACAAGCTACACATTTCAATTGTGCCCTTCCACGTCAGTTTCCCTCCCCATCCAATGCATCCTAAAACTTGCCTCATCGCATCATAATTGCCTTTCCTCCAGACATAACTCTTGCTCTGCGGTATATACCTATCCCATTCCATCGGTAAAGTAAACGTAACTAAATTGTGGTCACTATCACCAAAGTGCTCACGTGCCTCCAAATCTAACACCTGTCCTGGTTCATTACCCAGTACCAAATCCAATGTGGCCTTGCCTCTTGTCGGCCTATGTGCATACTGTGTCAGGAAATCCTCCTACACACTTTGTACAAAAACGGAACCATCTAAAGTACTCAAACTATAGCGTTACCAGTCAATATTTGGAAAGTTATACTCCCCCATAACAACTACCCTGTTACTTTCGCCCCTATCCCGAATCATGTTTGCAATCCTTTCCTCTACATCTCTGGAACTTTTCGGAGGCCTACAGAAAATTCCCAACAGGGTCACCTCTCCTTTCCTGATTCTAACCTCAGCCCATACTACCTCAGTAGACAACCCCTCATCAAACGTCCTTTCAGCCACCGTAATACTGTCTTTGACGAACAATGCCACCCCTCCCCCTCTTTTACCACCTTCCCTGAGCTTACTGAACTATCTAAATTCCGGAATCTGCAACAACCATTCCTGTCCCTGATCTATCCATGTCTCCGAAATGGCCACAACATCGAAGACCCAGGTAACAACACATGCGCAAGTTCACCCACATTATTACGGATGCTCCTGGTGTTCAATTAGACACACTTTAAAACACCTTCCTGCGTGCCGTTACACTCCTGCAACTTTGAAACCTTGGTCTTACCTCTCTACTCTCAACCCCCTGTGTACTGGAGCTACATTCAGGTTCCCAGCCCCCTTTTGAATTAGCTAAAAGCCTCCCGAAGAGCATTTGTAAATTCCCTCCCCTCCCAGGATATTGGCACCCCTCTTGTCCAGGTGTAGACCATCCCGTTTGTAGAGGTCCCACCTACCCCAGAATGAGCCCCAATTACCCAGGTATCTGAAACCCTCCCTCCTACACCACCTCTTTAGGCACGTGTTCAACTGCTCTCTCTCCCTTTTCCTCGTCTCGCTAGCACGTGGCATGGGTAACAACCCAGCGATAATAACTCTTTTTTAGATCTAAGTTTCCACCCTAGCTCCCTGAATTCCTGTCTTACATCCCTATGCCTTTTCCTACCTATGTCGCTGTTGCAAATGTGGACCACGACTGGGGGCTGCTCTCCCTCACCCTTAAGGATCCCGAAAACACGATTCGAGACATCGCTGACCCTGGCACCTGGGAGGCAACACACCAACCGCTAGTCTCTCTCGTTCCCACAGAATCTATCTATCCCCATAACTATGGTCTCCCGTAACTAATGCTCTACACTGCCCCCTTCCCTTCTGAGCAACGGGGACAGACTCTGTGCCAGACACCTATACCCCAGGGCGTACCCCTGGTAAGTCACCCCCCCCCCACCAGTATCCAAATGTATACTTGTTACTATGGGAACGACCAAAGGTGATCCCTGTACTGACTGCTTCCTCCCAGCCCCTCTCACCGTCACCCATCTAGCTTCATTCCCAGGAGTAACTACATCCCTGAAGCTTCTATCTATGACCACCTCTGCCTCCCGAATGATTCGAAATTCATCCAACACCAGCGCCAGTCCCCTAACACGGTTTCTGAGGTGCTAAAGATGGGTGCACATTCCACAGGTGAAATCAGCAGGGACACTGACGGCGTCCCTCACCTCAAACATTCCGCAGGAGGAACATTGCACTGCCTTCCCTGCAATCCCCTCTAGAGAAAACAAGAAAAAGAAAGGAAGATCATACCTGATATTCACTCAAACCCTTCAGTTATAGGAGGTGGGTGGGTGGGGTTCACCAAGTGTAGTGTCTCGGGTTTAGTAACCGCACAACTTAAATGCAGGTACTACAAAACCTTCCCAAAAATTCCCACGGCCGACTTCCTGCTTCCTGCAGCTCTGAAACAAAAAAACAACACAATCTTCTCCTACAAGGTAAATTTTTAAATAGGGAACTTACCTTCCCGACAGACCCCTGGCCACTGCTCCAGCCGAAAATCTGAAGGCCGCCTCTCCTGCTCGGTAAGTTTTTAAATAGGGAAATGTACCTTCTCGACAGACCCCTGCCCACTGCTTCCGCCAAAAAGCTGAACTCTTAATCTTACCTCGCAACATCCATAAGACAAACACCCTCGTCAACAAAGGCTGCAGGTTTAAATTCTCTACTGAGAGCAGTTATCACTTTTAAATTAGCACGTGATCTGATGACATTCCTTACATGCAGAGAGATCAAAATTACACCTTGTTTGGCTGGAAGTAGCTCCAACTCTGAAAAATAAACTAAAACACAGACACACACCAGCTTTTTGCTCAAAGCGAAAGCAAAGAGACACAGACCAAGCCCAGATCCACCCACACTCTGATATTACTGCAGCTATATTTAAATAGGGAAACTTACCTTCCCGACAGACCCCTGGCCACTGCTCCCGCCGAAAAGCTGAAAGCCGCCTGTCCTGCAAGGTAAGTTTTTAAATAGGGAAATGTACCTTCTCGACAGACCCCTGCCCACTGCTTCCGCCGAAAAGCTGAACTCGTAATCTTTCCTCGCAACATCCATAAGACAATAAACTGAAAATGAACTCGAAACTGCTTTCCTGTCCAAAAACAACACAGGAAAATCAAACATTGCTTTCTAACTCCGTGCAGATTTTACGGCAATTGCCGTGGATTCCATGTGTTTCCTAACTTTAACCAAGCCCCTGAGCATTTATCCAAGCATTTGTACCTGTTTATTTACGATTTGGTTCGGAACAAGTAGCTTCTTTTTGTTGAAAGTAAATCTCTTTTCACCCTCCAGGCCAACTAATGCACAAGATACTGAGGTTTCAATCAAACAAAATCAATTCAACCATACACAATCCAAAACGTAAAGGAATTTATACCTTATACCTGAATATTCTGAACTAAAACATCATGAATTAACTGGCAAACAATCATCGAAGACACCACATTTTAGACAAAAGGCAGTTGCGATGAAGAAAATCCCATGAGTATGCAACATTCCATCCAGATGTCAGTGACCAATCCGAGTCAGAAAAATCTTGTTGAAGCTCTTTCTCCCACAGGAAGGACTTCAATGAGTCAATTTCGACGTTCAAGCTCTGAATGCCCTTTCAGGCTATTTCAGCAAGGACAATCTGAACGAATGCTCACCTACCAATGGTTCAATCTCTTTTATTGTAACTGCAACACCCGGGATTAGAGAAGCTTCACTCCTGTCGTACGACTTCCTGGGCTTGTGCGTTGTCCATTACAGCCCCACGTGACCAGGAGTCGCATAATTTTAATGTATAAACAATTGTTAGAAAAACAACCCAAGTCTTTGACCCTTGGTGGCCCAAAAACTACAATTAAAGGTTTGTAAATGTTAGCATGAATAATTTTATCAATAATAATAGCTATAATGAAATATGCAGCAAATATAACTGGGTAACCACCATCTAATTCACAACATCCACTTTACCTTGCCCCAGCAACTACACACACACACACACACAGGAGACAACAAACAAACACAGAGTGGAGAAGAGGAGGTTAAAATACTCAGTAAAAAGGATTACATTATTTGTTTCAGATGGTTTTATCCTGGCACACCTTCCTTGAATCTAGCTTTGAGTTTGACGAGCCTCCTTTCAGTCACTCACGGTTTTCCCTGTAGATTTAGTCAGATTCTCTGTACGGCGAGGCAACTTTTTCTGGGGAAGCCAGGGGAGTGAGATTGCAGCTTTTGTCCTCGGAGCGTTCAGAACCTTATATATTTTTTTAAATCATTGACAGAGTGGTCGTCGCTGGCTGCGCCAGCGTTTATTTCCCATCCCTCGGTGCCCTTCAGAATATGGTGATGAGTTGCTTCTTGGACCGCAGCAGTCCCTGAGGTATAGTTAAACCCACAGTGCTGTTAGGGAGGGTTTATCAGAATTTTGACCCAGCGACAGTGATGGAACGGAGATAAGTTTCTATGTCAGGATGGTCAGTGACCTGGAGGAGGAACTCCAGCTGGTGGGGTTCCCAGGTGTCTGTTGCTCCTGTCCTTCTCGATGGTAGTGGTCGTGGGGTTGGAAGGTGATAGCGAAGGAACCTTGGCGATTCCCTGTAGTGCATGTTGCAGATGGTACACGCGGCTGTTACTGATCCTGTTGTGGAGGGATTGAATGTTTGTGGAAGGGGGGTGAATCAAACGGGCTGCTTTCCCTTGGATGGTGTCGAGCTTCTTGAATATTCTTGTAGTTGCATTAATCCAGGCAAGTGGAGAGTATTCCATCACACTCCTGACGGACGGCATGGTAGCACAGTGCTGAGCAGTGTTTCTTCAAAGTGCCAGGCAAGTGGGTTTGATTCCCGGCTTAGGTGACTGTGTGCACTCTATGTGCACAGAGTTTGCACTTTCTCTCCGTTTCTGCGTGGGTTTATTCAGGGTGCTCTGGTTTTCTGCATTGGTCCAAAGGTGTGCAGGTTAGATGGATTGGCCGTTCTAATTTGACCTTAGTGTCCAAAGGTTAGGTGGGGTTAGTGGGTTACAGGTGGAGGTGTGGACTTAAGTCGGCTGCTCTTTTCAAAGCCTGGTGCAGATTAATGGGCCCAATCGTCTCCTTCGTCACTGTAAATTCTATGATTCTATGACGTGTGCCTTTTAGATAGTTAACAGGTTGGGGGGGGGGGGGTGGGAGGTGGTCAGGAGGTGAGTTACTTACCGTAGGCCTTCCAGATGTTGCACTGTTAGCTACAGTAATTGTTTTATAAATTTAGAGTGCCCAATTCATTTTTTCCAATTAAGGGGCAATTTAGGGTGACCAATCCACCCATCTTGCACATCTGTGGATTGCGGGGGTGAAACCCAAGCAAACACGGGGATAATGTGCAAATTCCACACGGTCAGTTACCCAGAGCCGGAATTGAACCTGGGACCTCGGCGCCATGAAGCAGTAATGCTAACTACTGCTGCACTCGGTAGCCACAATATTGATATGGCTATTCCAGTTCAGTTTCTCATCAATTGTGACGCCCAGGATGTTGATTGCGTGTGACTCAACGAGTTAATGCCATTGAATGTCAAGGGGTGATGGCTGCATTCACTCTCGTGGGAGATGGTCATTTCTTGCCGCTTTTGTGCCTTGCCACCTGTCAGCCCAAGCCTATATATTGTCCAGATCCGGCTGCTTCATTATTTGAGGTGTCGCAAATTGAGCGGAACATTGTGCAGTCATCTGAAAACATCCCTACTTTTTAACTTATGATGGAAGCGAAGTAATTGATGAAGTAGCTGAAGATGTTTGGACCCAGAACACGACTCCGAGAAACTCCTGCAGTGATGTCCTGGAGGTCAGATGACTGAACCCCAACCAGCACAACCATTTTCCTTTATGCTAAGTATGGCTCCAGCCAATGGAGAGTTTTGAACCAGATTCCCATTGACACCAGTTTCCTAGGGCACCTTGATGCCATATTCGTTTAAACACTGCCTTCTCGTCAAGGGCAATCACTCTCTCCTCACCTCTGACATTCAGCTCATTTGACCATGGAACATAGAACATAAAGTGCAGAAGGAAGCCATTCGAGTTTTTACCGACCCACTTAAGCCCTCACTTCCACCGCATCCCTGTAACCCAATAACCCCTCCTAACCTTTTTGGTCACTAAGGGCAATTTATCACGGCCAATCCACCTAACCTGTACGTCTTTGGACTGTGGCAGGAAACCGGAGACCCAGAGGAAACCCACGCAGACACGGGGAGAACGTGCTGACTCCGCACAGACAGTGACCCAGCTGGGAATCGAACCGGGGATCCTGGTGCTGTGAAGCCACAGTGCTATCCACTTGTGCTACCTTGCTGCCCTGCATGTTTTAATCAAGTCTGTGACAGGGTCAGGAGCTGAGTGACGCTGATAAAATCCCAAACTGAACATCCATCCCTTGGTTCTCGGAAAATCATTCCACTCGGTTAGGACCCAATCACTGCCTTACCGTTTGACCAATTCATTGGCTACCAGCCAACCGATTGAACCAAGCCCTACCGATCACTCCGTTGTTAAAATGTCTACATTCTACTGTTCAAAATCTAAACATGGTGTAGTGTTTTGTAAATTTTTGGTCCTAATTTCCTCTGCTTTAATTAAAGATACATGTCCAATAAATATCCATGGCTAAAATGATAACCACAAAATAAAAAAAAGAGGAAATAAGGAACCAACAGGAAGGTCCATTACACCTGGCGCATTTTATCATGACCTGCAATACTTTTTTGCAAAGGAATGCGTTCACTAAACTGGCTCAGCCTCTGAGCTTCTCCGAACTCTGGTCACCAGGTTGCACTGAGCGATAATGCTTTCCAAGGTTTTAGTTGAGCCCAGTCATCACCAGTAAGGGGCCAGTTCTGCAAATTCCTCAGTTCCCTTGGACGCCTTTCCAATTCTAATTTCGTGCAGCCTGCTCAGAGATCCCAGTGTATTTCTCCGAACTTCAACCCACACAATGTCCAATGAAACCATTCAAACTCTCTCAGAAAACACACAACTAAATTGAAACCAGAGAACATCCTTTAGCGCTCTCCAGTTAGCTACTCCTTCCTTCTCCTCATCAGTCGTCGACATGGACCCCTGTGTTGATTTCTGGCTCCTTAATCCCACGCTGGAAGTCACGGCTGCAGGATTTTTTTTTAAAGCCTAAACTGTAGTTTTAATTGCAGTCTGCGGAGAACAAGATCTGAGCCAATACTATTTATCTCTGGCAATTTCCTTCTTGTTCATCTCATTTACGTGGCCCAGTCTTCATTTGCACAACAGGAATAGAAACATATAAACTAGGAGCAGGAGTAGGTAATTCGATCATTCGAGCATGCTCTGCCATTCATTATGATCGTGGTTAATTCTAGATCTCAATGGCATATTCCTGCTTTCTTCCCATTCCGCTTCATGCAACTAAAATTGGAACCAATTTGCTCTCTCATTCTTGAGTACAATCAGTGACTTAACCTCCGCAACATTCTGCGGTAGTAAATACAACATACTCATTACCCTCTGAGCAGGTAATTGTTTCTGTACCTCAGTCCTGAATGGCTTCCCTGTATCCTGAGATTGCACACCCATGGATCTAGATTGCGGAACCAGAGAAACCATCCTCCCTGCATGTCGTCTGCCCAGCAATGTTAATGTTTTAGGCGATACAATCAGATCACCTGTTAACCTTCAAAACTATAGAGAATGCAGGCCCAGTCGAACTAATCTCTGCTCAGTGGACAGTCCCACCGGCCACTGTATCAGCCGAGTGAAACTCCGCTGCACTCCCTCAGCGGCAAATATATCCTTTCTTCGTTAGGAAACCAAAATTGCACGCAATACCCCAGGTTCAGTCTCACAAAGGTACTGTATATCTGTAGTAGGAAGTCTCTAACGCTGACCTCAAATCCTCTTGCAAGGAAGGCCAGCATACTATTTGTCTTCCTTATGTCTAGCTGAACTTGCCTCTCCACTTTCATTGAATGTTGTATACGGACTGCCATATCCCTCTGCATATCCTCAATTGCTATTATCCCAAGATGTGTAGGTTACGTGGTTGGTCTTGTTAAATTGCCCCGTAGTGTCCACAGGTTAGCTGATGTTGCTGGGTTAGAGGAGTGGGGTAGGGGCGTGGGCTGAGGGAGGGTTCTCTTTTCCGTGGCCGGTGCAGAATCAATGGGCCAAATGACCTCCTTCCGCACTGTAAATCCAATGATTATATCACCATTTGAATAATACTGTTCCTTTTTGAATTTTGCTCCGAAGTGGATAAATTCACATTTAGCCACATTGTGCTGCATCTGCCATGTTTCCCCACACATTTATCTTGCCCATGGGTGGCACAGTGGTTAGCACAGTGGTCTGCCTCCAGCACCAGGGCTGGGTTCAATTACGGCCTTGGGTGATTGGCTGTATGAAGTCAGCATGTTCATCCCGCGTCTATGTCGTGTACACCCGGGTGATCGTTTCCTCCTACATTCCAAAGATGTGCAGGTAAGGTGGATTGGCCATGCTCAATTCGCCTTAGTGTCCAAAGATGTGTAGGTTATGTGGGGTTATCGGGCTGCAGATATTGCTTGGACTAGTGAAGCTAGGAAGTATGGTCTTTGGGAGGGTTAGTGCAAATTCGATGGGCTAAATGGCCTTTTAATGCATTGTAGTAATTCTATGAAATCTAAGAAACATTGAAGCCTGCTTACATTTGCCTCAGATAGTGCAGCACGGTGGCCTAGTGGTTAGCACAACCGCCTCACGGCGCTGAGGTCCCAGGTTCGATCCCGGCTCTGGGTCACTGTCCGTGTGGAGTTTGCACATTCTCCGTGTCTGCGTAGGTTTCGCCCCCACAACCCAAAATGTGCAGAGTAGGTGGATTGGCCACGCTAAATTGGCCCTTAATTGGAAAAAATATTTGGGTAATCTAAGTTTTTAAAAAATAAATATTTGACTCAGAAATCACAATCCCATCCAATTTTTCGTCATCAGTAAATGCGGATTTGTTTCATTCGGTGCTGTTATCCAGGTAATTTATATGTACCCTAAACAGCTGGGGGGCAAGCACTGATCCATATAGTGCCCTCGTAGTCACTGCTAGCCAGTCAGCAAAATGCTCCATTATTTCCCCTCTCTGCTTCCAGTCTTCCAACCAATTCTAGTTCCATGCCAATAAATCTCTCCACGCCCCCACCTCCCCATCTCATGTGTTTAATCCTGCTTACATAGATCTTGAGAGGGACCTTTTCAAAAATCTTCTGAAAGACAACTGCACAACACAACTACACTAGTAATTCATTAGCTAATCCTCCAGGTGAATCATCAAAACAACGTCGGTAGATTTGTGAATTATGTTTTGCCTTTCATCAACATATGCTGCCTCTGTCCAATCGCACTATGCCTTCCAGGTGTCCTGTTATCGCACCTTTTGTAATAGGGACAACATATTCCCCGCCACTGATGTTAGTCTCATTGACCTGTAGTTGTCTCATTTTTTCCTGCACCCTTTTAAAATAGTGGGGCTACATTTTCCACCCTCCAATTTGTTGTAACTGCACCACAGTCGACATCATTTTGAAATATGTTCACCACTGAATTCAATATTTCCAGGGTTTCATCCTTTCATACTCTGGGATGTGAATTGCAACCCCTGGTGATTTGTCTGCTTTTAACATCATAAGTTTCCCTTCACTATGTTATTAGCAATACGGATTTTCTTCAATTGCATATTCGTACTGGTCCCTTGTTTCTCGCAAATTTCTACGAAATTACTTGTGCCCATTTTTGTGAAGAGAGAAACAAAGTAATTGTTCTCTTCTTCCATAACTTTGTTCCAAATTATAATTTCCCCGCTGTTTTGACAGTCCTCGGTTATCTATATTTCTTCAGTTATTTGTAGAAGCTTCGCGGTCACTTTCTATGTTCCCTGCAGTCTTATGCTTATGCTCTATTATCCCTCTCTTGATCAATTTTTGTTCTTGATTGTTCAATTCTAAACGACTCCCAACCGGGAGGTTTGCTGCATTTTGTGGAAATTATATGTATTCCCACTTTGGATTGAATTTCTTTTCCACGCCATGGATGATCCACCTTTTCTCTTTTATTTTTGCTCCAGACAGGAATACATAATTAGAACATAGAACATAGAACATAGAACAGTACAGCACAGAACAGGCCCTTCGGCACTCGATGTTGTTTGATGCAATTCATGAACACATTCTCAAAATACGAACCATCGCTTGTCCACCACCCATCCTTTAGTGAAACAGAAACCTTTGCTGCTTTGGACTAGAGTTGTAAATTGACTGGTACTAATGGCAGAGATTGGCTGGGGCTTGATTGACTTGGTTGATGGGTGATGAATTAGCCCGAAATGCTGAGCTCTGTCTGGTAAAAGACAGTGATTCGATCTAATCCCGAGGGAATGTTTTCAGTTCAATTTCAGCTCAGTGAGAAGATCCATTCTCTCTTCTCCCTTTTTTTCTCCAGGCAGACTGTGGCTCTGAACTGGCAGAAAGCCCGTGTGGATCTGTTTACAGGATGTGCACGATGGGTTCAGAATATGCTAATTCTCCCCAGCAATGCTGGATGAATAGACTATTTTCACCGGAAGGCCTGCTGCCTAGGAGTAGTATATTTTCAACACTACAGAGGCCTGCAGATAAAGCACGAATTGAAAAAAGGTTTGGGGAAACAAAGTTCCTCACTCTCCAGAAAAGGTGTGAGTACGGTGCATAGAAAAAAACTACTGGAAAACCGGCTGCAACACAAACATTGTAATCTACAACCTTACTCTGAAAAGGTACGCTAGGAACAATCATCTGGAGCAAAGTATTTTCTATTTCGCTTACATATTTCGCCCTTTTCCACCATTCTGTGTTTGGCTCTCCTGTGTGTGTAAAGGGTGGGGAGACTCGTCAAACTAGGAGGCATGCACTTATTAATATGTAACCAACTATATCTGCTGTACATGTCATCATTATTATTGTTAGAAATACACATTAATTGTGTTTAAACTTACAAATCTGGTCACTGTATATATTGAGCAGCCACGTGCCAATGACATCGGGAATTTTTATAATAATTATTAGTTAATTCACTTTTGTTGTGACTCCGAGAGAATTCGGCTGGAATTGACCACGCACTTGCGCAGTGTATCGTAAAACCATCCATGAAGATATCTATCAAATAGTGGTTGTCTTTCCCAATATCGTTCATTAACCATGTCCTATTGCATCATACCCAGTCTAGAATAGCTCGTTCCTCAACATATTGTTCTAAAATAAATCAAATACACAATACAGAAATTCCTCCTCCACGATAGCATTGATAGTTTGGTCTAACCAATCTATATATAAATTAAAGTCACCCATAATCATAGCCGTGCCTTCTTACATTCATCTCTGATTTCATGCATCACACCTTCCCTGACACCTCTACTACCCTGTAGGGCATTGTGACACCCACAGCAATGTTTTCCCCCTTGATCTTTCCTTTTTCTACCATAAGGATTGAACATCACAAATTTGTGATCTGATATCCTTCCTCACTATTGCACTCATTTCCACTTTTTAAAACATAGTTATTAATTTAAAAATAATACGAAAACTACAAAAACAAAGAATAACAATGAAACAGTAAGTGCTCCCCGCCCATATCCTCCACTCTACCTTTCGAACAGTAAAGAAGTTACTAAATACCTTCACCCGCCATGTAACCCCCCCCCCCCACCCCCACCCACCCACCCCCACCCCACCGTCACTGCTAACAGCTAACAGTGACCAGTCTTTAAAGTACAATATAAATAACGGTAACATGCAAAAACGGTAAACAGGGTTTACACAGAATCTCCCCAGTGCAGAAGGAATCTGTACCCTCCAAAAGAGCACCCATTCCCCTTCTCCCTGTATCCCTGTAGCATGCACATCATTCGACTGTGGAAGGAAACCTGATGAACTGAAGAAACCCACGCAGGCAGGGAGAGCATGTACAAACTCCACACAGGCAATTAGCCAAAGCCGAAGTCAAACCAGGGTCCCTGTCACTGGGATCAATAGCGAGAGACAAATAAGGTCGCAGCACAAAGAAAAGTTAGGATCATTAAAAATGTTAAATATGGAACTCCAACGGCTTTGTACCTGAATGCAACAGGGATTCGAAATAAGGTAGGTGAACTGACGGTGCAAATTGAGGTAAATGTGTATGATGTCTGAGCTATCACGGAAACATAGTTACAAGTGATCAATCAGGGAACAGACTTTTATGTATCTGGTAATGGGTGATGAGGCCGGTATAATAAATGACCTCAGAGTAAAGAGTCCCAAGGAAGTAATGATCATAACATAATACTATTTAATATTCAATTTGCGAGTGAGAAAACTGGGCCAGAAACAACTGTGTTTAATTTAAACAAAGAGAAATAGAATTAAATGAGTATGGAATTAGCTAAAATAGAATGGTTAGGTAGATTAGCTTGAAAGACAGTAAGCACACGGTGACGGATATTTAAGAAAGCAGTTCATGACCCTTGGGGAGAAAATCTCAGTAATGATGAAATAGTTTAAGGGAGGTATGTAACTAAGGTATGAACTAACCAAAGAAGTAAAGGAAAGTATTAAGTTGAACGAAAAAGCATATAAGGAGGTACAAAATGAGTGATATCCCCAATTAGCAGTGAGGAATTCAAAACAGTTAATATGAGCTCCTATAAAAATACAAATAAAGAAAGGTCAAAGTGAACATAGGCCCATTAGAAAATGAATCTGTGGAGATAATTAAGGTAAACAAGGAAATTGATAATAACTGAAATAGCTATTTTGAAACAGTCGTTATGGTGGAAGAAACTTGAAATACACCATTAATTCTAAATGAATCGAAGGAAGATTTAAATACCATCACCGTCACTAAAAATGTATTATTAGAAAACTAATAGGGATAAAGATAAATACGTCTCCTGGCACTGATAGCTTTCATCTTAGCATTCTAAAAAAAAGTAGCTACAGAGATACTGGATGCATTCGTTGTAACCTTTCAAAAATCCTTGGATTCTGGAGTTGTGTTGGAGGATTTGAAAACTACAAATGTGACGTCTCTTCTCAAAAAGGCGAAGGCAAAAGTTGCTAACTAAACGCCAATTAGCTGAAAAACTGTTGTTGACACATTGTGGTCGAATCAATTATTAAGAAAGTAATAGTAGCACAATTGTAATATCATAATCTAATAAAGCAGAGTCAGCATAGCTTCATGAAAGGGAAATCATGCCTATCTAATTAATTAGAGCCTTACGACTAATTACCAATCAGAGTGGAAAGAGTGGAAGCGCAGGAGTATTGTGTTTGGACTTCGAGAATGCAGTACCCCTCAAAAGTTACATCTCAAGATAAGAGACCACGGTCTGTGTGATAATGTATTGGCACGGGTGGAGGATTGGCAAATGGGCGGGAAACAGAAAGAGGATAAGGTGTATTTTTCAGGTTGGTGAAATGTAACATATGCGGTTCCACAGGATCCAATGCTAGAACCACAACTGTTTCCAAAATGTATTAATCACTTGGAGCAAGGAAGCGAATGTACAGTAGCCATCTTTGTAGATTACGTTAAAAAGGTGGAAAGGCAAGTTGCGAGAGATGCAAACATTTTCCAAAAGATATTAGCAGGTTATAGAAATGGGCAAACAATTGGCAAATGGTGTGAGTGAGAAGATGAGAACTTATGAATTTAGAATTCCTACAGTGTGGAAAGAGTCATCTAGTCTTTCCCGATCCTTGGAAAGCACAACCTAGCTCTGCCCAAACGTATCCCCATAACGTAGTAAACACACCTAACTAGACAACAAGGAGTAAATTTAGCATTGCCAATGCACCTAATCTAGACATCTTTGGACTGTCGGAGGAAACTGGTGCACCCAGACAAACCCCACGCAGACATAGTTAGAAAGTGCAAACTCCATACAGTCAACCGAGGCCGTAATCGACTGTCGGTCCCTGGTGTTTTAAGGCAGCAGTGCTAACTACTGTGCCACCGTGCCACCCATTTGGAAAGGAGTACAAAAGAAAAAAGTAATATTATATCGAGCAAAACTGCAGAAAACTGAAACACAAAGGAATTTGGGGATATTTATGTACGAAACACATATAAGCACACAGGAGCAACATACAATGAGGAAAGCAATGGTATTTTGCCATTATGTCAAGAGGGTTGTGTATCGACAGTGGTTTCATTAGACTTTTAATTCCAGATTTTTATTCAATTCAATTTTCACCATTTGCAGTGGAAGAATTCGAACCCGGGTTCCCAGAGCATTACCCTGGGTTTCTGGTTGCTAGTCCAGTGACAGAACCACAACGCCACCGCCTCCCCTCAGAATATACGAGTAGGAAAGTCTTTCTGAAAATGTACAAGGTGCTGGTGAGACCACATTTGGAGGACCGTGAGCAATCTTGGTCCCTTGTTTAAGGAAATACGTGGTTTCACAGGAGGCCATTCAAAGAATGTTCAGTAGGATGTGTCTGGTGCAGAGGGATCGTCTTTTGGGCAAATATTAAACAGGTTGGGAGTTTACTTATTGGAATTTGGAAGAATGAGAGAGGATCCCATTGAAATGTATAGGGCTGGATTCGCCGCTGTCGGGCTTCTCTTTATGCTGGAAGCGCACCCACGCCCGGGAAATTCCCAATGGCGTGTGGCTTCGCCCAATGAGAAATCCATTGGCCGACTGGCAGGACAGAGAATCCCGCTGTCGCTGGGGGTACGCGTGCTAAACTACGCAGGCGCGGGGGGCTTCCACAATGCGCCGGCCCCGACGCAACATGGGGGGGGGGCGTTCAGGACCCGGTCGCGTAACAAAGTAAGTCCGGGTCTGGAGAGACGTGTCGCCGATTAGTGGGTCTTGATCTTGGGCCAGACCCCATCGGAGGTCTCCCCCCCTCCCCCCCACGGCGGTGAATGAGTTCCCCTCCACCCCACCCACACAGGCCGCCCCCTGGAACCTGTGCGCAGAGTTCCCGCTGGCTGCCAGCAGGTGTAGACAGCACCAGCAGAATTCTACCGTTTCCAGGCGGCCACTCGGCCCATCAAGACCGGAGAATCGGTGGCCTAGCCGTTTACAGCGGCACGCGACCGGCGCGACACCAAACGCGGCAGCGCAAATGGCGCCGATACTGCACTCCGAGGAGAATTGCGTGCCGGCGTCGGGACGACGTGGCGCGGTTGCGGCGATTCTCCGGCGCGGGGCCCGGAGAATTCCGCCCCACGTTTTTGCATGATGGGCAAATCAATTGGAAACCCTCACCGATTCTAGTGAGGGGCTAGCATTGGTGGTACATGAAACAGCCACCGAAGGCGCAGAAAATGGCCGGTGTATCGTCGGGTCTCAGGCCGCACAATCTGACAATCTGCAGCCGCGCACGCCTGCACCTCCCACACACACACACACCAACCGCGGCAGAAAACAAAGCGCCGGCCGTGCTGGACAATGTACTCACCCACCCCGACTCCACAGCCCACTCCCTGGCCACTCCCCACCCTCCCCCAGCACGGGCAGAATCCTCTCCAGCCAGCGAAATGTATGTCGGTGGAGTGTGGCGGCGCTGGATACTCTCACACTATGCACCCGTCTACTGAGACCACACATGGCCCGTGTCGTCTGTAACTCGGCTCATTGGTGGTTGAGCACGACGGATGGGCAAACTGGTGGCGCTCCAACAGGGTTGCGACTGCGCATGACGCGCGTTCTGATAACGCTGCTGTGGAGGGGGTGGAGAATCTATAACCGGCGGCTGCACCGATTTCGGCTTGGGAGCCATTCTCTACGCGATCGCCATTCTCAATTTTGGAAATTGCCTACGGAGAATCCCGCCCCATTGTCTCAGAATCGGAGAATCAGCCCCCGGTTCTTCAGTTCAAGCCATATGGTGCTGCCTGAATCTAACTGCAACAATTGATAGTTATTACCGTTTCTTGTATCAGCACTGCAACAATATTCTGCTTTGATGTATGTTTTTATTAGAGCATTTTTTTTTCATTTTTGGAAGTAATGCAACATACCTTCAAAACCGGTAGAATACAGTATATATGCCCCGCATCTGTGAGTACAGTAAAAGATAGAAGTAAAACATAATGTGTACTTAAACTTAGGACCTCTAACCATACCATAGACAAGAAAGGGTAAGTTAGAGAATAGTGTAGAAAACGTAAAGTCTTGTAAACATGGTAATTTGTTGCACACCATCGTGAACAGCGAATTCAAAACGGTGCCATATTACTGATGGAAAATCCAACAGGAGCAAGGCAGACGAAGCAGAGCTTATAAATTGGATGGAGGGGGTCCCATATGTTTTCGGAATGCATGCAATGTACAACGGATAATGCAAGTTAGGAACTCCATACGGATACATTGCATAATAACTTCATGCTGAATTTGAATTGTAGCATACTTATCACTAATCCAGGAGCCAAGGATATTTTATGTCGTAATGGTTAGGACATTGTACAGTCTTATTTCATTAACGTCATTAATTCTTCCAACTGTAAGCTCAGAATTAAGAATCCATGATCAAATTCTAAGGCCATGCAGAATATCTTCTCGAGTTCTTTAAGTACATCACGCTAGTAGGATCCAAATTTGGCCCAGGACCACATATATAGTGTATGCAGTCAGCCTGGACGACCAGGCACAATCGGCACATCGAGGATAAAGCACGAACGTAAATGTGTTTCAAACTCGGTGTGATATGCAGACAGTGTAAGATTTAGAACTGAGTCTCATTCGTGATTAAAGACTGAAATTTATTGGCATATTTTCATATATGAAAATGAAATGAAATGAAAATCGCTTATTGTCACGAGTAGGCTTCAATGAAGTTACTGTGAAAAGCCCCTAGTCGCCACATTCCGGCGCCTGTCCGGGGAGGCTGGTACGGGAATATATTACCCCAGGTCTCCTCATCAATGGCGACTGCAAAGTTCCCCCCCCCCCCACAAAATAAAAAACTCCAATGTTTCCGTTATACTCACACAGGCACGAGAAAACAATGTGTGCTAAATATGCTAATCAACTACTTCGTTTCCGCACAAATCAGGATACATTTTTCCATCGGGGAGACTAACACATCAAGATGCATCATTGTCTTATCCAGCATAAACTATTCTCTAAGTTTCAGATACTTGAGAAAAGGAGTGCATCTGATATCAAACTGCTGGCATAGCTGCTAAAAGACCAGCCAAGGGAAGCACCCCTGAACAGCTCTCCAAGTCTGCAGTTGTCTCTATCTCTTCAGACATCGAATCCACTATCCATAAGAACTGCCGGGAAATCTAGGTTGCCCTGAATGGGAAAGCGAGCAGAATACATGGCGTGCCATTCTCCACACTCTAATATTGTTGGATTCTCAGACACAGCCTTGAAATCTCTGTAAAACAACAGGGGTTGCAAGGAGTTATAGAAACTGGGTTGCCTCAATTACGAGGCAAATGGAAGAGATGTGTTCTCTGACCCAATCTCTTATAAATATACAATGCGAGGCTATTTGAAGATATTAATATTGAACTGTGAAGTTGAAGTTTCGCTAGCTTTAAACAAGCTTTTCTATTTATCCGTATAAATGAACTCCGCATCCCGCTAATTTCCTTCACGACCTTCGCAGAAAACAAGATGGGCCGCATCTGTAAATGATACAGTAAACTAGACAACACATTCATCTTAATCAATGTGACATTGCCCGGCCACAATGTCGGAGCAGGACCCACCTAATAGGCCCAAATAACGGAAGATCTCGCTGTACAACTGTTCAAAGGAGTGGGTCCCCACTATACCAAGATTTGTGAAGGCTGAAGGGGACTCCTTGAATGGAAAATTAGATAAGAAGTGAGGGGTCACTCAGAGTTCACCCAATGGCGTTGTAAAATTAATTCTGCAGCGCGAGAAAAAACGAATCAATCCACCACGTCAATAACAGCAGGAACAGAAACATCCGGCTCAGAGGCAAGGAGCAACGGGTAGACCGTGGTGAAATGCTGCTTCCCTCAACCCTGCAAGCCCAAAACCGAATGCTCTGATTGTCTCTGCCAGGGATTCGATGGCTATTCCAAACAATAACACGGACAACAGGCACCATGTCTAATCCCTCGTTAGGGATAATAATTATCAGACCTATAATCACGCATGACCATTGCCGGCAGTGGACTTTGATGACGCAGCTGTATCCGCTTACATCATCCCCATGCCAAACCAAACTTCTACTAAATACAAAAGAGAGTATTCCACCAGTCCAAAAACGTTATCTGCATCTAAGGAGATCACTAATCCACCCAACGACCATGTTTGAAAGATCCGAATAACATTCAATCAGCTCCTGACACTTACATGAATTCCAACCCTTTCTTAACCCAGTCTCATCGCACTTGATGATCGGCGGGAGCCCGGCGGCTGAGGTAGTCCTCAAGTAATTATTTGTTCTGAGCTACAAAGCCGGAGCTCAGACTGTGGACAGGGGCGAACCCCTATTCCAGCTCCTTGCCTGCTCCATAAAACAATTCAATTTGAATCTAATTCATGGTTCGCACAAGAGAGACATACGATAACTGAGCCAAAAGGCAGAGCAGATTCTCACTTGATCTGAGCCCTAATCACTGCTTAAATTATTTAACTGAACTCCCAGAGTTTAAGAGTACAGCCACATCCCAAAGTGCAATGGAGCAGCCCAAAGAAAACTGATCGAAACTGGAATGCAATTGCTGAATGGACACAGCAAAGTGAACTGATCATTAAAACAGTGTGAGATCTAGAGATGGCCCCTTTGGTGATTAAATGATTAACACCATTGCTGGTGAAACTCAAGTCCCAATTTTCATTCGTTCGTTAATATGATCAAAATTGTTCAGTGTTAATTCCTTTCAATGTAATCTCGGGACTAAACGACGCAATAGGGAGTTAAGTCTCATTTCGTAATCTGTATGCTTATTCTATATTTAAAGTAAATAAACAAAGTTGAACGATGTTGTAACCTCAATGTCCCCTCTGACATCCCGTAATGTATAAATTAAAGGTCTGTGCCACCTCAGCGTTTAATTGGGAGTGGTTATCTGCAGCAAAAAGAGACAGAACACTCTGCGCAGGAAAGTATGGAACCGTTTCGCAGTGTCGAGAAAATATATTACACAGTTCTTGCAGTCATCGGTGTTCCTGGTAAGCGACTGTGGCCATTAATATGTGTAAACCTGTGCAGGAGCTGGTCTTTGGCTGATACTGTGACCAATAAGGTGGTTGGCGGATCTTATGGTCACTGTTATGCAGACACCTGGCGTGGTGTAAGTCAAATTTTCTGAATAACACCTCAAGTTTTAATCCCTTTCTGAAACAGACAATAAATTCATTTGTAGCTTATGAACCTCTGCATTATCAAGTTATTTCTTTCGGTGAAATAATGTCTGCAGCCAAATCAGAAATGCAGCGAACGCACAAAGGGAATATGGTTCTGGGAGTGCTTTGTTTATTCGTTCACTGAATGCGAGCGGCGCTGACTGGGACATAATTAATGTCCACCCTGTGACGGGTGAGCTGCCTTCTTGATCGGCTGCGGTCTATTTGGTGCAGGTACAGGCACAAAGACATGACGAAGGTTGTTTCTGGTTTTCACCCAGCGACAATGAATGAACAATGATGGAGTTCCAAGTCAGTATGGTGAGCGAGTTGAAAGGGAACTTACAAAGAGAACAAAGAACGGGACAGAAACTGGTCCATCGCCCATCAATCCTGTCTAACGTACTACCCTCTGCAAGTCCGCCGTCAGTATCCCTCTATTCGCATCCTATCCTCGTATTTGTCAAGATGTCTCTTAAATGTCACCATTGTACCTGCTTCTAACGACTCCCCCGCAGAGAGTTCCAGGCACTCGCCACATTCTGTGTACAAGGCTTTCCTGGCACATCTCGTCCAGGTTTTTGGTTTTGACCTCAAATTAAACCTATGTCCCCCAGAAATTGGCTTTTCCACAGCGGGAAAAAGCTCCTGACTATCCACTCTGTCCATGCCACTCATAATTTTGTAAATCAGGTCGCCCCTCCACCTTTGTTGTTCCGGTGAAAACAATCCGAATGTTTCCAACTTCTACTCATAACCAAAACCCTCCAGACCAGGCAACATCCGGGAAACCTCGTCTATATTCTCCATATCCTCCACACCCTAGTGGCAGTGTGGCAAGCGGAGTCATATGCACTATTCCAAGTGTTGCCGAACTAAGGTTCAGTACAGCTGCAGGAAGAGCTGCCGATATTCAGTTTATACTCAGTCCCCCGACCGATGAAGGCAAGCATGTCGTCTGCCTTCCTGACTATGCTTTCCACATGCATTGCCACTGTCAGTGATCTGTGGACCCGTACGCCCAGATTTTTCTGCCTGGCTGTACTCCTCATGGTTTTTCCATTTATGGTATACTTCCCACCTGTATTAGAACTTCCAAAATGCATTGCTTCGCATTTGATGGATTAAACTCCATCTACTATTTCTCCACCCATGTCTCCAACCGATCGATACTGTGCTGAATTCTCTAGCAATCCTATTCACTATCTGCAACTTCACCAACCTTTGTGTCGCCCTTAAACTTACTATTCAGGCCAACAACAATTTCTTACAAATCATTTATATGTGCTACAAACAGCAAAGGTCCCATAACCGATGCCCGTGGAACACCACTCGTCACAGCCTTCCATTCCGAAAATAACCTTTCCACAGCTGCCCTCTGTCTTTTGTGACGAGACAGTTCTGCCTCCATCTTGCCAGCTCATAGCTCAACCGTGTGACTTCACCTTTTTCGCCTGTCTGCCACGAGGGACCTTGTCAGAATTTTACTGAAGTCCGTGTCGACAGAATCTACTGCTATTCCTTCATAGTCTCCGTCATCACTTCCTCAGAGAACTAGATCAAATTAGTGAGGCACGAACCCCTCTTCACAAAGCCATGCTGCCTCTCACTAACAGGTCCATTTGTTTCCAACTGGGAGTAATTCCTGTCCCAAAGAATACGCTCCAATAACCACTGATGTAAAGCACACCGGCCTGTAATTTGTTGGATTAACTCTGCTAATATTCTAAAACAAAAGGAAAATACTGCCTATTCTCCAGTCCTCTGGGGGCCTTGCCTGTATCCTTGACATTTCTGTCAAGGGTTAAGTAATTGCATTCCTTGCACCCCTCAGTATTCTGGGTTGGATCACATCAGCCGCTATGAACTTATCTACTTGATTGTTTTGGGGCTTCACGGTAGCATGGTGGTTAGCATCAATGCTTCACAGCTCCAGGGTCCCAGGTTCGATTCCCGGCTGGGTCAATGTCTGTGTGGAGTCTGCACGTCCTCCCCGTGTGTGCGTGGGTTTCCTCCAGGTGCTCCGGTTTCCTCCCACAGTCCAAAGATGTGCGGGTTAGGTGGATTGGCCATGCTAAATTGCCCGTAGTGTAAGGTTAATGGGGGGATTGTTGGGTTATGGGTATACGGGTTACGTGGGTTAAGTAGGGTGAGCATTGCTCGGCACAACATCGAGGGCCGAAGGGCCTGTTCTGTGCTGTACTGTTCTATGTTCTATGTTTTCAAGACTCCAAATATCCCCATTATTGATATCGACATAGCCCAAACTATCCACATATCCTTCCCTAGACTCATCATCCACCACATTCTTCTCTTTGATGAATACTGATGCAAAGTTCTCATTTAGTACCTCAGCCATTTCAACTGGCTCTGCACAGATTCTCTCGTCTGACCTTGAGTGGGCCAACCCTCTCCCTGGTTACCCTTTTGCTCTCTATTTAATTATAAAACTCCTTGGGATTCTCCTTACTAATTCCAACGACGTTTCATGACCCTTAGAGCCGTCCTCACTCCTTGGTTTCGTCCTTTCCTACTTTCTTTATACTTCTCAAGGGCTTCGTCTTTCCCCAGCCTCCTAGCTCTTACAAATGCGTCTTTTTTCTTTTTGGCGGGGCTTGCGATTTCCCTCCTTATCCAAGGTTCCCAAAACTTGTCATACTTATCCTTCATCCTCGCAGGAACATGGCGGTCCTGAAATCTTATCAACCGACGTTTGGAAAAACTCCCACACGTCCGATGTTGATATATCCTGCAACAGCCGCTCCCAATCTAAATTATTGAGTTTCTGCATGGTAAGTTATAATTAACCTTCCTCCAATTTACCACTTTCACCTGAGGATTGTTTGAATCCTTATCCACAAGTACCATAAAACAATTGTTGGTCTTTGTATGGCTCCTCTGTCCTTATCCTTTTTGGAGTGGTAGAAGTAATGGGTTTTGATGATGTTATGGAAAGAACATTGGTGTGTTGATGTGGTGCATCTTGTAGATTGCGAACTGCTGCCATTGTGTGCTCATGATTGAGGAAACAATTTTTTAAGATGGTCGATGGCTAAATATGTCGGCTGATTTCTTTTCTGGATGGAACCACGATTCTTGACTTTTGTTGAAGCTGCTCTTATCGAAGCACATGGAGAGGAGACAATCATATTTCTGACTGATCTCTAAATAGCAACAGTACTATTTACTGATAGGTAAAGAGTTCAACAGCACTTACTGTATTCGAACTCGTTGGATAATGCCTTACTATTCTCTGAGTATATTCTTTGTGAACAATTTAGCTGCTTTACTACTTATTCTCCCTTCCCTCATCGCCATCCTGAGAATGTGTTGGTAATGAGAGTTGTCTTTTTTTGTGATCTGAATATTGGACTGTTGTTCATCAATCGTCCATTTCTATATGTGAATAATATTTGATAGATCAGTAATTATCTAGGATTCAGAGTTTTGAGTTATATAACCTACAGTGATCTCTGTTCTTAGCTCATGAGGTGAGTCCCACTGAGGAAAGACATATCTTAAGAAAAACATAGATACCTTTTTTCCCAAAACATTGATCTGCCTGACTACAGTAAATATTAACATTATCAAACTGTTCATGATTGAAATAAAGACTGAACTACTGCAACTTAATAATACACATGAATACATATGGTCTGCAGAAAATAATATATTGTCAATTGGTTAATTATTAATATTTAAAATACATAGAAAACCATCAATTTGTGTCAAGAGTTATGCTCCACACGAGCCATCTGCCATCCTTTAAAAAAAAACCCGATCGCAAAACCCTTCTAATGCTTTCCACTTCATGTCTTCTCGACTTCTCTCTTCAATAAATGTGTGCCATTCACATTGACTGCTACAAGTTGTCCTTTCGAATCATTCTCTCATTGGGCACAGTTGCCCTTAGTGCCTCCTTGGAGTCAGTAATAATGTTCCTCAGCTGATAATTCTTAATTTTAGAGCCTCAAGTACTTCTACCCTCAGCCATCCCTTTTCTCATGAGAAGCCCAAAACCAGTTGCTTCTATTTGGTGGCTCGGATCTCAGTCCTGACATTGATCATCGTAAAGTTTTATTTGTAATATAGTGATCAGTAATTTACACAATAGGTTAATTAAGATTGAGGTGATTATTAAATACATTTAATATTAATTTTTTCATAGAATTTACAGTGCAGAAGGAGGCCATTCGGCCCATCGGGTCTGCACCGGCTCTTGGAAAGAGCACCCTACCCAAGGTCAACACCTCCACCCGATTCCCGTAACCCAGCAACCCCACCCAACACTAAGGGCAATTTTGGACATTAAGGGCAATTTATCATGGCCAATCCACCTAACTTGCACATCTTTGGACTGTGGGAGGAAACCGGAGGACCTGGAGGGGAGGATGTGCAGAATTCGCACAGACAGTGACCCACCGGGCCTTGTCGCTGGTGTGAAGGCCCGGCACCCCTAGAATAACGCGTCCGGAGCGACGAGAATGATGTTGCCGGCGCGCCTAATTACGTCATCCGCGCTTGCGCGGGTTGGCCAGCTCCATCCCGCGCACGCGCGGCTGACGTCACTATGGATGATGGCTCAAACCCGCGCATGCGCGCTTGCAGCCTTTCCCTCCGCTGCCCCGCAAGACGTGGCGGCTTGATCTTGCGGGGCAGCGGAGGAGAAAGAGTCCGTTCCGTTGAGACGCCGGCCCGACAATCGGTGGGCACCGATCGTGGGCCAGTCCCCTCCCGATCACGGTCGTGGTGCTCATTCCCCTCTCTGCCCCCCACAAGCCACAAAACAGCTGTCGGCGCCATGTTCACGCCGGCCGTGACCAGGTGTGGTTGCCACCAGCATGAACCGGTTGGGAACGGCAGGCCGCTCGGCCCATGCGGGCTGGAGAATCGCGGCTCACCGTGAAAAATGGCGGCTCGCGATTCTCCGAGCGGTGTGTCGCAAAACGCCATTTTGGGGGGTTGTGGGAGAATAGCGGGGGATGCCAGAGCGGCCCTCCCGCCATTCTCCCACCCGGCGTGGGAGCAGAGAATCGCGCCCATTTTTTCTGTCATAAAACGTCGCCATTCCCACGACGGCGTGGGGACATGGCCTCATAATCGACGAGTCTAGCACCCATTGTATGGCTGGCGGATGGCGGAAACTGCTGCCGGCGGGTGCGTGCCACACCACGGAGAATCCCTCCCACTTTCCAAATTGCTTACCAATTTCGATTTTCTGGAATTCTTTGATTAACGTACTTGTATATAGATCTCTCTCTCTCGCTCTCTCTCTTTATCTCCCTTAGGTTCGTGCAATATGTCTCTAGCTGTCTCTCCATATATCTGCCTCTCTATCTCTTTCTCTTCCTCTCTGTGTGCCGTCTTCTCTCTCTCTATCTCTGTCTCGTCAATCCTCCTTGCTCCCTTAATCCCACAATGGCTCATCATGTTTTACCTTGATCTGTGGACGATATTGATATGCATTGCACCACTACTCAGGTTTTTGTTATCTACCTTCGTTTCATTTCCTTCTCCCCTCCATGCTGGTCATCAGTCTACCTTTTCCCATTTGATTTCTCAGCTGTTTCACCTCCATCAGTCCCCTCCTCTGTCTTCTCAGACAAACCTCTCCTCTCCCTTTCATAGTTTATTTTTTCAGGCTCTAAATCCTCTTCCACTACGTTATGCTACAGAGTTTCTCCCACAAATTGTTGGATTTTGATTCTGAGGTCATGATTACGATATATTTGGCTCAACACAGGTGTGCTTCCCTTTGCGGTTGTTTTTGATTGGCAATGTGACACTGAATATTTGACCCCCTGTCCGGAGAATTGACAGGTTTGATCGGAAATTTCCTGTTATCTTTCTCTCATGTTCTCTTTACAGTTAATCTAGTGACGATTGTGACGCTGTCACAGGGAAAATGTGGCCTCTCCAACTGCACCACACGTTACCTGGTGGCAATGACAACAGCGGATCTAACGGTCATTATTTCTGGGGTGACACTTTGGCAGATTAATTCTTATTATTTCCCAGGATCTTTCCTAAATATCACCCCTATTTGTAGTGTTATCATTGTTCTGAGTTATGTAGCATCAGATTGTTCTGTCTGGTTCACTGTCATTTTCTCCTTTGACCGATTTGTGGCCATTTGTTGGCAGAAGCTGAAAATTAAATATTGCACCGAGAAAACTGCGACTGTAGTTCTAGTAACAATGAGTATTATTATTTGTTTAAAGAACATTCCTTTCTTCTTTGTATTTGAACCTGCAGAGGTAAGAAACGACATCTCCTGGTTCTGCAATGAAAGAGCAGACTATTATACTGGTCCTGCATGGATGGCATTTGACTGGTTTGACAAGGTTTTAACCCCACTGCTTCCATATGCACTAATTCTGTTGCTCAACGCTTTGACAGTGAGATATATTTTAGTGACCAGTAAAGTCCGTAAGGGACTAAAGTGTCAGAACAAGGGAGATAATCGCACTGACACAGAGATAGAGAACAGAAGGAAATCTATAATTTTGCTCTTCACCATCTCGGGAACATTTATTGTTTTGTGGATTGCATATGTTATAGACGTCATCATTTACAATATAATAGCAATTCACTCTGAATATTACAACTATGCTTTTTCTATATTTGCCGAAGTTGCAATTATGCTGCTGATTTTAAATTGCTGCACAAATGCATTTATTTATGGGGTGACTCAGTCCAAGTTCAGGGAACAGTTCAAGAGCGCAGTGAAGCATCCAGCTACATCGATTGTTCAATTAATTAAAAAACAACTCAAATGAGAGCAGCCCAGAGGGACAGTAGCACAGTGGTATCACACTGCCTGGGTCCCAAGTTTGATTCCCGGCTTGGGTCACTGTCTGTGCAGAGTCTCCATGTTCTGCGTGGGTTTCCTCAGGGAGTTCTGGTTTCCTCCCACAAGTCCCGGACGACGTGCTGTTCGATTAATTGGACAGTCTAAATTCTTCCTCTGTGTACCAGATCAGGCGCCAGAATGTGGCGACCCGGGGCTTTTCACAGTAACTTCATTGCAGTGTTAATGTAAATGTACTTGTGACAATGAAGATTAGTTTAAAAATTGTGTCTATGTCTTGGAGGATCGATAGATATATAGATAGATAGATAGTTAGATAGATAGATAGATAGTTAGATAGATAGATAGATAGATAGATAGACGGACGGATGGATGGATGGATGGATAGGTAGATAGATGAAATAACGACGCATCATTGGTTGTGGAGGACCCTTAATGCATATTTTATCAACTGTTTGGACCATATGTTCACAGTCGGGATTATTGACAGGAACTCCCATCCATAACAGTAGCGTGAGTGTAAATCTATCTCACAGACTGCAGCACGTCAAGGCAGATTAGCAATCGTGATAAACACGAGGCTTGTCGGCTACCTTCCCATCTGAAGCTCATCATGACAACATGCTCATCTGAAAACTTGGGGTGAGCAATGAGATCCAGCCTTACGTCACATTCCCACTTCCATTTAAGCGGTTCATGCTGGTTTACTAATAATCTCTTTGAAGCTCATTGTCGCTATTCTTTCTTTGTTGCTTCTCTTGTAGCTTATCTCTCTCCTTAAAGGTCAGGTTCAAGCCTTCACACTTATCTTTATTTTCTTTTTCACATTCAACTATTATCTTCGGCCTATCTCTTTCTATCTCCAGCAATGCAATCGTCAGCACAGTTCTAGCGAACTCAAGCTATGTTATATGCTAGACCCTGTTTTTAACTCGAACTACAAGTTTTCAGATAAAGTGATTCAGCTAACCTTGGTTAATTGTTCCAGCCACTCCGCAACATCTCTTCCCTATCTAGAAACTAATGTGAACTGGAAAGCAATTCTGTTTACACTGTGTGATTACTTTCATGATGGAAATCTTATGAACCTTTTTTTAATAAATATTTTTATTCTCCTCCTTTTTCCCATTTTCATCCAGGTTTACACCCAACAACAAACAATCAACGGTAACAAATACAATGTCAATCCTCTGGCCAAAGATTCCTCCCTCCCACTAACTCCCAAACAACCGTCAACATTTGAAATGCAAACATCAATGAAAAGGAATCAGGAATCCACCATCACCCCACACATAGTCGCTAACAATATAAACAGTCCAACTAAAACCCCTCCCCAAACGCCCCCTCCCCCTCTTGTTAGATGTCATCCAACTCCTGAAAGTACATAATAAACAAATCCCATGATTTGTAGAACACTTCAATCCGTCCCCTCAACTCAAACGTTACCTTATCGAGTGTTTAAAAACTCCACGAGATCTCCCCGCCACGCCAGGGCACAGGCTGAAGAAACTGACCTCCACCACAACAGGACCCACCTTCGGGCGATCGGCGAGGCGAAGGCTGAAACATCTGCCCCCTCACACGCTTCCAACTCCGGCCGCTCTGATACACCGAATATGGCTTCCAGGGGACCCGGCTCAAGCGTCATATGTACCAACTTCGAAATTACGCTGTAAACCTCCCTCCAATATCCTTCAAGCTTTGGACACGACCAAAACATATGAAGGTGAATTGCGGGCTACCCCCGCCCCCTCACCCCGCCTCTCCCCCCCCCCTCCCCCCACACAAACAGCATTCGAAAACATCCTCTACCCCCTCAAAGATCCGGCTCATCCTCGTCTTTGTGAGGTGCGCCCTATATAACACCTCCAGCTGTATTCGCCCAACCTCGCACACAAAGTTGAAGCATTCAACCTCCGGACCACCTCACACCAGACCTCCTCCTCCATGCCCTCTCCGAACTCTTCCTCCCACTTTGTTTTAATCCCTTCCAGAGATATCTTATCCTCTCCCATAAATGGCCGTCACCACCCCCTTCTACATGCCCCTTTTCATCAGCACCTCCTCCAACAGTGTGGGAACCGGCGACAGTTGAAAGCTCTGTATCTCTTTTTTAGCAAAATATCGGACCTATATACACCTAAACATTTCCCCCTGCCCTAACCGATATTTTGCCCCAAGCTCCTCCAGTCTTGGAAACTGGCACCCCAAAAACATGTCCATTCCTTCCCTAACTCCCATCTACGAAAGCTCCCATCCACTTCCCTGGCTCAAATCTTCTATGATTCCCCCGATTTTGCATTTCCCTTGACCTCACTCCCAGACTAAAGTGCTGGGGCAACTGCCTCCAGATTTCCAACGTGGCTACTGCCGGAGGACTGCCTGAGTATATCCCCAGGGCCATCAGGAGCGGCGTTATTACCAACGCCCTCAGCCCCGACCCCCAACACAGCCTGTCCTCCGTTCTAACCCGCTGGGAATCCCACCTCTCACCTTCTCCGCATTCGCCATCCAGTAATAATATAGTGAATTCGGAAGACCGAACCCACTGACTGCCCTCCTCTCTGCAACAGCACCTTCCTAGTCCTAGCCACCTCCCACCCCCCCCTCCCCCATATGATAGAGGTAATCATTTTTTCAACCTCCTTGAAAAATGACTTTGGCAGGAAGATCGGCAGGCACGGAAAAATAAACAAAAATCGAGGCAACACCTTAATTTGAATTGCTTGTACCTGATCTGCCAGCGACAGGGGATGACCATCCCACCTTGTCAGATCGGCTTTCACCCTCCCTCCCAAACTAGTAATATTATACTGTCATGTGAGAACACCTTTAAGAAATGGGTGGTTATAAATAGGTGTGTATATAAATATTTGTTGTGAGAGTACATTTAAGAAATGGATGTTTACTACTGCAGTGATCATAGAATCATAGCATTTACTGTGCAGAAGGAGCCCATTCGGCCCAGCGAGTCTGCATCGGTCCTTACAAAGAGCAACCCACTAATGCCCACGTATCTACACTATCCTTACAACCCCCACGAAACCTTTTTGGACACTAAGGGCAATATAGTATGGCCAATCCACCTAAACCGCACATCTTTGGACTGTGGGAGGAAACCAGAGCACCATGACGAAACGCAGCAATATGCACAGGGAGAACATTTAGGCTTTGTACAGACAGTGACCCAGCGGGGAATCGAACCTGGGACCTTGGACCTGTAAAGCAATTATGCTAAACATACGCTGCTGTGCTGCCCTCTCAGAGTGTGGGTGGAGCTGGGATGTCTGTCAGCTTTTAACTTTTATTTTTGAGCAGGCTTCTGGGTGTGTTTTAGTTTCGTTTTCAGAGATGGATAGCTGCAGTCACAGCCAGAAGGTGTATGAATCTCTCTCTGTAATCTAAAGACTGTCAATCGAACCTGGTGATTTAAAACTACTTACAATAGTAACTTTAACCTGATGTGCTTCTTGTAAAAGGTGTTTTAAGTCGTATGATAAACGGAAATCTCAAACGATTACTTAGTGTTGTACTCTTTGGGGGTTCTATTTGAATTGATGGTTGCTAAAGTTTTCACTCTATGTATTAAAAAGCTTAACTTGAGTTCATAGAATAACCATTGTTTTGCTTTAAAAAAACGTTTCCATTTCTACTGTACCACACCTGTAGAGTGGGCCGTGTGCTCCCCATGCCACAATCTCAGTAGTGGGTCAGGTGAACTCTATGATACACTTTGGGGTTATCTAAACACTGGCCCATTACAAATTGGGGGCTCGTCCAGGATACAAGTCTATCTATTGTATTGGCTTTGTGAACTTAAAGACAGTGAGGGGAAAGCATGTGGTTGCCTTTCAGGTGTGGTATTTTAGTTTAAGTAGGGAGTGTGTTGTGGACAATGCATCTTTCAGAAGCTCAGAATTTTTTCGGGGTGGACAAATCCTGTCCCACCTGCATCCTCAAATATCTAAAGTGAGTCTCCACTCTACGGAATGGTGCCCCCTCCCCCCTCCTCCCACAACCCCTGCCGCCACCACTGGCCGAGACAAAATATTCACTTTCATCTAAATTTAATTTGTATCCCGAAAAAGACCCAAAGCAGCTCCAATATGCCATCAATCGACAACAGCAAGTCGTCTGCACACAAAGATACCCTATGCTCTACCCCCGCCCCCCACCGCACTATCCCTCTCCACACCTCTGATCTCCTCAATGTGATGGCCAACGGCTCAATCGCAAGCGTGGAAAACAGTGGGGACAAAGCTCATCCCAGCTTAGTCCCAATGCAGGAAGTTGGAGGGAAGTAAAACGGGGCCAAAAACAAAAAGCAGTAAGGTGGAAAGTGTAAGACAGAGACGTCACAGTGAAAAATCAAATAGGCCCAGAGTACAGGGTACAGTGACTGAGGAGATTGTAAAAAGGGAGGTGGTCAATGCAGGATTGAGGGTATTGTACCTAAATACGTGCATTATACGGAACAAGGTTCAAAAAACTTGTTGCGCACATTGAAATTGGCCGGTACGATGTCGTGGGCATCAGAGGCGTCGTTGCAAGGGTATCATGTTCTGGGATCTAAATATCCAACGATATATGTCCTATCGAAAGGACAGGCAGATGCACAAATAGAGCGGGATTAAATCGATATGAAGGAGCGATATCGGATCAGAAGGCATAGAATCTCTGTGAGCAGAGTTGAGGAATCGCAAAGGTAAAAAATACCCTGATTGGAATATGTACAGGCTCCCTAGCAGTAATCAGGATGTGGGCAGAAAATAAATCAGGAGATAGAAAAGGCATGCAAAAAAAGGCAACAGTACAATAATCATGGGGGACTTCAATATGCAGGATGACTGGGAAATTCAGGTTAGTAGTGGATCCCAAGAAAAGGAATTTGTGGAATGTCTAAGGGATTTTCTTTGCCTCAGCTTGTGACAGAGCCCACTATCCAGAGCAATTCTGGATTTGGTAATGTGTCATGACGCAGACTTGATTAGGGAACTTCAGTTGAAGGAACCCTTTGGGAGGAGTGACCACAGTATGATAGCATTTATCCTTCAGTTTGAGAGGGAGAAGCTGCAATCAGGCGCAAAGGTATTACAGTTAAAAAAGAGCAACTATAAAGACGTGAGAGAGGAGCTGGAAAAGCAGCCTCGCAGGGAAGACAGTGGAACAGCAATGGCATAATTTTTTTGGGGGGGGATAATAGGGAGGCACAACAGAAATTCATCCCAAGGACGAGGAAACATGCTGAGGGGAGTTCAAGGCATCCATGACTGACGAAGGATGTCAAGGACAGCATAAAGGCTAAAGATAAATCATACAAAATGGTGAGGGTTAGTGGAAAACCAGAGGATTGAGAAACCTTTAAAAGCGAGCAGAGCACATCAAAAAAAGCAATAAGGAGGGAGATGATAAAGTATGAGTGAAAGCTAGCTAATAGTATAAAGGAACCTTACACCAGGTTTCGAATCACTAGCTTTCGGAGCACTGCTCCTTCCATTCACCTGAGGAAGCAACAGTGCTCCGAAAGCTAGTGATTAGAAAAAACCTGTTGGACTGTAACCTGGCGTTGTAAGACGTCTTACGGTGCTCACACCAGTCCAATGGCGGCATCTCCACATCAATATAAAAGAAGGTAGGAAGAGATTTTTCAGTATATAAGAGATAAGAGAGAGGCAAAAATAGACATTGGACCACTGGAAAATGTGGCTGGAGAAGTAATAATAGGAAACAAAGAAATGGCAGACGAACTGAATAGTTACTTTGCATTAGTTTTCACGGTGGAAGACACCGACACCAGTGGGTTGCTAGAGCTCCAGGAGAACCAGGCGGAAGAGGTGAGTGCAGTGACCATTACTGAGAAGAATGTTCTGGGGAAACTGTAAGTCTGTAGGTGGATAGCTGAGGAATATGAGCAGGCACTAGTGATGATCTTTCAGCAATCACTGGAGGCAGGAACGGTCCCAGAGGACTGGAAAGTGGCTGACGTAACACCACTGTTTAATAAGGGAGGGAGGCAGAAGACGGGAAATTATAGGCTGATTAGCCTGACTTCAGTCATTGACAAGATTTTGGAATCTGTTATTAAAGATCAGATCATAAAGTACTTGGAAGTGCATGGTAAAATATGACTGAGTCAGCATGGCTTCGTCAAAAGGAGGTCATGTCTGACAAATCTATTAGAGTTCTTTGAGGAGGTAACAAGAATGTTAGACAATGGAAAACCAGTGGACGTGATTTATTTAGATTTCCAGACGGCCTTTCACAAGGTGCCAGATGCGAGACTGTTAAATAAGTTAAATGCCCATGGTGTTCACGTTAAGATCCTGGCATCGTTAGAGGATGGCTGACTGGCAGAAGGCAGAGAGTGGGGATAAAGAGGTCTTTTTCAGGATGGCAGCCGGTGACTAGTGGTGTGCCTCAGGGGTCTGTGCCGGGACCCCAACTTTTCACAATACACATTAATGGTGTAGAATAAGGTACTGAAGGCACTGCTGCGACGTTTGCAGATGATACAAAGATCTGCACATGGACAGCTGGTATTGAGGAAGCAAGGTGTTGCAGAAGGAATTGGACAAGCTAGAATAATGGGCAATGAAGTGGCAAATGAAATACAATATGGAAAAGTGTAAGGTTATGCACTTTGGAAGAAATAATTTAGGCATAGACTGTTTTCAAATGGGGAAATGCTTCGTAAATCAGAAGCACAAAGGGACGTGGGAGTCATTGCTCACGATTCTCTTAAGGTTAACGTGCAGTTTAAGTCGTCAGTTTAGAAGGCAAATGCAATGTTAGAATTCATGTCGAGAGGACTAAAATACAAGACCAAGGATGTACTTCGGAGGCTGTATATGGCTCTGGTCAGACCCCATTTGGAGTATTGTGAGCAGTTTTCGGCCCTGTATCTAAGGAAGCATGTGCTGGCCTTGGAAAGGGTCCAGAGGAGGGTCACAAGAATCAACCACGAAATGAAGAACTTGGCGTATGAGGAACGTTTGAGGACACTGGGTCTGTACTCATTAGAGTTTAGAAGGATCAGAGGGGATCTTATTGAAACTGCGAGGCCTGGATAGAGTGGACGTGGAGAGGATGTTTCCACTTGTAGAAAAACTAGAACAGTATGACACCATCTCAGACTAAATGCACGATCCTTTAAAACAGAGATGAGGAGGAATTTCTTC
This sequence comes from Scyliorhinus canicula, assembly GCF_902713615.1. NCBI lineage: Eukaryota > Metazoa > Chordata > Chondrichthyes > Carcharhiniformes > Scyliorhinidae > Scyliorhinus > Scyliorhinus canicula. Next base: position 33,893,155 of record NC_052158.1, read on the forward strand.
AGCCAGAGGCTGGTGAATCTGTGGAACTCTTTGCCGCAGAAGGCTGTGGGGCCAAATCACTGAGCGTCTTCAAGATAGTAGACAGTTTCTTGATTATTAAGGGTATCAGGGGTTATGGGGAGAAGGCACGAGAATGGGGTGAGAAAATATCAGCCATGATCGAATGGCGGAGCAGACTCGATGGGCCGACTGGCCTAATTCTGCTCCTATGTCTTATAGTCCCACAGTGCAGGGTAAAATACCCCGAGTTCATGTTATTCTTGCGGACACGCTCCCTCGGCTCCTTATACCAATCTACAAACCATGACCCAATCCCAAAGTGCTCCTGAACTACCATCAAATACCCCCACTCTACTCGGTCAAATGCCTTCTCGGTGTCCAAAACCAGAACCAGCTCTGTCTCCCTCCCCTCCGCCGTTGCCAAAACCACATTCAATACTCTCCTAATATTCAAAAAAGAGCTGCCTCCCCTTCACAGACCCTGTTTGATCTTCCCCTATCACCTTTGGGAGGCACTCCTCCAACGTACCCGCTACGACCTTCGCAACATTTCCACTTCCACATTCAACAGTGATATGGGCCTATAGGACCCATAGACTGTCAGATCCTTATCCTTCTTGAGCAACAGGGAGATTGAAGGCTGCCCCAAATTCTGTGACAACACCCATTCCCTATTGACTCGTCAAACATCCCCATCATCAGCGGCGCCAGCTTATCATTACAGTTATTGTAATATTCCACCAGAAACCCATCTGGCCCTGCTACATAACCCGATTGCATCCTCCCTATCGCATATTTTATCGCCTGCTCCACAATCGCCCCCTCCAATGTGGCTCTGTCCTCCTCCACCAAACTCGAGTTTTCCAAACCATCCTGGAATTCCTGCATCTCCTGATCCTCCCCAGGTGGCTCCGAACTTTACAATCTCCCGTAATGCTCCTCAAACTCCCAATTAATCTGATCTGGAGCCAACATCAACTTCCCTGCCCTATCCCGCACATGAACAATTTCCCTCACTGGTGCCTCCCTCCAAAACTGGCCTGCCAACATGCCGCTCCCCTGGCCTTCCTCAGTTGGCGTACTTCCTTGTGGACAGCTGGTCCAAACTCGCCTCCATCTTCTCCTTTTCGAACTTCGCTGGATCCTCACCTTCGACATACCTCTTGTCCACCTCCAACATCGTATCTATTACGCCCCCTCCTCTCCTCCTTATCCACCTTTTCCTTAAACAAGATCACCTTCCCCCTCACCACCACCTTCAGAGATTCCCAAACCACCGCCTGAGAAACTACACCTGTACAATTACACCCCATGTATTCCTCAATTACGTTCCCAATTTTATCACAGCATCCACGGTCTACAAACAGCCACACCTACTCTCTAAATTGGCCTCTGCACTGCCTCCCTCTGCAACACCATATCCCCCCAATGTGGCACATGATCCGATATCACAATTGCTGAACATTCTGCTCCATTAACCCCAGCCAACAGCTCCTTCGCCACCGCAAACAACTCAGTCCGTAAAAAACCTTATGGACCAAGGAGCAAAAAAGAGTAACCCCGCTCCGCTGGGAGCTGAAACCTCCAAGCGTCCACCCTCCCATTTCCGTCATTGGTGCTGCCAACAGCTTTGACCCCTCCCTTCCCCCCCTGACGGGACAAGCGATCCCGGCCATGACCAGTCCAATCTCGGCTCCTGCACCAAGTTCCAGCCTCCACCCATTATCAATTCGTATGAATCCAAATCGGGTAATGCCCCACCCACCTTGACAAATCCTACATCATCCCAATTGGGACCGTATACGCTTACATACTCACCTGTGCCACAAGCCTCTGCTCCAATGCCTCTATCACTATCATATACCCAACTCCCTGGTCCGCAACCACTCTCTCCATCTGGAACCGTAATCTTTTGCTCACCAATACCGCGGCCCCTCGAGCCCTCTCATCAAATCCTGACTGAAACACATGGCTGACACAGCACTTCCTGAGCCTCACCTTATCCTTCACCCTCAAGTGGGTCTCCTGCAGTATCACCACATCGGCCATCAAAACTTTCAGATGCGCCAGCACCCTTGATCTCTTTAATGGGCCTCCCAACCACCTCCACATAACTATCCTAACTGGGGTGTCTTACCCTTGCCTCCCTTCTTATCCACAACCATCATAACACCGGGCCCTACCCCATGAGCCTGCCCCGCCCCTACCCATTGTTAACTTCGAACCCCCTCCCCCTCCCAGAATCTCCCCCTGCACTTCCTCTCAAAAAACCCTCACCCAGTATCGATCACCTCGCCCCTCCTTTTCACAGCTCTTAGGTCCATCGAAAGCTGTTCGCCAGGCTCCAATGTCCGCAGCCCTTCTCCCTTCCTCACCATTCACCAGCTGATTTAAGTTAGCTAGCGCGGGGAGCCCCACCCAAGGCTTTCCTTTCCCTCCCCGCCACTTAGTCCCAGGAAAACAGTTTAACACAAGCATCTCAATAAAATAAAATAAAACTGTTGCAACACAGAATGACAATCAAAAAACAATCTCATCGCTTCTCGGCCTTTTCGCTAAGATGAGCCTGAGATCTGTTGTAATGCCAGGATATGGCTTGTCTCTCTTGTGGGGCCCATGAATTGGATTAAATTTTAATTGGTTTTTGAAGCAGACAAGGAGCTGAATTAGGGTTTTGCCCCTGTCCACACTTTGAGCTTTGTAACTCTGATAAAATATTTTTTAAAGATCGTAACCTCTCTCACAGCGTGAAGTAAATAAATAAAAAATATAGGTCAAAAAACAAAACATTTATACACTTTCCCATCTCCCCATTCACAGTCCGGAACTCATCTTCAGTTCAAGTCTTCACTTCTGTCCCAAGCCTTCTGCCTTCCCAATCGCCTCCGCCGCCTCCACCATCATGAAGTAGAAATCTCTGGCATCAACCTCAGATTCGCTGGTACACCACACCAAAATGCATCTTACTGTTGTATTATGCCATCTTCACTTGGCCGAAAGCTTGCCAGTAAACAGTCAAGTCCTGATATATATGGACACCAGCACCAGCCTACTGCACCGCCCGGCTCTGTTTCGGCCAGATCAAGACCCTCTGCTTCATGTGGTACTTGTTGAAGCAGATTATCACTGCCCTTGGCGGCTCATTAACTTCGGCTTCTACCTCCCATACCAATGGGATTGGTCCAGTTCATAGCGAGAAGGCTCCTCAACCTTCCCCATCAGTTCCACCAAAATCTTGGCTAAGCACCCTATCAGCCTCGAGCCCTTTATCAGCTCAGGCCAGCTCACACATCAAATCCTGCTGCCTCAAGCGGTTTGCCAAGTCCTCCAGCTTTAATCGAAGCCCCTTATTGGCCTCCACCACCCTCTGCCGCTCATCCTCCATCGCGGTGAGCTGATCACTGCGCTGCAACATGGCCTCCTCCACTCCCTTCATCTTTTCAGCCCGTTTCCTCACCGTAGCCAAAGTCATCATCACAGCTAATCTCACCGGGGCAATTGCCTCCTCCACCACCATCTTCAAAGCCAACACCATCTCCTTCTTCAACACCTCCGTGTGCTTCGCAAACTGCTTGTGCAGCTCAAAAGACATCACCTCAGTCATCCTCTTGCTAGCTCCATGACTGCCCCCTCACTCGACGATTAACACTCCCTCTCTTCTTCACGGCTGTTTTCCTTAACCCTTTTGACATAATTTGCCTTCTTTATATTTTCCTTCGTGCAAACATTCAAAATTTTTAACCAGGACCGGACTTTAAATCTCCTAAAAAAAACACACCTCAAACAGGAGCCATTCAGCATGCGACTTCCCCTCTACATGCCGCCACCGGAAGACCCCCAAAATCGTATCAACCTTAACCTCAGCAAGTACCAGGACCCGTATTTGTCTGGATTTGAAATCCTGCAAGTACCACCTGTTTATTTACGATCTGGCTCAGAACCAGTAACATTTTTTTGTACAAAGTAAATCAAGTTTGAAATTTCCGTTCAGGCACCAGGTCAACAAAGCTACAGAATAGCATGCTTTAAAACAAATACAATTAACTCCACCGTACAAAGTTCAAAACATAAAACAATTTACTATATACATCATATACACGAACATTCTGAACTAAAACATTATGCATTAACTGGGCAACTGGTCGAAGACACCATATTGCAGAAAAAAGGCAGTTACGATGAAAAAAAAACCATGATTCAGAAATGAAATGAAAATCGCTTATTGTCACAAGTAGGCTTCAAATGAAGTTACTGTGAAAAGCCCCTAGTCGCCACATTCTGGCACCTGTTCGGGGAGGCTGGTGCGGGAATTCACCCGCGCTGCTGGCCTGCCTTGGTCTGCTTTAAAATCAGCTCTTTAGCCCCGTGCAGAACCAGTCTCTACTGCAACATTAATGGTGGAACGATGGCTCTGCGGTTCACACTGCTGCCTCATAACTCCAGGGTCCCGGGTTCAATTCCAGCCTCGGGTGTCTGCATGGAGTTTGTATTTTCTCACTGTGTCTGTGTGGGTTTCCTCCGGGTGCTCCAGTTTCCTCCCACAGTTCAAACATGTGCAGGTTAGGTGGATTGACTATGCTAAATTGTATTTTAGTGTCCAAAAGGTTAGGTGGGGTTACTGGGTCTGGGGGAGAGGGCGGAGGCGTGACTTAAGTAGAGTACTCTTTCTAAGGGTAGGTGCAGACTCGGTTGGCTGAATGGCCTCCCACTGCACTTTAAATTCTATGATTATATGATTCCATCCAGACGTCAGCCCACTGCGAGTCACACAATCTTATGGAAGCTCTTCCTCCCTCAGGAGGGATTTCAATGAGTCAGTTTTGGGCCTCTGAAAGTCCTTTACGATAATTCAGACATGGACTAACTGAAGGAATGCTCACCTTCCAATGGTTCAGTCTCTTTTATTGTAACTGCAATACCCTGGATTCAAGAAGCTGCACTCCTTGCTACCACTCTCTGGCTGGTGCGTGGTCAATTCCAGCCCCACTTGACCAGGAGCCGCAGCACAATGTAAATTAATAAGTGTTGAGGAAAAATACCAGCACTTCGAGTTTTCGCCAATGGTCCTTTATTTTATCACGAATTTCGTGGGGGGATTCAGAGTGCCCAAAGTCCTTCTAATTGTTCCCCACTGTACAAAGCAAGGCAGTCCTTTATATTGTTCTATAAGCAATATTTAGAAAAACGAGGCATTCCACTGATAAGCCCAGAGACAGAAAAGCGAGCAGCCTTAAACAACACGCCTTGAATTCGTAGTCTACGAGCAATAACAATTGTCTGCTTTCAGCAATAATATGCAGCTGTGCACTTGTTTACATGGACTGACCTTCTGCTATTACATGCAGAACTTGTTGACTGAAATATGGCTAATATATATCCATCATGCTTTGTCAAGTGCCTATTGCCATGAAATATAGTCAAGCAGACGGTTAGAAAGAATACAGGGTATTAAGGCAACTAATCCGCCAAGTAAAGTCCTTTCTACAATAAGAAAGTCATAGAAAAGAAAGTCTTGAATTCCGCCCTTGGCGGCCCAATATCTACTATCACGAGGTTAGTAAATTTAAGCATAATGAATGTTGTTAATAACAATAACTATAATTATATATGCAGCAAATACAACAGTTTAACTATTATATAATTCATAAACCCCACTTTAACTTTCCACCTGACATCTACACCTACACAATACGACAAACAGTTACAGAGGTGGGGGGGGGGAACAGGAGGAAAACAATAGTATCATAGAATCGTAGAATTTACAGTGCAGCAGGAGGCCTTTCAGCTGATCGAGTTTGCACCGGCCCTTACAAAGAATACACTACTGGGCTGGTTTAGCACAGTGGGCTAAGACAGCTGGCTTGTAATGCAGAAGAAGACCAGCAGCACAGGTTCCTTTTACAGCCTCTGCAAACAGGCGCCGGAATGTGACGACTAGGGGCTTTTCACAGTAACTTCATTGAATTCTACTTGTGACAATAAGTGATTATTCTTATAAGTGATTATTCCTACAGAAACCCACTTTTCTACCCATTCCCCATAACCCAGCAACCCTCACTTAACATTTTCTGGACACCAAGGGAAAATTAGCATGGCCAATACACCTAACCTGCACATCGTTGGACTGTGGGAGGAAACCTAAGCACACGGAGGAAACCACGCAGACACGGGGAGAGCGTGCAGACTCGGCACAGACAGTGACCCAGCCGGGAATCAAACCTGGGACCCTCGAGCTGTGAGCAACTGTGCCACCCACTATACTACCGTGCTGCACTCAGTAGAAAAGGATAACTTTCTTTGTTTCAGGTGGTTGTCTACGAGCACATCTTCCTTCAATCCAGGCTTTCAGTTCGAAGTGTCTGCTTTCAGACAATAATCTTTTTCACTGTAGATTCATTCAGATTCTCTCCACAACTGTGCAGCGTTTCTGGAGAAGACAGGAGAGAGAGAGTGAGTGTGAGAGAGAGAGAGAGAGAGAGAGAGAGAGAGATGCAGCTTCTTTCCTCAGAGCGTCCAGCACCCGACTTTCTTTTATTAATTTACGGGACATGGGAGTTGCTGGTTAGGCCAGCAATTAATGCCCATCCCTGGTGGTGGCGAGTTTACTACTCGAACTGTTTCAGGCACTGAGTTGTAAGACAACCCACTGTACTGCCAGGGAGGGAGTTCCAGGACTTTGACCAGCGCCAGTGAAGGACCGGCCGATATATTTCCAAGTCAGGATGGTGAGTGACTTGGAGGGGAGCCTCCAGGTGTTGGGTTTCCCAGGTATCTGCTGCTGTTGCTCTTCTGATAGTTGTCTTGGGTTTGTAAAGTGCTGTCGAAGGAACTTTGGCGAGTTCGTGCAGTGCATTTTGTAGATGGTACGCACGGCGTTGGCGAGATTAAATGTTTGTGGAAGGGATAGAAATCCATCTGGTTGCTTTGTGCTGGATGGTGACGAGCTTTTTGAGTGTAGTTGGAGCTGCAGAAATCTAGGCAAGTGGGAGAGCATTCCATTTAACTCCTGACTTGTTTGTTGTACATGGGGAACAGGCTTCGAGGGTCAGGAGGTGAGTCATTCACTGTAGGACTCCAAGCTTTTGCAATGATCTGGTAGACACAGTATTCATATCGCTAGGCCAGTTTAGTTCTTCTCAATGATGGCCCCAGGATGGTTATTGTGGAAGATTCAACGATGGTAATGCAATTGAATGGCAAGAATATTGGTTCGAACATCTCATGTCGGAGATGACCATTGTCTGGCACTTTTGTGGCACTAATGTAACTTTCTACTTGTCAGCCTAAACCTGGATATTGTCCAGATCGCGAATGGTGCTGAACATTGTGCACTTATCCGCAAACATCGCCATTGATCTAATGATGGAAGGGAGGTCATTGATGAGGCAGCTGAAAATCATTGGGCGTTCGACATTACCCTAAGGAACTCCTGCATTGATGTCCTGCAGCTGAGATGATTGCCCTCCAGCCACCAGAAATCTCTTCTTTTGAGCCAGGTGTGACTCCAAACAGCAGAGAGTTTTCTCCTGATTCCCATTGACTACAGTTTAGCTAGGACTCGTTGATGCTGTACTCGGATTAAAGCTGCCTTCATGTAAAAGGCAGTCACTATCTCCTCACCTCTGACATTCAGCTCTGTTGGACATAACACAAGGCTGTGAGGAGGTCAGGAGCTGAGTGACCCTGGCAGAATATGAAATGAGCATCCATCCCTTGGTTCTCTGATAAACATCCTATTCGGATCGGACCAAATCACTGCCTGTACCATTTGACCAATTTATTGGCCACCAACCAATCAATCGAACCGAGTCCCACCGATTACTCGGATGCCAACATGTCTGTCCTGTGTTGTTCAAAAGCTTGGCATAGTGTACTCTTTGGTACATTTGTGTTCCTCGTTTCCTCTGCTCGACTTAAAGAGACATGCCTGTTAATCGTGCATAGCTAAAACTGATAACTAAACAATAGACAAACTGGGAAATAATGGAAATAACATGAAGGGCCCTTACATCTGCCTCTGATCACCGTGGCATGTACAACTCAGTCGCAGAGTACTAATTCACTAAGCTGGCCCGGCCTCTGTGTTTCTCCTCACTCCGGTCCCCCGGCTGCACCGAACTAGAATGCTTCCCAGGGCATTACCTGAGCTCCAACCATTCCAAGCATGCAACCAGGGTCATTCTAGAACCACGTCAGGTCCCTTGGACGTATCCTCAATCATAATTTCCTGCAGCCTGTTCAGAGATCCCAGGATATTTTTTCGTGCTCAAGCCGCACGATGTCCAAACTGGAACCATTAAAACTCGTTCAAAAATAAACATCAATACATTGAAACGAGAGAACATCCTTTCGCGATCCATCTCGCTGTTCCTTCTCCTCTTCAGTCGGACAGATGGGTCCGTGTGTAGATTCCTGGCTCCTCACCCACACTGGAAGTCACAGCTGCAAAATCTCAAAACGTGGAAACTGTAGTTTAAATTGAAGGCGGGGGAGAACCGGAAGATTTGAGCCATTACGATTGTTTCTCTGACAATTCATTGCTCGCTTCCTTCATTGAAGTTGCCCAGTCTTCTTTGGAAAATAGAGACGGAGCAGGAGAAAGTAATTGGTTCCTTGGAGCATGCTCCCCATTCAATATGATCGTAGCTGGTCCTGGATCTCAAAGCCATGGGCGGGATTCTCTCAGCCCATGCCGGGCCAGAGAATCGCAGGGCCAGGCACGAATCACGTGATGCCGCCCTGACGACTGGCCACAGATTCTCCAAAGAATTGGCGCCATTGGCGTGACGCGGTCAGCGTGGCGCTGGTCGGGGGCTGCTCTATGCGGCTCCCGCGGCGATTTACCGACCGGGATGGGCCGAGTGGAAGCAGTAAAAACCCGAGTCCTACCAGTGCCGTCCACATGTGGTCTTACCCAGCGGGACCTCGGCGTGCATCCATCCAGGGGTGGCCTGGTTGGGGGTGGGGGGAGGGGTCCGAGTCCGGGAGGTCGGAGGTCTCCACTGCCGCCTGGCACGCGACCAGGACCGATCTAGAGGTGGGCTGGCCTCTCGGGATGGGGGCTTCTTTTGCTCTGCGCCAACCCCTGTAGCCCTATGCCATGTTGCATAGGGGCCGGCGTGGAGAAGGGAGCCACGCACATGAAAGCAAATGAGCCGGTCGCAGTGCGCATGCCGCATGTTCACCTGTCGCACTGCTCATGCGCAGACCGGCGACACCAATTTGACACAGGCATCAGCAGCTGGAGCAGCGTGGGTCGCTCAAGTGCTGTGCTGGCCGACTGTGGGGCCAGAATCGCAGCTCCTGAGGGCCTGTCGACGCCATTGTTAAACGTGATGGCGTTTATGCCGGCATCAACAGTTAGCCTCGGATCAGAGAACCTTGCCCCATTTTCCTGGTTTCTCCCAAGGCCACTCAATCCACCTAAAATGTCAACAAAATATCTCTCTCTTTCTTGAATACACTCCCTGGTTTGGCCTCCAGAGCCTTCTGTGGTAGTAAATTCAACAGATTCACTACCCTCGAGAGTGAAGGAATATTTCCTCTTATCAGTTCTGAATGGTCTATCCAATATCCTGAGATTATGCACCACTGGTACTTCTCTCCAGTTTTCTCCAGATAGGCAGTGATATGAACTGGCAGAAAGCCAAATGAATCTGCTTACAGGAGGACTATTACAGGCTGCGCAGGCAATGTTCAGAATCCACTGACTCTCCACAGATAGCATCGTGTGAATCAATATCTTTCTCCAGAAGGTCGCTGCCCGGGAGTTGTACATTTTTCTCAACTACAGAGGCCTGCAGATAAACCACGAACGGAAATCAAGGTTTGTGGAGACTAAAAAGGTCTCGCTCTCCAAAAAGTGCGTGAGTAAGGTGCTTTAAACAAACTGCAGGGAAACCAGCGCGGACTGCAACACAAATATTGCAATCTACAATCTTTCTGGGAAGAAAGCACGTCAGGAACCATCATCTGAAGCAAAGACTAATCTCTCCCTCAGTTACATGTTTCCCCCGTTTGCACCCCTCTATGTTTGTTCCGCTCCTGTGTGTAGGGTAGGGGGCTACTTAAAGTAGAAGTTACGCCCTTATTAATAGTTAATCATCTGTGCATGTTGTATATTTCAGCACTCTTCTTGTTAGACATGAACAATAATTGCGTTTCAACTTTCAAACCTTGTGACTGTAATTATTGGTAGCAAAGGGCATTTTTCGAAGAAATATTGGTTAAATCACGTGTGTTGTGACACCGGGACGGGTGGGGGTGGAACTGATTGTGTGCTTTCACAGGGAGTCGTAACACCATCTTAATGAGCATTTCCATCAAATGAGGATTTATTTTTCCCAAGGTTGTTAATTAATAATGTCTTTGCACCGTACCCATTCTAGAATAGCGTGTTCTCTGGTAGGTTCCTCAACATATTGTTCGAAAAGAATCATGTATACATTTCAGAGGTTCTCCTTCACTATGGCATCGCTGGTTTGGACTATCCAATCTGTAAGTAAGTAATGTCATCCATTATACATTTGTACTTTTATTGCATGAATCTCTGATTTCTTCCGATGCACCTATCCTTACATCTTCACTAGTGTGGGGCGTATGACGCCCACAGCAACATCTTATGCCCCTGCATTTTTCGTTTCTCCACCGATACAAATTGCTCATCACAATTTTCCGAGCTGATATCCTTCCCCGCTATTCCATTAATTCACACCTTTATTAAAAATGCTACCCAACTCATTTCCCTAGATATCTGCCCTCCCCAAATGATGACTACTCCTGATGTTGAGTTCCCATTTTTGATAACCCTGCAACCATATCCCTGTAATTCAACTATGTCATAATCGTTTACATCACTTTGTGCTTGTGGCTGTGCTATGAAGGATACTGCAAGTGGGAGGGATTCAGACGCATGAGACAATAGGACCTGTTTGTGAGAGGGGGAGCAGTATAAACTGAATGTCTTGCACCTGCGCAGAACTGGGACAGATATCGTCTGGCTCGTATTTTCTACCGTGGTTTGGGAAGATCCAAGCTACAATGGAAGGGCTGAGTAGCTAATCAGGGTACAAGGGGAAAAAGAAACAAGGACCTTAATTAATGAAGGAATAGTAAAATGTAAAAAACGGTAAACAGGGTTTCCATGGAATCCCTGCAGAAGGAGTTTGCACCGACTCTCCAAAAATGCACCCGATCTAGGCCCGTCCCCTGCCATATCCCCATTACCCTCAGTAACCTGCATTTCATTGGACTGTGAGAGGACACAGGAGCAACTGGAGGAAACCCATGCATACACAATCACCCAAGGCCGAAATCGAATCAGGGTCCCTGCCAATGTGAGGCAACAATTAATCAAGGGCAGAGGCAAATAGGGCCGCATCATGAAAAATATTTAGGGTTTATTAAAAATGGCAAAAGTTCAACGCTAATGCCATCGTTTCTGAACCCACGAACAAGGTTGATGAACTGACATTGCAAATAGAGATAAACGGATAGGCTGCCCTAGCCATTCCAGAAACATGGTAACAAGTGACGAACCAGGCAACAGGCGATCTTGAATTAGTAACGGGTGATCTGGTGTGTAAGAACTGACCTCAGAGTAAACGTTCCCCTGGGAAGTAGTGATCATAACTTAATGACACTTAATATTGAGTTTGAGAGTGAGAAATAAATCTGCGTCAGAAACAACTGTTTTATCTTAAATAAAAGAAAGCACAACGAGATGAGGACGACGTTAGCTAAATGGATTGGATGGATAGATTAGCATCAAAGAGAGTAACCAAGCAGTGGCAGATTTTTAAGAAGGCAATTCATGACTCTCGGGGGGGGGGGGAAATTCCAGGAAATAGGAAAGACTCGCGAAAGGATAAGACAACCATGGCTGACGGAAAAAGTTAAATAGAGTATTAAGTTAAAAGAAAAAAACATAGTGAGGCAAAACTCAATGACAACTCGGATTACTGGGATGAATTTAAAATGCAGCAAAGGAGGAATAAAAATATATTAAAATATATTAAACCCTCGCAGTTTAAACAGAGAAATAAACTGCGAGGGTAAACCAGCGAGGAACATCAAAACTGATAATAGCTCTTGTAAATACACAAAAACGAAGAGAGACGTCACAGGGAACATAAGACCCTTAGAAAATGAAGCAGGGGAGATAATTAAGGGGAACTAGGAAATTGAAGAAGAGGTTAAACATCTATTTTGAATCAGTCTTTATGGTGAAAGAAATTTGAAGCATCCCATTAATACTAAATAATATGGGCGAAGAATTCAATTCAATCAACATCACTAGAAATGTTGTATGAGAAAGTAAATGTGGCTAAAGCCGAATAGGTCCTCTGGTCCTGATAATTTCCATCCTAGAATGCGAAAAGAAGTAGCTGCACTAAATGGATGCATTGGTTGTAATTTTCCAAAAAGCCATGGATTCTGGAGTAGAACCGGAAAATTGAAAATGTCACCTTCCTATTCAAAAAGTGGGTAACTATAGGCAGATTCGGTTTCCGACTATTGTTGACAAAATGTTTTTTGTGTTGCGGCCCTATTTGCCTCTCGCACTTCATTACCTGCTGCATCAAAATGGTAGGGACCCTGGTTGAATTTCGACCTTGGGTGACTGGAATCAATTCTTATGAATGTAACAGTAACACATTTGAAATGTCATCATCTAATGAAACAGTCAGCATACCTTCAATGAAGGGAGTCATGCCTGACTAATTTGTTAGAGCTCTTCAAGTATGTCTCAAACAGAGGGGATGGAGGGTAACCGGTAGATATCCTGTATTTGGATTTCCAGAAGGTATTCAACAACATACCTCACAAAACTTAAATCATAAGATAAGAGTCCATTGTGTGGGAGATATGTATTAGCATGGCTAGAAGATTGGGTAATGGGCAGTGAAAAGTGACTGAGGATAAGGGGTTATTTTTCCATTGGCTAAATGTTAGCTATAGATAGATAGAATTTACAGTGCAGAAGGAGGCCATTCGGCCCATCGAGTCTGCACCAGCTCCTGGAAAGAGCACCCTACCCAAGGTTAACACCTCCACCCTATCCCCATAACCCAGTAACCCGACCCAACACTAAGGGCAATTTTGGACACTAAGGGCAATTTATCATGGCCAACCCACCTAGCCTCCACATCTTTGGACTGTGGGAGGAAACCGGAGCACCCGGAGGAAACCCACGCAGGCACGGGGAGGAAGTGCAGACTCCGCACAGACAGTGACCCAAGCCGGAATTGAACCTGGGACCCTGGAGCTTCGAAGCGAATGTGCTATCCACAATGCTACCATGCTGCCCTATGAGGAGAGATTTGATAAACCTGGATTATTTTCACAGAAACGACAGAGGTTGAGGGGCGACATGAGAGAGTTTTACAACATTATAAGTGGCACGGACATAGTGGAAGGTCAGATGCGTTTTCCCAGGGTGGAAAATACAATTACAAGGGTACTTGGTGCGAGGATTTAATTTAGAGGGGATATGCGAGGCAAGTTATTTACACAAAGGATGGTGAGTGCCTGGATTCCGCTGCGAGGGGAGGTGCTAAAAGCAGACACAAGAACTACATTTAAGAGACATCTTGACAATTACATGAATAGGTGGGTAATACAAGGATACAGACCCTGAAAGTGCAGAAGGCTTTAGCTTAAATGGGCATCATGGTCGGCGCAGGCTTTCCGAGCCGAAGGGCCTGTTTCTGTGTACTGTTCTCTGTACTTTGTGTAACAAGTGGGGTTCTACACGGTTCAGAATTGGTACGGAAAGTTTTTACTTACTGCCTTGGGGGAAGGAAGCGAATGTACTGTCGGTACATTTGTAGATTACACAACAATGAGTGGAAAGGTAAGTTGCGGCAGGGATACAAATAGTTTCCAAAAAGATATTGATAGTTTTAGTAAGTGGGAAAAACTTTGGCAAATGGAGTGTAATGTGAAAAAATATGATGTTGTTAATTTGGATGGGAGAACAAAAAAATAGACGATATTTAAACAGAAAAGAAATGCAGAAATATGCACCACAAAGGGATTAGGAGGATATTTGTGTGCGAAACACAGAAAGTTAGCACACAAGTGCAGCGTTTAATCAGGGAATCGAATGGAATATCGGCCTTTATTTCAAGAAGGTATAACAGTCGGGAAGTTTTGCTGCAACTTTGCAAGGTACTGATGAGATCATTTCTGGAGTATAGTGAGAAGTTTCGATCCCCTTGTTTAAGGAAACATATCATTTCACAAGAGGCCATCAGAGAAGGTACAGAAGGATGATCCCCGGTGTGGCGAGATTATTTTATGGGCAAACGTTAAACATGTTGGGACTCTACGTATTTGCATTTTGAAGAATGAGAGGTGATTTCATTGAAACTGACAGGGTGCTTAAGGGGGTTGACAGGACAAATACTGAGGGGATGTTTCCCCTCAGGGGAGTGACTGGGACCAGATAGCATAGTAGCAGAATAAAAGGGTGCCAATGTAAGATGGAGATCAGGCGGAGTTTCTTCTCTCAGAGAACTCCTTGACACAGAGAACAGTGGAGGCAGAATTCTGGTGTATATCTAAAGCTGATATTGATTATTAATCAGTAAAGGTAATTAAGCGTGAGGGGGAAAGGACAGAAAATTGGACATGAGAAATGTCGATTCAGCCATGATTACATTGAATGGCAGAGCAGGCTTAAGGGGCCGAACGGATTATTCCTTTTCCTGTTTCTGGTCTTAATGTCTTATGGTTTTTCTCCCTAAAAGCTATCCTACCTAATCCCATTTTCCAGACCATGGTCCATATCCTTTTCGCCTATGGGACTTCAAGTGCATATTCAAGTTCATTTTGAACTGTGACGAGGGTCTATGCCTCTACAACGCTTTCCGGTAGTGGGGTCCAATTATCCACCACTCTCTGTCAATACATTTAACACACAAATGTCGTTTTACCTGACATCTCTGCTTGCTAATTTTGAGGGCTTAACTCCATGTCAACTATTAATTTTGTGGACGTCAATTGTGTCTCACCTCATTCGACTGCGCTGTCAAAAAAAAATCACGAGCCTATTTAATCGTTCCTCCGAACAAAAACCATCATCTTCGGGGAGAGCTTCGTGAATCTCTGTTCGACCGTCATGGGGGCAGGTACATCCGTTCTATATTTGGTTGAGCAAAATAGCACACAGCATCCAACCACGTATTGCTTGTTTTAGCTTTCGCAAAATTGATCATCCCATCAATTTACGTGTTAAAAAGAAAATTACAGCACAGGAACAAGCCTACTGAAGTACCTTTACCACTGTCCCACCCACATGACAAGTCTATAACTATCTACCTGCAGTCCAAATATCTATGTTTCTCTGTCAATCATTACCCGCCCAATTTGAGAATCATCTTCACATTTTATGACCACAAACCTCAAACTCATGTCCTTTTCATTGATATATGATTAGAACAGTCTGTCCCCATGTGAGGCAAGACATAGTCAACATTCCGATATTTGCTGCTAAATGGCAATTAAAACGAACATCACATAAGTGCCAGGCATTGACCATCTCCAACATGAAAGAATCTAATCATCGTTCCTTGACATTCAATTAGATTACGATAGCTGAAACCCTCATTAACAAAATTCTCGGGATCAGCATTGATCAAAACCTGAACAGGAGCAACCATAAAATTGCTGTGGCTACAAGAGAAGGTTAGAATCTGGGAATTCTGCGAGGACGAACTCCCCTCCTGATTCGACAAAACCGAACGACAAGGCATAAATCACGATTGTTTTGGAATACTCACCACCAGTCTGGATAAATATCCCACCCAGACCACTCAAGCTCAATAACATCCAGGTCAAGGCATGGTGGTGGACTGATTCATCGTCCACCACCTTCAGCACCCATTTCGCCAAAGCCAATGCACCTTGACAACACTGCACACCGTATCCAAAATGCATTGCAGCAATTCACCAAGGTTCCTCCAATAGCATATTCTAAATCCGTGACCACCAACAGCTAGAAGCGGAGAGTAGTCTCACAACACCAGGTTAAAGTCCACCAGGTTTGCTTCAAATCACTAGCTTTCGGAGGACTGCTCCTTCCTCAGGAAAAGCAATTTAACCTGAGGAAGGAGCTATGCTCCGTAAGCTAGTGATTTGAAACAAACCTGTTGGAATTTAACCTGGTGTTGTGAGACTTCTTCTGCTCACCCCAGTCCAACGCAGGCATCTCCACATCATAGCTGGAAGCAGGACTGCAGTCGAATGCGAACACCACCACCTGCAAGTTCCCTTTCAAGTCACTCACCATCCTGACTTGCAGTGATATCATGGTTCCTTCGCTGTATCAGGGTCAAAATCCTGGAACGCGCTCCCCCCCCCCCCCCTCCCCATCCCCTCGCATCAGCACTGTGGGTGAATGTGCACAACAGGGCAGCACGGTAGCATGGTGGTTAGCATAAATGCTTCACAGCTCCAGGGTCCCAGGTTCGGTTCCCGGCTGGGTCACTGTCTGTGCGGAGTCTGCACGTCCTCCCCGTGTGTGCGTTGGTTTCCTCCGGGTGCTCCGGTTTCCTCACACAGTCCAAAGATATGCGGGTTAGGTGGATTGGCCATGCTAAATTGCCCGTAGTGTCCTAAAAGTAAGGTTGGGGGGAGGGGGGGGTTGGGTTACGGGTACAAGGTGGATACGTGGGTTTGAGTAGGGTGATCATTGCTCGGCACAACTTCGAGGGCCGAAGGGCCTGTTCTGTGCTGTACTGTTCTATGTTCTATGTTCTATAATGTGGAGATGCCGGCGTTGGACTGGGGTGAGCACAGTAAGAAGTCTTACAACACCAGGTTAAAGTCCAACAGGTTTGTTTCAAACACGAGCTTTCGGAGCACGGCTCCTTCTTCAGGTGAATGGAAAGGCTTGTTCCAGAAATGTTTATATAGACACAGTCAGAGATGCCCCGGAATGCGAGCACCTGCAGGCAATCAAATCATCACTCTCTCTGCATCTTTGATGATTTGATTGCCTGCAGGTGCTCGCATTCCGGGGCATCTCTGACTGTGTCTATATAAACATTTCTGGAACAAGCCTTTCCATTCACCTGAAGAAGGAGCCGTGCTCCGAAAGCTCGTGTTTGAAGCAAACCTGTTGGACTTTAACCTGGTGTTGTAAGACTTCTTACTATGTTCTATAGGCTGCAGCGTGTCAGGAAACAGTTAAATACCAAACTCTGAATGGGATTTAAGGATGGGAAATGAATGCTCAACTGGTCACCGACTTCCATGTCCCATGAAATAATAAAAATTATCACCAAAAGTAATGGATGCTGTTCTGAGCCCGCAAATAACCACAACCAGCTTCCTGTCCAATAAACAACCCAAGAAAATCAAACTTTACTTTCTGCCCCTCCGCATATTCTGAGACAACTTGCAGTGGATTCCATCCTCACCAATGTTAGCCCAGCACCTGGCCAGCTTTCTTCACTAAGACTGAGCTCAGAGCAGTTTCCATCTCCTTTTGCACTTGTTCGGTACAAGCTGAAAATCATTCCCCTCCATACATTTGAACGATTGTGGCAATTATGCCATGTGCACTATATCACCATGCCAGTTAGTATGAGGGTCCCAGAACCCACCACAATGAGTGTCCCTTTGCTTTTGCAATTCTCACAATAACATACAGATTTACGCTTCTATCTGCCGCGGGGACTCTGAACGTTCTCTACGAGCAGTGTGAGTCTCACATTTTCTATTTTTCAGTTCAAGTCACAAGATGTTGCTTGATGCGCCCTCTAACATTAGATAGTGAGAATCATTTCTTTATCAACAACTGCGACACTCACGTGTTTTTGTTTGCATATATGTTTTCTGAGAGTTTTTTGTTTCATTTTTGGAAGTAACGCAACAAACATTTAAAACTGGCGCAGTATAAATACTTCTGCATTCATGGATACTGTAAAGGAGTGTCTAACACTAAATAGGAATAAATAATCAAGTTCTAAGGCCATGCAGAATCTCTTCGCATGTTCTTTACATACATCCGACGAGTACGATCCAATGTTCACCCAGTACCACATATACAGTCTATGCAGTTACCCTCGACTACTTATTGGGCACATTAGGCACATGGAGGATATAGCAGGAACATACATGTGTCGCAGACCCGGTGTGATGTGCAGACGGTGTAATATTGTGAACTGAGTCTCCTTCATTTAATTGCAGACTGAAATCTATTGGTATATCTCCGTATATTACCACCAGTCTCCTCATCAATAGCGACTGCAAACTTATTTCTCCCCAAAACTGCAATGTTTCAGTTATACTCACAGGAACGAGAAAACAATGTCTCATAAAATAGGATACTCAACAGCTTCGGTTTCGCACAAGTCAAGATGTCAATTTCCACTCGGAGACTATCGCATCAAGGTGCAAATTTGTCCTATGCAGAATAAAGTCACTAAGCTGCAGATGTTTGAAATAAAGGAGTGCCTCGGATGTCAATCCGTTAGTATTGCTACTCAAAAGGTGAGAAGGAAGAAGCCCTCTTTTTCTCTCCAAGTCTACAGCTGTCACTATCTCCCCAGGTATCGAATCCATGTCCCCTAAGACCTGACGAAAAATCCAGGTTGTCCTGCGTGGGAGAGAGAGCAGAAGTAAATTTTGATCCCCTTTCCAGCTGGCGGACCACCTCCAGTTTCTAAGGGTGTTGTTCGTTGTAGGAGCGCAGCACGGTGGCGCAGTGGGTTAGCACTGCAGCCTCATGGCGGCAAGGTCCCAGGTTCGATCCCAGCCCTGGTTCACTGTCCGTGTGGAGTTTGCAATTTCTCCCTGTGCTTGCGTGGGTTGCGCCCCACATCCCAAAAAATGGGCAAGCGAGGTGGATTGGTCTCTCTTCATTACCCCTTAATTGGAAAGAATGAATTGGGTTCTCGAAATTTATTTATTTTTTTAAAGAGAAAATTAATAATAATTGTAGGATTCTCACATGTGACAGACACAGCTTTGAAATCCATGTGAGACAACATATTGGATGGTGTGCAGAGAATGGCCTGCTTCAATTTCGAGTCAAATGAAGGAGGGGCCCTCTCTGATCGAAACCCTGACAAACCTACAATTCGAGGCGAATGGATTGATTTTAATATTCTGAAGCCCTAACCCCACATTTGAAGTGGGAAGATACAGTTTGGCTAGCTTTCAAGGAGGTTTTCTCCTTTTCCATATAAAAGAACTAAGCGAAACGCTAATTTCCATCCGGGCCTTCGCAGAAAACAAGATGGGCCGCTTCTGTAAAAGATGCAATAAATTAGACAATACATTCATCTTAATCAATGCGACGTTGCTTCCCCACAAAGTCTGTCAGGGTGACCGAAGGAGCAGGTCGCACCCAATAGGTGCAATTAACGGACATAAGGTCTCCCTATACAAATGTTCAAAGGAGGCTGCCACCACTTTACCCATATATGTAAAAGCTGAATGGGACGCCTTCAATGGCAAATTAGGGAAGAAATGAGGTGTCCCTTTGAGTCCACCCAGTCGCATTGCTTTGGCTTTGTACAATACGTTTTGTAGCCCGGGAAAAGGCTGACTCAATGCACCACGTCATTGACAGTGGGGACAGAAACATCTGGGTCAGACACGAACAGCAACACATCGTCCGGGTATAGCAGGCGGATGCTGCTTCCATCAACTCTGGAATCCCAAAGCCAAAGGGTCTGATTGCCTCTGCCAGGGCCTCGATCGCTTTTGCAAATAAAAATGCGGATAACAGGCACCATTTTCACTCGCTCCATTGAAATAGTAATTCTCAGACCTATAACCACTCACAACCATAGCCGGCAGTGGATGTTGATGACGCACCTGTAACCGCTTCCGTCACCCCCATGCCTAACCAATCATCTTCAAAATATTTAGACAAAGAATTCCACCTGGCCAAAATCATTCTCTGCATCTAAGGATATCACTAATCTATCCATCGCCCATTTTTCAAAGAACCGAATAACATTTAATCACCTCCTGACATTGTTACCCGAATTGCAACCCTTGCTTAACCCAGCCTGGTGTCTCTTGATGATCATCGGGAGCCCGGCGACTGAGGGAGTCCTGCCGTGATCACCACGTGAATTATTTAACTGAACACTGTTGCTCGTATTGGTGAGTGTGCTTTACACTCAACTGGCTCTGTTTTATTACCTTGCTCTGGAGTCGCCAGGTATCTTTGTGATACCACCACGTGGTCCAAGTTCAAGTGCTGATCATTAACTCAATACACAAGTTAGTAAGGTTCAAATCAAAACACATTTCTTATATACACAGTCAATCGCTATTCATGCATAAATACTACAAAACTAAGCTACTTCTACCATTACAGGCCAATACCTATCTTCTGGAAAAGGAACCCACTGGGTCAGAGAACAATGGCCTCTTGTTTAATCCTGAGACTGAAGGCTTCCAGCTGGTACAGACTAATGGTCAGGAGCGCCTATCTCGTAGCGTGCGTTGTTGTTACTTGTTGTTACCACTTACTTGTTGGTGCAGTTGAGAGGCAGTCTCTCCGAGTTTAGAGTCACGGTCGAGTTCTTTGAGAGTTGCTCTGAGGTCTGCTAAGAGAAATCTGCCAAGAGACCGGATTGAACTTGGGGCCTCTAATTAATAGGCCCATGGGGCTTTGCGCCCTTTCGGGCGGACCCCGTACCTGACTCCAATCGATTGGATCACGGACCAATCGATTGGTTTGAATTCCCCAATACTGGGGCTGTTTTTGATCGCTGGGCGGTCCTTGGGTTCTCGTTAGCTTCTTTTGTCTTCAGCTCCTGCTGGCGCCGAGGAGTCTGGCTTTACCTAGGGCATACTTAATTGTATCTATTGTGCCCGGGAATTGCTCATTTAATATGTATGGCTGCTGGTTTCAGTGCCGTCGGCTTTCTTCAGACCGAATACACAGAAGAAATCTGCAAACCGCTTGTTTTCTGATAATGTCCGTTTTTCCCTGATTTCTTTGCGAATCTCCATTTTAACTCGGGAAGTGGCCAAACCAGGTGGCTACACTCCCTCTTTGTGATCATAACGCGAAGCATGAAGGATCACATAACTACGTCGTCTTCGTTCCCTGACCTCAGCGAGCACTCCTCCATGGCCTCTATACTGACCACAACTATGTGGCGCTATGTCATAACAGGGATATGCATTACAAAACAAGGAAAACGGTACCTCTAACTATCCTCCATAAACGACACACTTAAACATCCAAACATACTCGCTTCCTAACAATACACATATAATAGCAGCATTCACAATGTTCTCTGGCTTGGCAGACAAGCACAGAGCAATACAATCTTAGAGTTGCATACGAAACACATTTCTTTATTGACAAAAAAACGAAAACGAATGAACGTTCTTTATTACATCTCCAGGGGTTCGGGGCCTGGTGAAAACCGAAAATAGGGGATCTCATCCTGTAAACCGGGGTGCGAGAGCGGTAGACTCTCCATCGCCATTTCCTCATGCGGATAGTCTGCACGATGCTGCAGAGTATCGCCAATGCTAAAGGTGATTCGATTATGCAAGAAAAAGCGTACCATGTTATGAAATTATCACACCATGATGGTGTGTTGTTGGTTGCCACTTTGATCTGGGTGCTATGGGGAAGTGAATCATTAACGGCCGGGGGGGGGGGGGGGTTGGGGTTGGGGTTCGCGTTTGCGCGCAACATTACATAAATAATCATGACGAAAAACACATATGGTGTCTTCGTTGTTGTCTTCTTTCGTCTCTTCTCTTCCTCTGTTCTCCTCCTGGAGATTCTGGAAATCTGTGGGATCAAGCATAGTTTCTGTTACCACCTTGTTTAATATCTTGTGCGTTAGTATGTCTGTCCGTTTGTGCCAATTTCCCTTTCCAATTGGACACCAATCTGTGACTCCCTCATTTTTCTTTTTTTTTAAAAGGAATTTCTGGACCAGACATGCTCAAAAATACTGAACCATTGTGAGCCGTCTCGCAGGCTGTGCGTTTGACCATCCAAATGTTCATGGATATAAATAGCAGGAGGCGGGGTTAACCGAAGGGTCACCCTAAAATAGAACAAAAATTTTCAAACCAAAAGAGCCAAAATGAGGCGCATATGGGACGCGACGGGTAAGATTTGGATGGAATCCCCGTGTAGGGCGGGCTTTGCGCTACCCGAGTTTGGCTGAGCAGAAGGGGGTCCTCAGACAGGGCGGGTGCCACTGTCGTTTCCCCACTGCCTGAGTAACCGACAAGAACGGGCAAGAATGTAGTGATCGTGGGGGTTGCTGTAATGGTTCTACCTTTGAACCAGAAGAGCAGTTATGATCTGGGCCTGGCAAGCTCTCAGAGGTGTCTGCTGCTATGGGTATCCTAAAATCAGAAGAGCAGTTACGAACAGGGGTCGGGCAAGCTCTCAGCGGTTTCAGCTAATAAGCATGCCGGCAAGTTCTCAAAGTTATCGGCGGACAAATAGGGCATGTGGCCGCCGACCTGTTGTACCTGAAACAAAACACATACAAACACAAAACAAACAAACATGCAACGTAAGCCGTGCAGGTTCCATCAGAAAGGACACCGTTTCTCTCTCAAGCGGTTCCACTTTTTACATCATCTGGACACCTCAATTATCATCTGTGAACAGGGTCGCAAAAGGGTTCTCGTTTTGGGAGTCAGACTCGTTGTCATCCTCTTCTCCCGGATGCCATACTCACGAATGGAAAATGGCTGCTAAGGCTGCATGGTGTGACCTTGGGGTCATCTCGCCATTCCGGATGAGCCTGTACGAGTTGTCATGGTGCCAAACAGTCGTGTCTAAGTCTGCGTGAACAAAGTCGGGGTCGTCATTGTAAGATGGCGGTCTGAGGTGGGGTTTGTTGAAAAAGGTGATGAGGAAGGGATCACTGAAGTCATGGTCAGAAGCGTCGGGTATGTGGCCTGTTGCTGTGGAATAGTAGGAAGGCGTGCTGTGGCTATCGTCAGTGTCACAGTCGCTGTCTCTGCTGCTGCTGCTTGTCGGCGTTCCGAGGCGGAGCCTGGAATTCGGGGGCGGAGTCGAGGTCGAGTCCGTGGATGGATCAGTCGTGCTGGGGGAGGATGGAGATGAATTTGCTGTGGGCGGGGCATAGTGTCCTGTGTCAAGCATGACGTGGTGTGTATGGTTAGACTCCGAGCCATATGCCTTCAGCTGGTTTATATGAAACCACGCAGTCTTTCCGTTGGGGTACTTAATTTTATAAACCGAGGGGCTAACATTGTCCGCAATCGAATATGGACACGAATACATGGGCAACAGGGATGTGCTGGGGTTGTCGATAGACAGCGTGAGCTGTTGTCCTACCTCGAACTTAGTCTCATGTACTGTCTTATCGAAACAGGCCTTGCTCTGTTTCTTTCTCGTGCCTAATTTTACTGCGGCTGGTAGCTGAGCCGTTTTTACATTTTCAACCAATTGTTTAACTGCGTTTTCATGGGTGAGTGCCGTCTCTTCGGGGCTGGTCAAGTCAAGTCCTAACCAATATTCTGTACCGTTGATGGGGCGTCCGGTCATGAGAGTGTTTGAGGTGAAAGCTGTGGAAGTCGAAACAGTATTTCGCAAAAACATTAGAGCGAATGGGAGGATTGAATCACAAGTCGTGTTATTCTCTTGGACCATTTTTCCGAGGGTTGCTTTTAGGGTCCGATTCATTTTCTACACTATACCACTGGACTGGGGGTGGTATGCTATGCGGAGTTTTTGGGTCATGCCAAATATCGTGAGGACGTTCTTTATCACACGTCCCGTAAAATGGGAACCTTAGTCCGATTCAATGCTGCGGGTGAGTCCTCATCTCGTAAAGGTGTGGTGGGTTCAAATCTTAGCCGTGGTCTTTGCTGGATTGGTCCTGGATGGGAATGCCTCCACCAATTTTGTAAAAGTGTCTATAACTACTAATACATACTTGTAACCATTCCTGCAAGGGGGCAATGGTCCTATAAAATCAATCAGGAGTTTAGTCCAGGGGCCATTAACGGGGCAGGTGTGGCTATGTTGCACTTTCTTGGAATATCTGTCCGGATTGTTTTGGGCAAAGATAAGGCAATGTTCGATGCAATGGGTAACGTCTTCTTTCAAATTTGGCCACCAACAGAGCTGTCTCAGGTGGGCTGTAGTGGGGTCAATTCCCTGGTGTCCATGACCATCATGTAACAAACGAATTAGTTGATTCCTATCCTTTCAGGAACCACATAAAGGGTGTCTTTCAGAACCACACCGTCATGTGTGGTCAGTGCATTTTTAAACCCATCGAATGGGGCTGTGAAGTTTCCTTTTAAAATCTCCCTGAGATTACTGTCCTGCTTTTGGGCCTGCACTAAATCCTCGATATTAGTTTGCGAGACCTGAACTGCATTCACTGGGGCGCTTTCGGGGGGAATCCAACAATGTCCATGCCTGGAACCTGCCTTAGCCAGTGCATCGGCTTTCGCATTTCCAGGGGGGGGGGGGTGGACGGTGGTGACTTCTTACTTTTATTATGCCAAAAATCCTGTCATTCACTTTCTGTAAAATGTGGCGAAGCAATGGGGCTGAATTCCGTCCACGGAAACAAATCCTCTTGCTTTCCACAGGGGTACGAATTCTGTGAGGCTGTTACAGACATAGAGGTTCTCTGGCTATATGCCTACTGGGCTGGGAAATTAATCTGGGTGTTCAACAATGTATGCAATGGCCGCCAGCTCTGCTGCTTGCGCGCCTTAGTGACATGGTAACTGTACCGAAATTTAATCTAGGGTGCGTCCCTGCGCGTCTTCAACATAGATACCGCATCATGTGATGCGTTTTCCATTCAATATAGTGGACATATATCCTGAAAGGTGCGCACGTGTCTGTGTGCTGGGGGTTCAGGGGTGAACTTCCTATCTTTCTGTTGGGTGTCTTTGCAATAAAGGGGCCTGTGTTATTAAGTGGGGAGTTGATTTCACATTCATGGGGGGTGCCTGGGAACTGGAGGTTGTCTGCTAAGAAAGTGTGAGTCTTTGTACTTTTAACTGTGATGTCCCGTCCATGAAAAAGAAGGGTCCATCTGGCTGCTCTAATCTGACTAACAGTTCCGTCCTTTAGTCGTCCGTCAAGTAAAAGTTCTGTGGGTGTGTGTTCTGTGAGAATAGTGATGGGGTTTAGTCCGGTTATGTACGAAACGTATTGCACTGCCCACAGGCAGTGCCTTTCACAGGCTGAAAATCCCTGCTCCACATGATATGAGACTCTGGAAGCATAAGCCACTGGTCTTAACTGCTCGTGCCATTCCTGGAGGAGCACGGCCGAAAGGGCGTGATCTGTACTAGCTACCTCAATAGCATAGGGGGAAAGCGGGTCTGGAACTTGTAGAGCGGGGGCTGCGATAAGGGCTCTTTTCAAGTTGTCCACAGCATCCGTATGCTGCGGAAGCCATTCCCAAGGGGCTCCTTTCTTAAGGAGGTCTGAGAGAGGTGCTGCTTTTGTGGCGAAACCGTCTATGTGGTTTCTGCAGTAACCAACCAGTCCTAAAAACCACCTGAGGGCTGATACGTTTTGGGGAAGGGAAAATTTGACAATCGAGTAAATCCTTTTGTGCTCGATCTCGCGTTTGCCGTGCGTGATAATCGTACCCAAATATATCACTTTACTTTACAAAATGTGGGCCTTTTTGGGGTTCACTTTGCAACCAATTGTCTGTAGTAGTTCCAGGAATTCAGACAGAAGCGTGATGTCTCTACCTTGGTGTCTGTCTTCATACACATACTAGACCAGACATTCGGGGCGAGAGAATTTAGACAAACCATTAGCCAGCTGTCGGTGGAAAATGGAGGGGGAGTTGTCGAACCCTTGTGGAAGGCATGTCCACGTATACTGCTGACCTTTAAAAGTGAAGGCAAATGTGTACTGGCACGCCTTTGCCAATGGACTGGATCAGAATCCGTTACTGATGACCAAAACAGTAAAGGGGCGAAATTCTCCAACCCCACGCAGGATCAGAGAATCGCCCGGGGGCGCCGATATTCCCGCTCCCGCCATATTCAAAATTCTCCCACCCGCCATATAACGGCGTTCTTCAAATCCCACTGCCCGCCTCGGAGAACGGCTGGGGCCGGCGGGAAGCCATTGTTTTTTTAGGCTTAATTATTCTCCTGACGGTTGGGCCGAAGTCCCGCCAACGTGGCCACGGGTCACGTCGGCGAAAATCAAAGTTGGTTTATAACGGCGTCAACCATTGATGATGGTTGACGCCGTTCAGTTACCTACATCGAGTGCCGGGTGGGAGGGGTTGTGAAGAGAGAGTGAAATCACTTACATCGCGTGCCGGGGGTAGGGGGGTGGGGGTAGGGGGGTAGGGGGGGTGGGGGGAGTAGGGGCGTAGGGGGTTAGGGGATGTAGGGGGTAGAGGTAGGGGGGTAGTAGGGGTAGGGGGGTAGGGGGTTAGGGGTAGGGGGTTGGGGTAGGGGGGTAGGAGGGTAGGGGTAGGGGGTTCGGGGGTAGGGGTAGGGGGGTTGTGGGGTGTGGGGGGTGGTTGGGGTGGGGGGGTGGTGGAGTTGGGGAGGAGGGGGGGTTGGGGTGGGGGGTTGGGGTGGGGGGTTGTTGGGGGTGGGGGGTGTTGGGAAGAGAGAGAGATAAATCACTTACCTCGAGTGCCGGTGGGTTGGCGGGGGGGGTTTGTGAAGAGAGAGAGTTAAATCACTAACATCGCGTGCCGGGGGTCGGGGTAGGGGTGGGTGGTCGGGATAGGGGTAGGGATAGTGCGGTAGGGGTGGGGATAGGGGTGGGGGTGGGGGGTAGGGGTGGGGGGTAGGGGTAGAGGTAGGGGGGTAGGGGTGGGGATAGGGGTGGGGGTGGGGGGTAGGGGTGGGGGGTAGGGGTAGGGATCGGGGTGTAGGGGTAGGGGTGGGGGGTAGGTGTGGGGGGTAGGGGTGGGGGTGTGTGGTAGGGGTGGTGGGTAAGCGTAGGGGTGGGGGGGGGTAGGGTGGGGGTACGGGTGGTGGGTTGGGGAGGGGATGGGGAACTCAAGGTTCTGCAAGATGGCATAATTAAGTTCAAACATTTGGAGTAATAAATAATGAGGATCACCAAGAGTGCAGCAAATTTTTTTCTCTCTCTCTCTCAGATAGGCACGCAGCACAATATACTCGCCATTTTTAAAAAAAACAAGGCATTCACATCTATTCCAGCCGTGTTGGTTGCGGACTCTGCCACCCCTACCACCCCCCCACCACCCCTACCCCCTACCACCCCTACCTCTACCACCCCCACCCCCCCACCACCCCTACCCCCCCACCACCCCTACCCCTACCACCCCTACCCCCCACCACCCCTACCCCCCACCACACCTACCCCCCTACCACCCGTACCTCCCCTACCACCCCTACCCCACTACCTCCCCTACCCCCCCAACACCCCTACCGCCTACCACCCCCGCACCATCCCTACCCCCCCACCACCCCTACCCCTACCACCCCTACCCCCCCCTACCACCTCTACCCCCCGCCACCCCTACCCCCTACCACCCCTACCCCCCTACCACCCCTACCCCCCCCCACCACCCCTACCCCCCACCACCACCCCTGCCCCCCCACCACCCCTACCCCCCCACCACCCCTACCCCCCGCAACGCCGGGCGGCGTTGATGATGTTGCCCAATGTCAATCGACGCACCACCTCCGCAGTGGATGAAACTGACGCGTGCAGCGTCACTCCGCTGCTGGCCCTTTCGGGACGAGAGATTTCGGGCTGATAAGCGGGCCCCAACGCCTGAGTCACCAGCACCGTTTTTGCCCGCCGGTCAAGGGCGTCACGATGGACTTCGGTGGATTTCGCACAAGTATTGTGAGTTGAGTCCCTCTTTGGGACTTGTGGCTACCGTGGGGGCTACTGCAGGGGTAACTTTATTGAGTTCCCGATAATCGATGGTCAGTCACCATGATCCATCGGGCTTTCTCACTGGCCAAATCGGGGCATTATTAGTAGAGGCTGCTGATCTGAGTACGCCCTGCTCTAATAAGCCATTGATAACTTTTGTGATTTCTCCCTCTGCCTCTTGGGGAAATTCACACTGTCGTTGGTGTTTAGGGTCAGGTCCTGTAATATGAACCGGTCCCGCCATTCTGCCACAGCCGTGTCTATGACTGGCAAATGCTGGCCTGTTCTTCTGCAAAACTGCCCTAACCTATTTGTCCGTACTAAGTGTGGTCGGATCAAAGCAATATTCTCCTACGGCGCTAATCTTCTTTGCATACTCACCTACTGTGACCGTTGCGGGGGCTCTTGCTGACCTTGCCATTTTCCAGACACATTGATTCACTGGATCAAATGACAGGCTGTGTGAATTCATAAAGTCTATGCCGAAAATGTGCTCTGCTGTGTGGGGCAGATCCACTAAAACTATGGGATGTCTTGTTGTGATGTTACCTATCTGAATAGGTACGGGGCTGTGATGTGTCCCTGCTGTGGGTGGCCTGTGAGCCGCTGAGGGTGATTGTGGCTGTAGTAGGCCACGTGTCTTTTTGAAACATAAAAGGAATTTATGTTTCAAGAGGAATTAATTGTGGTGCGGGACCCTCCTGTGTCCCAGAGTAATTCAATGGGCTGTCCCCGTATTTTTGCTGCGACTACTGGTCGTCTGGAACTATACCAAAGTGTGTCACAGACCCAAGTGGGGGACCCCTAACACCGTCAGTCTGTTCTGTCCATGTCTGACTGATCTGAGCGGGTGCCTACACTGTGAATGTGCTTTGTCCTGTTTCTATTCAGAGTGCCTGTCTGCTGGGCTCTCTGTGGTTTTTGTGGAGCATTGCACTCTCGTGCAAAGTGTCCTGGATGTCCACAGTTGTAACATTCCTGTGGTTTCTGTGGGGGGTTGTTTCTGCCTTCATTCACCCATGCGGGGTTCTGGTGTGCTCTAACTGCCTGAAGATCATCCTCTGCCTGTTGATCTTCGGGTTTCCTAACTGCGGGTTTACTATGGATTCGATTGCTCCCAAGAACGGGACAACCTTTTCTCATTTGAGGTTGCTCTGAAGGGTCGTACTAAGCACATGCTCTTTGTCCTGCCTCTGTGGCATGGGAGATAAGGGTTCGTGTCCATAGAACCATAGAACAGTACAGCACAGAACAGGCCCTTCGGCCCTCGATGTTGTGCCGAGCAATGATCACCCTACTTAAACCCACGTAACCCGTATACCCGTAACCCAACAATCCCCCCATTAACCTTACACTACGGGCAATTTATCATGACAAATCCACCTAACCCGCACATCTTTGTACTGTGGGAGGAAACCGGAGCACCCGGAGGAAACCCACGCACACACGGGGAGAACATGCAGACTCCACACAGACAGTGACCCAGCCGGGAATCGAACCTGGGACCCTGGAGCTGTGAAGCATTGATGCTAACCACCATGCTACCGTGAGGCCCCTCTTGAGGTCCATTTGGCCGTGAGGTCCATTTGGCCGTATTGTCTGGGGTCA
This sequence comes from Scyliorhinus canicula, assembly GCF_902713615.1. NCBI lineage: Eukaryota > Metazoa > Chordata > Chondrichthyes > Carcharhiniformes > Scyliorhinidae > Scyliorhinus > Scyliorhinus canicula. The sequence goes on from NC_052158.1 coordinate 33,922,613, forward strand.
AATGGGCGCGGCTTAAGTCGCCGAAAACTGCCGTAAAATGTATCCACGGACGCCCTACAAACGCTGTGGGGTGTTCTGTTTTCTTTTGCCAGCACTTATTCAGGCCTTCAACTGTGTCACCTCTGTTATAACCGATCACGTCTAGGATCGCCGTGTGCATCGCTGCAACAGTGCCTCCTCCTACGTTCTGGGGGTCGGGAAAGGCCGCTACAACTGAGGGGTCTAAACTTAAAACGGTGAGCTTCACGTGCTCACACTCATCCAGGCCGTACATGGTCGCCTGCTGCTTTACTCTAGTGAAGGATTGGTGGGGGTCTGCGGTGGGGAGGAACGGTGGGATCTTCTCACACGCGTTCCTTATTTGGGTCACGGTTAAGGGGGTGGTGTACGTGAATTCCGCGTCTCCGTCCGCTGCGACTGTGTGGTGGGTGGTGACCGGATTGATTGGTGCCTGTTCTATCTACTCTGCTGGGGGTTAGGGTGCTTTTCTTTTCTGGGGCTTTCCCTGTGCACATGTTCCCTGAACATATCTCTGCGCTGTCTCACTCAGTTCCTGCCAATCAGGGCCATCTTCTTCCTCTAACTGGGATCCAAATATGCTTTGAAACCCATTTTCTCAGGAAAGCAAAGACTGCAGTTCAGCAATCTGCTTCCGACTTTTCGCATGGTCCAAGGAGATCTGTCTTTGCTCCGTGGAAGCAGCATGGAGTGCTCTTAACGCTGCCTGTAAGTCACTGCATTGCTTTCACAATGCCTCCACCTTGTTCTCTTTTTCCTCTCTTACCAGGACTGCACGCTGCATATGCTGATAGGCCTTATCGCACTGTGATTCGAAGCTGCACAGATGCGCTTTACAAGACTGGTGTGCCCTCTTGGCATCATCCACCTCTCTGTCCTTTGCTGACAATTTCTTCCTTAATTCTATATTCTCGCTCTTTACTTCGCTAACATCAACCTTGCTCATTTGATGTTTCTCCTCTAACTCTTTGTGGAGCGTCCGAACAACCTCCTCAGTGCCTCGCAATTGTGCCAGACAGGACACAATTGCCATCGGCTTACGGGCTTTTCCTAAACTCTTCTTCTGAATCTCACTCAGGTTCTCCCACCAAGTATGTCCTATATTCCCGGGACCTGTTTCCTCATTTGAGCAAAGGTAATTACAAAGGGGCCATCCCTTCCCTTTGAGGTACTTTCTCAACTCAACTTCCCAAACGGACACTGACCTACTCTGCTGCTGGTCGCTGCGACCACGAATTCTTGCAGATTCATGAGGCGTTCCATTGCCTGCATGGCTATTTATCCTATCTTAATACTTTCTTTTAAATTTGGAACGAGGGATACTAAGGCGGTGATGTAGATACGGGTACGGCCTTCGCTATTTTCCAGAATACGAACTCCCGCCAGTTTTTCACAACAAAATCTGTCAGTTTTACCTTATAAACCTGTTAGTTACGCACGCATAAACACACATCCGAATTATGAGGATTGATCAGAACTGCTTGAACACTTGTGGTTATCTCTGTTCCCAATTGGATTCAAATTTCAAATTTCTGGGTTCTCTCGGATTGGGGGGGGGGGGGGCTAAATCGAGTCCCGTCAGAGGTCACCACTAAATGTTGCTCGTTTTGGTGAGTGTGCTTGACACTCAATTGGCTCTGTTTTATTGGCTCTCGAGTCGCCATGTATCTTTATGATACCACCACGAGAGTTCAAATTCAAGTACTGATCAATAACTCAATACACAAGTTGGTAAGGTTCAAATCAAAACACACTTATTATATACTCAGTCAATCGCTACTCATGCTTAAATACTACAAAACTAAGCTACTTCTACCACTACAGGCCAATACTTATCTTCTGGAAAAGGAACCCACTTGTCAGGGAACAATGGCCTCTTGTTCAATCCTGAGACTGCAGGCTTCCAGCTGGTACGGACTAAGGGTCAGGAGCGCCTATCTCGTAGTGTACACTGACTGGACACTTACTTGTTGGTGCAACTGCAAGGCAGTCTCTTCGAGTTGAGAGTCACGGTCGAGTTCTTTGAGAGTTGCTAAGAGGTCTCCGAAGAAAGATCTGCCAAGAGACCGAATTGAAATTGGGGCCTCTAATTTATAGGCCCCATGGGCTTTGCACCCTTTTGGGCGCACCCTGTTCCTGACTCCAAATGATTGGATCATGTACCAATCGATGGGTTTGAATTATCCAATACTGGGGCTGTTTCCTGATCGCTAGGCGGCCCTTAGCTGCTCGTTAGCTTCTTTTGTCTTGTACTCCTGCTGGCGCTGAGCTGTCTAGTTTTATCTTGGTCATCCTTAATTGTATCTATAGTGCCCGGGAATTACTCCTGTAATATGTATGACTGCTGGTTTCAGTGCCGTCTGCTTTCTGAAGACCGAATACACAGAAGAACTCTGCAAACTGCTTGTCTTCCGATATTGTCCGTTTTTCCCTGCGTTCTTTGCGAATCTCCATTTTAACGCGGGAAGTGGCCAACCCAGGTGGCGACAACTCCCAGGGTTTCAGAGGGCAGCCACATTCCAAACTGCAATGGAGCAGCCCTAAGGAAAGTGATCACAACTGGAATGTAATTGCTGAATGGGCACAGCAAAGTGAACTGGTCACGTAAACAGCGTGAGATCCAGAGATGGACCCCATGGTGATTAAATGATCAATACACGCAACTCCCAATTTTCATTAGTTCGTTCATATGAGCAAATTTGTTCAGTGTTAATTCCTTTCCAATGTAATGTCAGGTCTGAACGCACAACAGGGAGTTCACTCTGATGACATAATCTGTATGCTTATTCTATATTTAAACTAAACAACCAAAGTTGAACGATGTTGTAACCTCAATATTCCCATTGACATCACGCAGTGTATAAATTAAATGTTCTGTGTCAGCTCAGCGTTTAATTGGGAGCGATTATCTGCAGCACAAAAAGACAGAACACTTTGCTCAGAAAAGTATGGAATCGTTTGTGAGTGTTGAGAAAATATATTACACAGTTCTTGCAGTCATCGGTGTTCCTGGTAAGTGACTGTGGCCATGAAATATGTGTCAACTTGTGCAGGAGCTAGTCTCTGGTCTGATAATGTGACGCATAACGTGACTGGCTGACCTAATGGTCACTGTTATGCAGATACCTGGCGTTTGATGCCATGGTGTAAGTGAAATGTTCTGAATAACATCTCAACTTTTAATCATTTCCTTAAGCAGACAATAAACTTACTTGTAGCTAATGGACATCTGTATTATCAAGTTATTTCTTTCAGTGGGATATTGCATGCAGCTCAATCAGACATGCAGGGGAATCTCAAAGGGAATATATTACCGGGTGTATTTTGTTTACTTGTTCATTGAATGTGAGCGGCGCTGGCTCGGACACGATTTATTGTCCATCCTTTGCTGAGATGACGCTGTGCTGCCTTGTCGATCGGCTGCTGCCCATGGAGTGTAGGTACACGCACAAAGATGTTAGGAATGTGTTTCATGTTTTGACCCAGCTACAGTGAATGTACAATGATAGAATTCCAAGTCAGAAAAGTGAGTGGCTTGGATGGTAACTTCAAGCTGCTGGTCATCCCATGACGTTGCGGTACATTTACTTCGAGGTCAGGGGTTTTGATGATGCTATCAAAAGAACATTGGTGAGTTGCTCCGGTGCATCTTATGATAACGCACCGCACTGCTGCAATTTGCGTTCTTGGCCGAGGCAATATTGTTAGTGCCCCCTCTCCCTCTTTCTTTATCACTCCCTTTCTCTCTCAGTACTTTCCTCCCTCCTAGTTGCTCCTTTCGTCTCTCACTGGATTTTTATGTTTTCCCTTGATCTCTTGACTGTGCAGTAATGTACCGCACTACCTCTCATGTTTCTGCTTTCTTCCTCTGTTTCAGTTTCTTCTGCCATCCGTCCTGATCAATAGTATCTACCTTTGTCTACTTGCTTTCTCTGCTCCTTCTCTTCAGTATGTCGCCTCCTCTGTCTTCTATTTGAGAACCCTTTCTGCTCCCTTTTCCTCTTGTTACTCTTAGTATAGATTTTGTAAACATTTTAGCCATTTAACCACCTTTCTCCCTTTCCTTAACACCATCCTGACAACTATTTGGTGAAATTTGTCTTTTTTGTGATCTGTCTGTCATTGGGGCAGGATGTTGAACCGTTGTCATTCAATCATAGAATCATAGTGTCGCAACAGTGGCACAGGAGGCCCTTCGGCGCATTTAGTCTACACCTTTAATCGAGTTACCTCACCTAATCTTTTGGATATGAAGGGGCAATTTAGCACGGCCAGCCATCTAACATGCACATCTTAGGACTGTGAAAGGAAGCCAGAGCATCCGGAAGAAGCCAAAATACAGGGAGAATGTGCAAACTCCACGCAGACAATCACCCAAGGCCGGATTTTAACCCGGATCTCTGGCACTGTGAGGCAGTAGTGCTGACAACCGTGTGCCGCAACAGCAATGAACCACTGTGCCGCCACTTCTACTTCCAGAAGTGAATAATATTAGAAAGATTAGGAATTATATAGGATTCAGAGTCTCCAGTTCTGCAACTAACACTGATCTCTGTTCCCTCGGTGAGGTGAATCACTTTGGGGGAAGACACATATTAATCAAGAATACAGATATCTGTTTTCATAAAACAGAGATCAGTCTACTTACCTTATGAAACTGTTCATCAATGAAGTGAAGACTGCACTCCTCCAATCTAATAATACACATGAATATCTGCTGTGTTCTAAAACATAATTCATTGTTAATTGGTGAATTATTAATATTCAACACCCATCGAACAGCAATGAATTTGAAGGACAGAAACAATCTGTTCGGTTTGTGTCGGCAATTCTGCTACACACAAACCGTTTTCCATCCTTTTTAATGAAATCCGATCACAATAAAGTTATTATACTTTCTGCTTCATGTCTTTACCGACCTTCCTCTTCAAGAAGTATGTGCCATTTTCTTGAAGTTGTTCTTTCGAATTTTCTGATTGACGACATTTATCCTGAAACCCTTCTTGGATTTATTAATGACGATTCTCAACTGATAATCCCTAAGGTTGGAGTCTGAACCAGCTGGAAATATCTTCTCTATGTCGATCCTATCAATCCCACTCATAACTCTATTTCTAGAAGATCTGCCCTCAGCCATCCCTTTTCTCATGAAAATATCTCAACAAGTTTCTTCTATCCATTTGGTTAGAATCTTTCTGTCCTTAAATTGATCCACATAAAATATTGGGCGAAATTCTCCGACCCCCAGCATGGTCGGAGAATCGCCTGGGGCCGCCAAAAATCCGGCCCCCTACCACCCGGGAAGTGACGGCGGCAGGAATCTCGCCACTCCAATCGGCGAGGCCCCTGCGGTGATTCTCCGGCCCAGATGGGCCGAAGTCCCGCCGCTGAGAGGCCTCTCCCGCCGCCGAGGTTTGAACCACCTCTGTAACAGCGGGGCAGCACGGTAGCATGGTGGTTAGCATCAATGTTTCACAGCTCCAGGGTCCCAGGTTCGATTCCCGGCTGGGTCACTGTCTGTGCGGAGTCTGCACGTCCTCCCCGTGTGTGCGTGGGTTTCCTCCAGGTGTTCCGGTTTCCTCCCACAGTCCAAAGATGTGCGGGTTAGGTGGATTGGCCAGGCTAAATTGCCCTTAATGTCCTAAAAAAAATAATGTTAATGGGGGTTGTTGGGTTACTGGTATAGGGTGGATACGTGGGCCTGAGTAGGGTGATCATTGCTCGGCACAACATTGAGGGCCGAAGGGCCTGTTCTGTGCTGTACTGTTCTAATTCTAACAGTGGCGCGAGCGGGCCGCCGGGGTCCTGGGGGGGCGATCGGACCCCGGGGGGTGCCTCCACGGTGGCCTGGCCCGCGATCAGGGCTCCCCGCTCAGACTCCGGGCCAGTGCCCTGGGTGCACTATTTCTTTTCCGCGGCCGCCACGGCCTCCGCCATGGCGGAAGCGGAAGAAAACCCACATCGCGCATGCGCCGGTGGTGACGTCAGCGGAAGCTGGCCGCTGACGTCACTGCAGCCTTTTGGCCAGCCCCGCTGCCGGCGGCGCCGGTTCTTTGCGCCAGTCGTCTGGTGCCAACCGCTGCAGCGCGGGGCTGGCCCCCAAAGGTGGCTCCCCAACTTTGGGGAGGCCTGACCCCTGAGTGGTTGGCGCCACTCCCCTACGCCGGGACCCTCCGTCACGCCGGGTAGGGGAGAATCCAGCCCATTATGTGTAACATCGGGACTAGAAGTGTACACAATATATTATTTGAGATAAAACTGATTACTGTTTTCCTTTAATATAACATTAAATACTCATTCACAATTTGAAAGGCCTCTATTATATCTGCCCGCCGAATTCTCTGGTCTCTGTAAAAGATTCCACATCTTCTTATATTTGTGGAAATCTGTTTTTTCTAACATGGGAATAATAAGCCGCACAAGGCAGTTATCTTTCTACACATGTTTAATAAACACCTCTGATTTTCTAATGCCTTCATTTTGAATTGAACCTATTTCTTGCTTGAATTTTCATGACATTGTTAAATTACATTGTGACTTGATATTGTTTGTCAATCTGTGTACCTGGAACCCTGTGCAAGTTCCAGTACTTTCACAAGTATCACCCACATTCGATTTCCTGGTATGTTTGATTAATGTATTCTCTCTCCCTCTCTCGTACTCTCTCTGTCCCCCTTTCTGTGTCCGTCTCTGTGTCCCTCTCTTCTCTATCTCTGCCATCTCTCTCTCACTCTCTGTCACCTCCTTTCTCTCTCACTACTTTCCTCCTTCCCAGTTGCTCGTTTCATCTCTCATTCGACTTTCATGTTTTACCATGATCTCTTGTCTGTGTTGTAATGTACTACCACAGTACTTCTCGTGCTTCTGCTTTCTTCCACTGTTTCAGTTTCTTCTGCCATCCATTCTGAACACTTGTCACTCCCTTTGTCTACATGCTTTCTCTGCTCCTTCTCTTCAGTCGCCTCCTCTGTCTTCTATCTGAGAACCCATTCTGCTCCCTTTCGTATATTACTATTTCAGCTCAAAATTGCTTTCCATTGCCTCACGCTCGACCATGTGTCCCACATCTTTTAGTGTTTTGTTTATGAAGTCACTATTTCATTCGTGTTACACAAGTGACAGGAAATGAGCATCTCCGATAATGGAGGATCCAACCATCGCCCCCTCGAAGTTCAATGGTATTATCTTCGCTGAATGTCCCACAATCAACATCCTGGTGGCTTACCATTGTTAAAAAAACTTAACTGGACTAGCCATATTGATACTTTGGCTACCAGAGCAAGTCAAATGCTTGGAGTCCGACTGCGAGTAACTCACCTACTGAACCCCAAACCCTGTCCACTACCTACAACGAACAAGTTAGGATTTAATGGAATGCTCTCCGCATTGCTGAATGAGTGCAGTTTCAACAACACTGAAGAAACTCGACACCATCCAGGACGAAGCAACCAGGTGCATTGCTACCCCTTCCACAAACATTTAGGCGGGATTCTCCCAGCCCTGGGCCGGGCCGGAGAATCCCTGCGACCAGGACACACCAACCCGACGGCGGCACACGATTCTCTGCAGAGTGGAGAACCGGCGCGATTGGCGCTGCTGTGGTTGGTGTGGCTCAAGTTCGCGGGCCGCTGTATGGGCCATCCACCCCCCCCCCCCCCCCCCACATACCCTCCGCCACCGATTCTCTGGTCCGAATTTGCTTGGCCTTGCGGCTGTAAGAATAAAACCAAGTTCCACCAGCGAGGTTCTAAGCTGCTCTGAATCGGCCAGACCTTGGCGTTGAAGGGTCGAGTGGTGGCCTCTGGGGGGGGGAGGGCCGGTCCGACCCTGTGGAGGACGTCCGATATGGCCTGGCCAGAGATCGGGGCCCACCGATCGGTGGGCCGGCCTCTCTGGCAGGGGGCCCCCTTTCGTACGTACCGGCCCTGTAGCCCTGCGCCATTTGTGTCGGAGTCGGCGCACTGAACGGGGCCACTGCGCATGTGTGCATTGGGGTCGGTGCCACTGCGCATGCAATGATCCCGCGGTGCACAGTTCGCAATGGGATCGGCAGCAGCAGCGGCGTGACCCACTCCAGTGCCGTGCTGACCCTCTGTAGTGGCCAGAATTACTCCTGGCAGCGGCCCATTCATATCGTCGGAAAACACGATGGCATTTACGATGCCATGGACACTCTGCCGCAGAATGGGAGAATCCTGCCCTTAATCCCTCCATCGCAGAAGAAGGGTGGAAGCCATGTGTGCTATGAAAAAATGCCCTGTAGGAACTCGTCAAGGATCCTTGGGCACCTAACACTCTCCAAACCCATGACCACTCCCATCTAGAAGGGCAAGAGCAGCAGATACCTGTGAACCCCACCACCTGGAGATTCCCCTCTAAGTCACTCACCACCCTAACTTGGAAATATATTGCAGTTCCTTCACTGTCACTGGGACAAATTTCTGAAACTGCCTGCCTAACACCACTCTGGGTGTACTTACACCTCAGGGACTGCAGCATTTCAAGAAGGCAACTCACCATCGCTTCAGAAGAGAATCAAGGGATGACCAACATTTATTCTACTTGCTAGCACCGCACATATCTCGTAAATGAACAAACAAATAGGCCCTAGACGCACAGTGGAAATATGCTGATCTCACATAATAAATTTTTAAAATATTACACACTATCAATGGTTGAACCAAGAATGTGGTCACCTTTGGGATTGTTTTATTTGGTGATGTGAGATTCGTAGTTTATCCTGTGTCTTGACAGATGACATGTTTGAACAAAACGTTGCAGTCATTTTTTCCCATTTTCTCTAAATAGTCAATCTAGTGACGATTGTGATCCTTTCGCAAGGAAAATGCGGCCTCTCCAAATGCACCACGCGATACCTGGTTGCAATGGCAACAGCAGATCTAATGGTCATTATCTCTGGGGTAATATTGTGGCGCATCAATTCGTATTATTTCCCAGGATCTTTCTTGAATATCACGCCTGTTTGTAGTGTTATCATTGTTCTGTATTATGCAGCAACGGAATGGTCTGTTTGGTTCACAGTCATTTTCTCCTTTGATCGATTTATGGCCATTTGTTGGCAGAAGCTTAAAATTAAATATTGCTCCGAGAACACTGCGGCTGTGGTTCTGGTAATAACAGGTATTTTGATTTGTTTAAAGGACGTTCCCTTCTACTTTACATTTGAACCTGCAGAGGTAAGAAATAATGTCCCCTGGTTCTGTAATGGAAGACAAACCTATTTTACTGATCCTGCATGGGTAGGATTTGACTGGTTTGATAAGGTTTTAACCCCATTGCTGCCATATGCACTAATTCTGTTGCTCAACACTTTGACAGTGAGATATATTTTCGTGACCAGTCAAGTCCGGAAGGGACTGAGGGGTCAGAGTAAGGGGGAGAATCGCACTGACCCAGAGATGGAGAGCAGAAGGAAGTCGATGATTTTGCTCTTCGCCATCTCGGGAACGTTCATTGTTTTGTGGCTTGCATATGTTGTAGACTTCATCCTTTACAATATAATTGGAATTCACCCCGAACATTACAATGATGTTTTTTATATATTTTCCAAAGTTGCACTTATGCTACTGAGTTTAAATTGCTGTACAAATGCATTTATTTATGGGGTGACTCAGTCCAAGTTCAGGGAGCAGCTCAAGAACGCAGTAAAATATCCGGCCACAACGATTATTCAATTAACTAAAAAATTAAACAACGAAGATAATCCCAGAGGGTGGCAATGGTGTGCAGATCCTGGTGGACGTTACATAGATAGGAAGGGGTATGTCAGTTGAAGGAATTAATTAACTTAGGAAGGAGGAGAGTAGCTTCATTAAACAACAGAGATAAAACGGGATAGAGGGGTTCTCGAGGTGTATTTTAAGAAAATAAGGAAGAGAATAGGCGATGGAGGAGGCAACAGAGATAGGAGGACTCTAGCAACTTGTTAATGGGGAGAGACAATCATGACTCACCAGTGCCTGTGGGTAATCGCGAGTAATCCTATCTGTTGTCTGTTTCGACCATTAGTTCACCAATGAGACATATTCACCATAACAGCAGTGTGGGTGTAACTTGTCGCACAGACTGCAGCATTTCAAGGGAAATTGGAAATGGTTAATAAACACCACCCTTCATATAATAATAATCGCTTATTGCCACAAGTCGGCTTCAATGAAGTAACTGTGAAAAGCCCTTAGTCGCCACATTCCGGCGCCTGTTCGGGGGTGCTGGTACGGGAATTCAACCCCCGCTAGTGCCTTATTCACCAGCCATTATGGTGACTTTCACGTCTGATGCAGGTCATGACAAAGTGTGACGTTGGAAACTTGGACCAAGCAAAAATCTCCAGTCTTAAGTTAGATTCCCGCCCCCCAATTGAACCAGTTCATGCTGCCTTATTCGATCTTCTCTTTGAAGCTTATTGCTGCTTGCTCTTGCTGACTTCTTTTTCTCCCTGAAGTTCAGGTTCCAGTTTTCATATTTATCTTTATTTTCATTTTCACGTTCAATTGTTAGTTTTGTTCTACCTTTTCCTATCTCCAGCAGCCTCATCTGCAGCTGAATTCTAGCGAACTCAAGCTATGTCATCAGAGTTTCAAATTTATATTTGTCCAACTCAGAATGTTGTGTAAAATATGCCAGCTCTTTTGGACTGCTTTTAACTCTAACTACAAGTTTTCAGATAATGTGATCAACCTAAACTTGATTAATTGTTCCTACAAATCAGCAATTAATCTTCACTACCTGGCAAAGTAATGGGAACTGGAAAGCAAATCTAATTTTCAATACGTGTGGTAATTTCCACTATGAAAATCCTCTCAGCCTTAACCTCAGCAAATACCAGCAATGTTATATGCCTGAATTTGAAATTCTGCAAGTCCCATCTGTTTCTGTTTTGATCTGGTTCGGCAGCAGTAGCATTTTTTTGGTTTGAAGTACACGGCACCCTGTGCTGCTCTTGCTCATGAATTGCTTTGTTTGGCCCTTGTTCCGCGCTGTAACCAATCTTTATTTGTTGATGTCTCATTTGTCAATGTACTCTGTCGATAATTCTTTTGTCTACCCTGTACGTAGTGTGTGTGTTCCTTTGGGTGCAGCAAAATACTTTGAACTGAACTTAGGTACATGTGACAATAAATGTCAAGCAATCAAGTCCCTCGTAACCTAACCAGACAACAGAGCAACAAGATACTGTGATCAAAACAACCAAAATAATCTTGACCACACAAAGTCTGAAACATAAAGCACATTGCAATATGTGCCTTGTACATAAACATTCTGAACTAAAACATGATGAATTAACTGCCAAAATGTGGTCGAAGACATCACATTGCAGAATCAAAGACGTTTGCGATAAAGAAAATGCGAAGATTCCTCAACAATCCTACAGACGTCAGTGACCACGACGAGTTACAAATTCTTGTTGAAGCCCTTTCTCCCTCGGGTGGGATTTCAATGAGTCAGTTTCAAAGATCAAGCCGTAGAAAGCCTGGAAAGGTCATTCGCACACAGACAACCTGAATGAGTGCTCACATTCCAATGGTTCAACTACATTTCTTGAGACTCCATCACCTGGGATTCTGCAACGATGTTTACTCTAGGTTCACTGTAGGCTCACTCGAGACATTCTACTTGCTCAGGAAACGGAAGAAATTTGACATGTCCACAATAACTCTTCCCAACTTTTACAGATGTACAATAGAAAGCATCTTATCTGGTATCACAGCCTGGTATGGCAACTGCTCGGCCCAAGGCTGTCAGAAACTTCAGTGAGTCGTGAACACAGACCAGTCCATCACACGAACCTACCTCCCATTAATTGACTCCATCTACACCTTCCGCTGCCTGGGGAAAGCGGGCAGCATCATCAAAGACCGCTCCCACCCGGCTTACTCACTCTTCCAACTTCTTCCATCAGGCAGGAGATTCAGAAGTCTGAGGACACGCAAGAACAGCATCAAAAACAGCTTCTTCCCCGCTGTTACCAGACTCCTAAACGACCCTCTTAAGGACTGGCCTCATTAACACAACACCCCTGTATGTTTCACCAGATGCCAGTGTTATGTTGGTACATTGTGTACCTGGTGTTGCCCTATTCTGTATTTTCATTTATGTCCTTTTCTTTTCATGTACGTAATGATCTGTTGAGCTGCTCGCGGAAAAATACTTTCACTGTACCTTGTGACACGTGACAATAAACAAAATCCAATCCAATCGAGATTCATTCAGATTCTCTGCACAGCTATGCAGACTTTCTGCAGAAGGCACAGGAGAGGGAGAGCAGCTTCTTTCCTCTATTCGTCTAGGACCCAACTGTCCATCCCTTGGTCCACTGAAAATCATCCCACTCGGGAAGAAGATAATTGGCCCCTGTTACTGGGCAGAACATACCTTTTGACCAATTCAGTGATCACCAGCCACGCAATTGAAAGGAGTGCCAGCGATCACTCGGGTGCCGAAAATAGGCATTGATAATATAATAATAAACTTTATTGTCACACGTAGGTTTACATTAACAGAGCAATATGGTTACTGTGTAAAGTCCCCAGTCACGACAGTGCAGTGTATGTTCGGGTACACAGACGGAGAATTCAGAATGTCCAAATTACTTCACAGCATGTCTTTCGGGACATGGGGGAGAAATCCGGAGCAGCCGGAGGAAACGCAGGCAGACACGGGGAGAATATGCAGACTCCGTACAGAAAGTGACCAAGCTGGGAATCGAATCTGGGACCCGGGCGCAGTGAAGAAACTGTGCTAACCACTATGTTACTGTTCCGCCCGACGAAACATAGCAATTAGGAGCAGGCCATTCGGCCCTGCTCTGCCATTCAGTATGACCGTGGCGGATCCTCGATCTCAGTTCTCGAATCCCACATTCTCCCCATACTCATTGTTGTAATTACAATTGAAACAAAATTTATCTCTCTTTCTTGAATGCATTTTGCGACTTATCGTCATAGTCACAAACGTTTACAGCACGTCAACAAGCCCGTTTTCCCAACGTGTCCATTCTGCCTATTTTTTTACCACTAGGCTGGTCCCAATTTTCCGCATTTGGCCCATATCTCTCTATCCCCACCTTATCCATATAACTGTCGAATTGCTTTTTAAAAGACAAAATTATACCCGCCTCTACTACTGTATCTGGCAGTTTGTTGGGAACTCTCACCACCCTCTGTGTGAAAAAGAATTGATCCTCGAGACCCTTTTGTATCTCTCCTCTCACCTTAAACCTATTTCCTCTCGGGCAGCACGGTGGCGCTGTGGTTAGCACTACTGCCTCACGGCACGGAGGTCGAACTCGAACCCTGAGCTCGAAGCTCGGAGCTCGAACCCAGCCCTGAGTCACTGTCCGTGTGCAGTTTGCACATTCTCCCCATGTCTCCGTGGGTTATAACCCCACAACCCAAAGATGTGCAGGTAAGGTGGATTGGCCACGCCAAATTGCCCCATAATTGGAAAAAATAATTGGGTTCTGTAAATTAAAACGAAAATCTATGCTACTCAATATTTTATCGACTTCTATAATATCATATCTAAGCTTCCTACCTCCAGGGAAAAAACACCAGTCTATCCAGCCTCTCCTCATTACTCAAACCATAAGCCCGATAACACCCTGGTAAATATTTCCTGCACGCTTTCTAGTTTAATAATATCCTGTCTGTGATAGGGTGATCAGAACTGTACACAGTATACCAAATGTTGTCTTACCAATGTCTTGTGCAACTTCAACAAGACGCTCCAACTTCTGTATTCAATGTTCTGACCCATGAAACCTAGCATGCCGAAGGCCTTCTTCACCACCCTGCCACCCGTGATTCCACCTCCAAGGAGCTATGAACTTGCATTCCCAGATCTCTTTGTTATATAACTCTCCCTAACTCCATACCTTTAACTGAGTAGTTCATGCCCACCAATGAATTCCAATTTTGCGTAGCCAATCCAGCCAATCCAGAACCTCTTTCAGAAGTGGAGTTGAGATCCATGCAGACACGGGGAGAATGTGGAAACCACACGGACAGTACCACGGAGTCGTGATCATACCTGGGTCCTCAGCGTCGTGAGGCAGCAGTGCCACTGTGCCGCCCAACTTGGCCCCCACAGCCTTCTAGTGTTACAAGTTCCATAGGTAGACCACCCACTGAGTGAAGAAATGTTTCTGCATCCTCGTCCTCAATGGTCTACGCTGCAACCTGAGACTTTTCCTCCTGGTTCTAGATTCCCCAACCAGACAAAACATCCTCCTTGTATTTAGTCTGTCTGTCACTGATTAAAATTTTATACGTTCCACTCAGATCTCATTTCACCCATCTGAACTCCATTAAATAGAGGTCCAGTTGTTCCAATCACCCCTCTTAGGGTAGTCCCATCTACTCCGGTATCAGCCTCGAGAACATTCGCTGTACTCCCTCGATGGCTACTAGATCCTTTCTTAGAAAGAAAATCAAAATTGCGTGCAATACTCCAGGTGTTTCTCACCAAGGCCCTACATATCTTTGGTATCCTAATTCTGAACTGAAATCCTCTTGCAATGAAGGTCAACATGCTATTAACTTTCCTAATCGGGTGCTGCAGCTGTATCGAGACTTTCATTGGCTGGTGTACAGGGACTGCCAGATGCCTTTGTACATTTACATTCAACATATCATTGTTTAAATAATAATCTTACTTCCAATATTTTCACTCCGAAGTGGATAACCTCACATTTAGTCACATTGTAATCATATTCGATACAATTTCCTGCTCCCTTAACGTGTCTAAAATTTGCACTGTGGTTACCACTTTTGCCTCACGGCACCAGGGAACCGAGTTAGATTCATGCTTTCGCAGATTGACTGTTTGGTGTGTGTTCCCTGTGGCTGCGTGGGTTAACTCCAGTTGATCCAGTTTCCTCCTGCAGTCCAAATATGTGCAGGCTGGGTGGATTGGTCATACTTAATTGCCCCTTGGAGTCTAAAGATGTGCATGATAGGTGGGGATATGGGGCTGCACATATAGCGTGGAGTAGTAACCCTGGAGATGGTGCTCTTTCAGAGTACTGCTGCAGACACGAAGGGCCAAATTGCCTCTTCGTGCAGTGTAGGGATTCGATGCAATCTATAAAACCTTAAAGCTTCATGCACACTTTCTTTATATATGAACCAATACCTATCCCCCTTACATTCCATTAGTAAGGATCACCAATCTATCCTGGCCAATGCACACCTTCCACCCTCCTAGATCAATTATCACCCACGCCATTCTAATTTACACCCACTGGGCAGCAGGGTAGCATGGTGGTTAGCATAAATGCTTCACAGCTCCAGGGTCCCAGGTTCGATTCCCGGCTGGGTCACTGTCTGTGTGGAGTCTGCACGTCCTCCCCCTGTGTGCGTGGGTTTCCCCCGGGTGCTCTGGTTTCCTCCCACAGTCCAAAGATGTGCGGGTTAGGTGGATTGGCCATGCTAAATTGCCCGTAGTGTCCTAATAAAAGTAAGGTTAAGGGGGAGGTTGTTGGGTTATGGGTATAGGGTGGATACGTGGGTTTGGGTTTGAGTAGGGTGATCATGACTCGGCACAACATTGAGGGCCGAAGGGCCTGTTCTGTGCTGTACTGTTCTATGTTCTATGTAACCGCACTAGAAAATGCCCCCTCTTCCCCATCCAGGCCGCTGAGGAAATTGTTGTGATCCATGTTTTTGTTCTTCAGGATGATGAAGGTGCGGCCATCTGGGATGGCCACTTTCAGAATACAAATTGGATGTTTGATAAGTCTATAGAAATTATGGATAATGCTAAGAAAGCAGGCAGGCACAGTGCCTAACGCGTGTTGGAACCTCAACTCCCAAACGAGACTGAAACTGGAAGACAATTAATATACTGATGGCCCATCTCCGGGAACAAAATAATGACACTCAAGTAACCGATAATGTAGCAGGCATCCCTGTGCCAGAACGAAACAAACAAAGCAAGGCAAACGGCCACCAAGACACGCCCAGCCATCAGGGCACACGCCCCTTTATTGGTCAAGATCAATACGAGTGATCAAGATACGGCCCGATTAATTGGGGCCAAGGTCAATATCCCCCAAAAGTGCAGAAAGCCCCTTTGAGTAGAAGAAGAAGCCCCCGAGAGAGAATTGCTCTCTTGGACTGGGCTCCCGAAGCAGAGATACCCGTTCACCAGCTGCACCAGAAGCAATTAAGTCCAAGGTCAAAGCTCGCTATCAGACGGACGGCCTCAGCTGATCTCCTGTTACCTCTTCGTACCCAACAGCCTCAGATCCGAACAACGGGCATTGTTCATCTGACTAAGTGGGCACCCAAAGTTAAGTATAGGCGTTAGCGTTAGAGATAATTTAGTTTATGGTATTTTGTGCATGAGTAGATATTACTGCGTGTGTAAATAAGTAGTATTGACTTTGAACTAACTAACTGGTGCATTGGTTCTTTGATCAGTATTCGTGTTCAAACCTTGTGGCGGTATCGAAAGATACCTGGCGACTCTCGAGCAAACATAATTAGGATTATGAAAGGCGACCATATTGACTGCTATATTTAGAACCAGATAAACAGAGCAACATTTATTGGCGACATCTGACGGAACTCGATGTAGAAGTGGCCTATGCACTCCGAGAGAACCCCAATTTGAATTAGAATCAAATTGGAAAAGAAAAACCACAAGCATACGACCAATTCTGATCATACCATCAAAATTCGGAAGTGTGTTATTTGCATACGTACTAACAGCGATATAAAGTAAACCTGAGTAATTTTGTTGCGTAAAACTGTCGGGAGTTTTGTAGGCTGGAAATTAGCATAAGCCGTATCCGTGTTTACTTCACCACTTTATCACACCCTGTTCCTAATTCGATAGAGACCCAAAGATAGAGAGAAAATGGCAATGAAGGCAAAGGAACGCCTTATGAACCCCCACGAATTCGAGGTCGCAGGGACCAATAGAGTAGGACAGTGTCCAGTATGGGAAGAGGAAATCGGAAAGTACCTCAAAAGGGAAGGTTGGCCCCTTTGGAGCGAATTCTGCCTGAATGATCATAGATTATCATAGAATATACAGGGCAGAAGGAGGCCATTCGGCCCATCAAGTATGCACCGACTCTTGGAAAGAGCACCCTACCCAAGGTCAACACCTCCACTCTATCCCCATAATCCTGTAACCCCACCCAACACTAAGAGCAGTTTTGGACACTAAGGGCAATTTAGAATGGCCAATCCACCTAACCTGCACATCTTTGGACTGTGGGAGGAAACTGGAGCACCCGGAGGAAACCAACGCACGCACCGGGATGATGTGCAGACTCTGCACAGACAGTGACCCAAGCCGGAATCAAACCTGGGACCCTGGAGCTGTGAAGCAATTGTTCTATCCACAATGCTACCATGCTGCCCAAATATGGGATAAAACAGGGCCCGGAAGGATAGGGCATTCTTGGTGGGAGAACCTGTCAGAGATTCGTAAGAAGAACTTAGAGAAAGCTCGCCGGCCAATTGCAAGCGTATCCTGCTTGGCACAATTGCGAGTCACAGAGGAGTTTGTGAGGACGCTCTGTAGAAAGATTGAGGAGGGAGAGAAGAGTAGTGAAGGGGATGTGAGCGAATATGGGAGAGAGAACAGGGAACTGAGAGCAGTTAACGGCGAAGGACAAAGAGGTGGCTGATGAAAAGCGGGCACACCAAACTTGTCTCGCCCATTTGACCAGTTGTCAGTCCCAATACGACAAAGCCTACCAAGACACGTAACGCGCGGTCTTGGTAAGACAGGAAACAGAACAACAAGTTGAGCAGTTACGAAAACAGTCATGATTTAAAAGCTGCCCTTCGAGCACTCCACACTTCCACGAAGGAACAAAGGCAGAGCTTTGTCGATCACGCAAAGTGCCGGAGGCAAATTGCAGAATTGTAATCTCTGGTTTCTGTTCAGAATGGGTTCAAGAGCACGTTTGGACCCCAAAATTAGACCAAGAAAACGGCCCCGACTGGCAGTAGTTAAATGAGACTGCCCTAGATATGTACATGGCACATGTGCACAAGCTGGACGCTTGTGAATACATTTTACTGCGGTATCTGGAGAGTTAGCCCACGCGCATTTATCCCCAGGTAAATAGCCAAATGGACCCGCATCTTTTTCTCTCGTGTGACAGAAGTAGGACAGAGAGCTTGCGCAAATTACGACTCCTCAGACAAGGCCCACGACGAGAAATGGGTACTAAAGAGACTATCCCGCACTTGTGAACAGTCTATGCAGGGAAAATCAGCTTATGGTAAGGCAGAGGAAGAGCAGGCAGATGCTAATCTGCATCCAGTTACGACACATCACAACCGCCGCATGGGTAAATGAGGGACGAAATGGCCCACAGCAGCCTAAACCCCAAGAATGTTACAGTTGCGGGCAATGAGGACACTATGCACAGGGATGTCAAGCCCCCCAGAAACAGCACGGAATCAGCCCACCAATAACCCCCGAACTAGCAACGACACCAACAGCCCAGACCCCCCACCCAGGGAACCATAACCAAGGGAGCAATGCACCAGAGACCCTGCTCCACCTTATGTGCCCCAGGGGTCATGTTACATGTGGGCAGCCAGGACACTTCGCCGGAGATTGAAGGAGACCCCCACCACCAGCTAGACTCGACCCCAGATATGAAAGAGAACATCACCCACAGCAGCTACAAGGTCCCAGCTGCCCCATGCAAACTGTGAGCGCTTACCTACCACTTCTCATGGCAGGGATACCTCAGCAATGCCACTTCATTTCTGTTCCTCTCCTCCTTCTTTTCTTCTGCCACACTACACTGACTCCATATGCTAGTTACACCCAAAGCAAAATGTGATTTACGGTGTCCTTCTTTCTGATGGAGCCTGCACGATTCTTTTATGCTAGTTTGTTATTTTAAATGTTTGTTACTGTCAATGTTGAATGTCGTCTGTTCATTTAAAGTTTTCATGGCCCCACGCCACCTATCTTTTAACGCCCACTGGCAGTTAAACGAACAGGTTTGTCGGCAGACAACCGATCATAGCTACTGTTCTGATTCGAAGGTGATCACAAGAGGCAACATCCACGGCGAACACAAATTCTTACCGTTCTTGTCTGGTCACTCAGGCAGTGGAGTAACAGCACTCGTCCCCGCCCTGCCTGAGGACCCCCTGGTAAGCTATGCTAGGGTACAGCACATATGCACTGGTCACCATCCAACCCGAGAATTCCAATCTTACCCGCCGCAGCCCATACGCACCCCATTTTGGCACTTTTAGTTCAAATCTCTTCTGTTTGTTTATGGTGACCCTTAGGTTGCTTCCAAATATTATTTACATCTCGAACACTGGGATGGTAAATCGCACAGGCTGCGAGACGGTTCGCACTGTGTTAGTTTTTCTCGGATGTCGTGTCCCAAATATTTGGTATGGAAAAAAAAATGAGGGAGTCACAAGTGGTGACCAATTATAACGGGTAATAGGCAATAAAAGGACAGACAGACAGACATACGAGATCTTAAACGGGATAATAACAGAAATTTTGTTTGTGTCCATAGAACTCCGGAACCACAGAAGCCTCAAGAGGAAGAAAGAAAGAAGAAAATATGAAGACCACCATCATGCTCTACAAGTGGATCTTAGCGGGATCCCTCGAGTTGTGTGCAGACGCTACTCCCATGACCTCTACCACACTGGCCGTGAACGTTTCCCACCCCTGCCATACACTGTACCCCGAGACAGTAACCAATACACCGACCTGGTGTGACAAGTTCATAACTTGGTATTCCCTATCCTCCGTTGTGGGATCACTATTAGTACTTTCAATACCCTGCAGTGTCGTTCAGATACTACGACTGAGGAAATGGCGGAGCAAAGCCTCTCGCACTCCGATATACACATTCATATCTCCTATTTTCGGACTTTAGCGAACCCCACCCCCTCCACCCCTTTAAGTGAATTAAAGTGAATCCGTTTTTTTGTGTGTTTGTTCGTCTAATAAAAGAAATGTAAAACTTTGTGCTTGACTGCCAAGCCAGAGAGACCTGTGTTGCTGCTACTGTTTAGTTTAAAATATTGTAAATTATTTTGATTGAGTAAGGATAGATTAGTTAACGATAGTTAGAGGTTCCAGTTTTTTTTGTAATGCATGTCTGGATATCATAGCGCCCCGCAGAATTTTATAAAGCTGTATGTACATGAAGTCATTTCGGTAAAAATTTGAATTCATAGGACAGAGTACTGTAGGGCCTGTTCTTGCTTATGAGTGCCCGATATAGGAAGAGAATGAAGAAGATGCAGTAATTTGATCCTTCACACTTTGCGTTGAGGATCACAAGGGGGGAGTGTAGCTATCTGGGATGGCCACTTCCAGAATACAAAATGTATGTTTGCAAAGACTATAGGGAACTAGGGACAATGCTAAGAAAGCAGGCAGGCACAGAGCCTGTATGCATATTGAAACCTGAACTCCCAGACGAGACTGAAACGGTAGGACCATTAGCATATTGATGACCCATCTCTGGGAACAAAGGAATGACACTCAAGTAACTGATACTATAGCAGACATCCCGGCGTCAGAAAGACACAAACAAAGCAAGGCCCACGACCGCCAAAGACACGCCCAGCCATCAGGGCACCCACCCCTTTATTGGTCAAGATCAATGTGAGTGATCAGGATACGACGCAATTAATCGGGGCCAAGTTCATGCCCGCCCAAAGGGCGCGAAGCCCCTTTGACTATGAGAAGAAGCCCCCGAGACAGAATCGCTCCCGTGGACTCGGTTCTCGAAGTGGAGAGACCCGTCCACCAGCTGCACCAGAAGCAAATAAGTCCAAGGTCAACGTTGGCGATCAGATGGACGACCTTAGCTGTTCACCTGTTACCTCTTCATGCCGAACAGCCTCAGACCCGAACAACGGCCATTGTTCCTCTGACTGAGTGGGCACCCGAAGTTAAGTATTGGCGTCAGCGTTAGAGATAGTTTAGTTTATGGTATTTTGTGCATGCGTAGATATTACTGTGTGTGTAAATAAATAGTTATTTGATCAGTATTCGGGTTTGAACCTTGTGGCGGTATCGAAAGATACCTGGTGACTCTAGTGCAAACGTAATTAGAATTAAGGAAGGCGACCATATTGACCGCTATATTTAGAACCAGATAAACAGACCAACAAAGGTTGTAGTGTTAACAAAAACAGCAAGCAGTGTTTATCAAAGAAAGCTAGCGTATTACACTGCACTTAATTATGTTTGAACATCTTACTAAGGAATTAGATCAATAAAGATTACACTAAACTTCTACAATACTAAGATTCTATCAGCTCAGTCATCTTACACCTACGCAGTCTGGCTCCCTTCCACTCTCTCCCAGAAGCCAAGGAGGCATGTGATGTATATATGGTTGTTTTGCAGCACCATATAATAACGAGAGGAATAATATTACTTTAACCCTTTATTTGCTTTACAATATTCACAAATTTTGACATCCCCCTATCTTTGAAAATTTTGAATCTTGCATTCAAACATACGTACTGGCAGTGTATGGACATACTTATGCGCATACTTAAAAGTTACATGTGAGTTCAATCAGTGTATTACAGCTCATAAATTGAGACAATCAGGTTGGTTTCTTGATCTCCTTGATCTTCTCAATCCAGCTGTCATTGAGTCATAATTTTCCGATTTCTGATTTATAATTGTGACAATAAATTGAGTATATGATGAATTACTCAGTTTCAGAAAATGTACAGGATATCTGCAGTTGGGAAAAATTTGTTGATGCTGAATTGGAGGTGGCTTCACCTTTTGAAATGCTCTACGATTTCTCCTGAATATCGAGCCTTTGGCAAGATATGAAGGTGGAACTGCCTGACTTAAAACACGAGTAATGCAGGACAATCCACCAGTTGCATCCTGCACACGTACACAATGTCCTCGAACAGCGGATACATCTGTTCTGCTGAGTTTTTATAATACAAGCTTTGAGTTTGTTGTGGCTGACTCATTTTGTTTGAGGTTAGTTAATCGTCAAGATTCGGTGCAGTTAGGCTTGGTAATGTGGTCCACAGCTGTCTAATCATAAGAAGGCGCTCTGGCAATTGACCTCTCAATAAAGCAGTAGCTCGATAACTTAATAAAGCTGGACACAAACCTTGTTTCACCTCATGCAGCGCATGTTCAATTCCTGTACCAGGCTCCCCGAACAGGCTCCGGAAAGTGGTGACTAGGGACTTTTCACAGTAACTTCATTTGAAGCCTACATGTGGCAATTAGCAATTTTCATTTTCATATGCCTTCTTTAACAATTTCTTCACGATGCCCACACCTTCCTGAGCCTTCCCGTTGGCCTGTGGATATAGAGAGCTTGGCGTGACATGAATGTAATTGTCGCACTGAGAAAACTCAGTCCATTTTCAGGGCTTTTCAAAGTAACTTCATTGAAGGCTCGCAATAAGTAAATATTATAAAGTTGTTCTTTTAGGCGACAGTTTTAGATAGCGGATCTGGATCAGCGCAGGCTTGGAGGGCCCAAAGGCCTGTTCCTGTGCGGTATTTTTTTTTTTGTTCTATTCCCTACTGTCGAAACAAGGCTCATTGGCCATTATGATCGCCAATGGTATCCTATGTCTAGAACAAACATCTTTAGTTACTTTGATGACTGATTACGAAGTCCAGTTTGAAAGTTTGATCACTTCCGGATCATTTGAGTGATAGTAATAATGACGTAGCCTTTGTCTTGAAAGGAGAAGACATCTATTCCCACTTTAGACCATGGAATTGGAACAATATCCGTCATTGTGAATTTCTGCTCCTGTTGAGCAGACTGGTTTTTTTTTTACCAACGTCACATTCAGAAACATAATTTTCCATGTCTGAATTCATGCCAGGCTGTTATACTGTGTGCCGCGCGCATTACTTACATTTCTCAATACCCTAGTGTCCTTCGTGGATCTGGGTAATAATTTGTCTTCTCAACTTGTAGGAATGACTATTCTATCCAGTTTGAGTAAAAATCCATTCACCACAGAAAGGTAATCTTTATCACTTCAGAAGCTGGAACAGCTTGTACTTGGCCATCCATCAGTCATGTGATGAATCACCCGCTGCAAAACTGCATCTTTTGTAGTTTCTTCTTTAATTACTCTTAATTTTACATCAGAAAATTGTAGTGTGTCAGCTAGAATGTCAGCTTGAGTTTCTATCTCCTGCACAGGATCTGGAATCTTATCTTCATTCTCAGTAGAACGAGATAATGTATCTGCAAGGATTAGAAAATAATAAAGCTTCTTAGTTTCATGAACATTCTTTGCAATCTGGGTGACATGTCATTTGGACTCTTGTGAGTCATATGCTCAAGCAGCCAATATCAGTCTCACTCACAAATGTGGTACGCCATAAACATAATAGTGACAGTTTTCAACACTTGTCAACAGACCAAGTCATTATTTTTCAATCTGTGTGTTGTTCTGTGGGTGTCATGGCTCGACAAGCATCTGCTACCTGTCTCCACGGATCATCTGAGGTCGTCTATAGAAGAATGGCTCCTATACTGTCTTGACTCGCGTCTGTCGAGAGATTTGTCTTCTTTGTGGAATCGAATAGTCTGAGAATTGGGGCTCTTGTCAGTGTGGACTTGAGGTCGGACCATTCCTTAATTTCTTATATAGTTACGTTTTGAGCCTTTGTTGCCCTATTGTGTATTTTATTTTATTTTATTTTCATGTACTTAATGATGTTTGAGCTGCTCACAAAAAAATAATTTTCACTGTACCTTGGTACACGTGCCAATGAACAAAGTCCAAAATCCAGGCATCTGTACCCACTTCGACTGGAAAATGATTTTATTGGGTTTAACTCCATCTCGACGTCGGATTCGCGAAGCCTTCCATGAGGCTCAGTTCTCCAATTACTGGGGAGCTCCCCTTAACCTCCTTTCTAGCACGCCCTTCCACATCCAAAAGCAGCGGATGGCTGCCAGGTAGGCCATCAGACCGGGACCCTGGCCAGAACGCTGGGTGTGGTCGATATGAGAGTCTGGAGACCTTACCCTTGGATAGCGGGGGGGGGGGGGGAAACCCTCCAACAAAGTCACAAACACAGCTTGGGCGGCGGTGGCAGCTAACTCCTGCCCCAAGGCACTCTTCCTATCTGATCCCTTGCAGGAAAAACTGCCTCACAACTGCCTGGGAGGGAGTACTGTCCGGTAGACAATTGGCTGAGGCAAAACTGCTAACAGAACTTCAGCCGTTCTGTTATTGGGGAGGGACAAGACCGCTTCTGTTCTGAGGGCATGTGGATGCTAAAAATCAAAGTGAAGATGCCCAACCCCATTGTACAATTCGCCTAACGTAAGAATGCCATCTCCTTTCTCTTGCAGGCACAGCAAGGTGGGGTGGAAGAGATCAGTCCAGATAGCAGTTCAGAGGAATTCTTAGATGTGCATCAGGCTGGTTCGTCACATCTTTTGGCTGCACCCGCCACCCACACAGAGATACACACTTCAGTGGGACGTAGCCCTGGAGAGGCTTTCGGACCAGAAAGTGGTGAGCACGTCACTTTTTCTGATCCACAAGAGGAGGCAGGGATCTCCCAGGGATCTGCCACTCGGATGAATGCCAGAGGCTCGGATTATGATGAGCCCCAGCAGCTAACCTGTTTTTCATAACCTGCCTCTGGGCTCCACCATCCCAATGGTGTTCGAGTTAATAACAATAATAATTTTTATTATTGTCACAAGTATGCTTACATTAACACTGCAATTAAGTTACTGTGAAAAGGCCCCATTCGCCACATTCCAGAGACTGTTTGGGTACACTGAGGGAGAATTTAGAATGTCCAAATTACTTAACAGCACAGCTTTCGGAACTTGTTGGAGGAAACTAGTGCATCCAGAGGAAATGCAGCAGGGCATGAGGAAAACGTGCAGACTCCGCACAGACAGTGAGCCAAGCCGAGAATCGAACCCGGTTCCCTGGTGTGTGAAGCAACTGTGCTAACCACTGTGCTACTGTGCCAGCAAAGTCCAAATGTAGATTAGGGAACATCCGGAAGGATTTCCGCATCACTCCAATGATTGCAAGGCTGACTGGACGAGTTCCAACTTCTGTCTGAGGAAATTGTGATGAAATTGTAAGGTAGTCAGGTCAACAGTGCGAGTATGGCGGCCATAGCGGATACTTTCGTGCAGGATGTCTGGCCTGGCTCGGGCAGGGATAAGCTCCACGTTGGAGAGTCTGAACTCCATGGTGCAGGCACTCGAAATAAGTGCCAGGCCCAGAGAACGGCAGGGTTTCTGCATCTCACTCCAGCTGCCCCTCTATTCCAAGGAGGAAGCCAGGAGCCCCGATCACTCAGAACGAGGAGTGTAGGCTGGTCCATAGCCCAGCGTTTCTCACCCTGATGACTCTTGGAGAGGTAAGGACATCTGACACCCTCTCTTGCCTGATCATTCTAGCCACTCCCTCACACACTAAGGAAGCTACCACACTGCAGCACCCCGCAGTACTCCGCAGCTCCTCAGGCCCTGTTACTGCAGGGAACCCCTACCAAAGTCATAACATAAAACAGGGCAGTGCAGAAAGATTGTTGCCTTCACAATAACATAAGAACAAGGAGAAATAGTAGAAATTCAGCCCCTCGAGCCTGCTGTACCATTCAATATCATCATGCTTGATCTCCCCTTGGTTTCAACTCCACTTTCCTGCCCTTTCTCCATGAACTTCAACCCAGTATGGATTTAAAAGATGTTTCTCACTTCCTTAAATTCCTTAAATTTACTCAGTGTCCTGGCATCCACTGCGCAGCAGAGAATTGCACACATTCATGACCCGCTGAGAGAAGTAATTACTCCTCAGCTCTATCTTAAATCTGTGAGCCCTTAACCTAAAACTATGACCTCTTGTTCTGGAATGTCCAAGGGGAACAAGGGGAAACATCCACTCTACGTAGACCAAGGCAGGCCAGGAGCATGGTTCAATTCCCGTACCGGCCTCCCCGAACAGCCACCGGAATGTGGCAACTAGGTGATTTTAACAATAATTTAATTTGAAGCCTACATGTGACAACAAGGGATTTTCATTTCATTTCATTGATTTCTACGTCTACTTTGTCAATATGCCATTTATCATATACCTCAATTTAATGTCCTTTCATTCTTTACGCAAAGGGTTGTAAATATATGGATTTCCTTGCCCAGTGAAGCATTTGAGGCTCCTTCATTAAACGATTTTAAGATAATGATAGATAGTTTGTTTGAAGAATAAAGGGATTAGGGTTTTGGTTTTCGGGCTGGAAAGTGGAGCCGAATCCACAAAAGATCAGCCGTGATCTCATTGAATGGTGGAGCAGGCCCGAGGGGCCAGATGGCCTACGGCTGCTCCGAGTTCTTATGTTCTTATGTTCTTCTACAAACGACAGTGTATAGGCCTGGATTGCTCAAACTCTGCTCAAAAGGCAAACGCCTTGGGTGGAATTCTCCATCGGCCAATACCGAAATCAGGAAAAATGAGTGGGTGGAGAAACGGTTTTGACGCCAAAATCATGGCAGACGTAAAGTACACGCCAAATCACAATTCTCGGGTGCTTCGGAAGTTGCGTCAATGTGTTCCACTCCGCACATACTGTCAACGTCGTGAGCATATCACTCGCGAAACTGACCCAGTAGTCTCCAGGGCCTCCTCGATTTCCCAACTCACCAGGGAGAAATTCCCAATGATAAGGTTCATTTGTGCTATTCAAAATCGATACACTAGTGCCCTGGCGGTTCAGGGCGAGAGAGGAGGTATGGCATGCAGAGGTGCGACCAGTGGCTGCCGGTCCCGAGATTGGCCAGTCCGGCTGGTTGGGGGGGGGGGGGGCTCTGTGAGGTCCAGAGTGGAGGAGTTACGGGGAGACAGGCAGTGCGGTCGGAGTGACTCCCCTAGGGGACTGGGATGGTGTCCAACCACTGATCGCCATTGTCAGGGCCTGCAGTACAGTCATCTTGCTACCCACCCTACTGACCCCTGGCCCCTGGTTCTGCAGATTTCCACTGGTCATTTGGGTGCCCTGACCTCACCACTCCCGCAACCCACCCTCCACCATAGCCCCTCCCATCCCAACCGGTGCCACGTGCCAGCACGCGGCCAACCCAATCGCAGACAGCAGTCTCCACAGTGAGATGCCAAAAGGGTCTGAGGAGCACACTGCTGCATGGGCAGTGACAGTTGATGGTACCCTTAGCAGCGGGGACAGTCGCCAGGGCAACGATGGGGCCAGGGCAGCTGATATGGGGAGGAGGAGGGGAAATGTGGAGCCAGATCCGCAGTGCCAAACGGGGACACTATAGGTGAAAATATTCACGAATAGACCTTTGAGTGTTTAAGCAAGCGATTTATTAATTTTCAGAATTCTGGGAAAGGGCCGTTGACCCCCTCTCCCCCCTCCCCCACGCCCCCCCCCCCCCCCCCCGCCCCCCCCCCCCCCGCGATGGTCTGAAGCACCCGTTCTTGCTTGAGCTGAGGTCGCACTAAGTTAAATCATGACAGACGTCAAGTACACGCTAAATCACAATTCTCCGTTGCCTCAGATGGGAAAGCGGAAATAATTTGCATTCATAGTTCCTACCGAGAATACATGGACTTCTTATTGTACTCACGTACTCAATGCGAGTTTCTCAGATGTCCGGCAGTGCCCTCCTCCGTTCCCAAGAATGTCCGGACTTGTACCTCTTGCCTCCGCGGGCGGGTTCAACAACAGCCCTCTTTTCGGTCCGATGCGTGATCAGGCCCTCACACCATTGTTCTTTAACATACCTCGATCAATCACCTCTTGCACCTGTAAACAATCTCAATCGTTAATTCTCAATGCGGCAGTATCACATTAAAGGTAAACCAGTAAGATTACTTCTCTCACTCACGCAGTCTGTCTATTATTTTGGTACTTCCAGTGCAACGTCCCTGATCATTCGTCTTGCCGAGTGCCTTTAATTTCTGGGTGGTCGAAGTTTGATTACACACCCCGTCACTGACTCGAACGACTGCTCAGTTCCATGATACCCTGCTCGCAGCGCCATACAGTAGGCGACAATATTCACGAATGGACCTTTGAGTGAGTAAGGAAGCGATTTATTAATTTTCAGAATTCTGGGAGAAAGGCCTTTGACGCCTGCGGTCTGTACAGCACCTCTTCTCGCCTGAGCTGCGGACGCCCTGGGTTAATATACAGAAGGAAAACGGAATTAGTTTGCATTCATATTTACATATACCCAATCAATTCTGTTCGCGTCACAAATTCATAAAATCCATCTTCAATGCCATAAATGGCTACAAATTGGAACCTATTGCCTCTAATTAGCAGTTTGTGTCTCATTACATAGATTACGGATACTTACAGCAACGTTGAACAAGTCCTTCCTCATTCCTTGCTATTTGCTTAATTTGGGGCCCTTTGTCAGATAGCTGAGTAGCTAACACTACCGACATTGGGCAAGTTTGCGAACGGCTAATTGTCTCTCCGGATGCAGTTTGTGGTTCACTTGTTTTGCACAAAGCTTTACTTACTACAGAAACAGACAATGATAATAATCTAGGGGAAAGAACATTAACAGAGTCCATTTTATATCAGGCGGCATCCATATTGTATCCTCCGTAGTCTATTCGGCATTCTACCTCTTCAGGGTGATCTGGTAAGTGTAATAACTGACCTCAGAATAAAAGTTTCGCTGGGAAGCAGTGATCATAACTTAATAACACTTAATATAGAGTTCAACAGTGAGAAATCTGGGTCAGAAATAATTGTTTCAACTTAAATAAAAGGAATGCATTGAAATTAGGACGACGTTAGCTAAATGGATTGGATGGATAGATTAACATGAAAGAGAGTAAACAAGCAGTGGCACATTTTTTTAAGAAGGCAATTCATGACTCTCAGGCGGAAAAAATCCCAGGGAAGAGGAAAGAGTCGAGGAGGAGGATAACACAACCATGGCTAACGAAAAAAGTTAAAGAGAGCATTAAGTTAAAAGAAAAAACATATAATGAGGCAAAAATCAGTGACAACTCGGATTATCTGGATAAATGTAAAATGCAGCAAAGGAATACTGACAATATATTAAGCAGAGAAATAAACTGCGAGGGCAAACCAGCGAGGAACTTCAAAACTCGCAATAGCTCTTGTAAATATACAAAAACGAAGAGAGAGGCCATAGGCAACATACGCACCTTAGAAAATGAACTAGCGGAGATAATGAAGGGGAACTAGGAAATTGAAGAGTAGTTAGACATCTATTTTGAATCAGTCTTTATGGTGAAAGTAACTTGAAGCATCCCATTAATACTAAATAATATGGGGGGAAGAATTAATTTCCAACACCATCACTGGTAATGTTGATTGAGAAAGAAAATGTGGGTAAAGCCGAATAAGTCTCCTGGCCCTGATAGCTTCAATGCTTGAATGCTAAAAGAAGTAGCTGCAAAGTTAGTGGATGTATTGGTTGTAATTTTCCAAAAAGCCTTGGATTCTGGAGTAGTACCGGAAAATTGAAAATGTGACATTCCTATTCAAAAACAGAGGTAACCAAAAAGCGGCGAACAGGGAGATTCGGTGTTCAACTGTTGTTGGCAAAATGTGTGTTGTCCTGTGGCCCTATTTGCCTCTCTCCCGTTGATTACCTGCTGCCTCAAAATGGTAGGGACCCTGGTTCAATTTCGGCCTTGGGTGACTGGAATCAATTCTTATGAATGTAACAGCAACACATTTGAAATATCATCACCTAATGAAACAGAGTCAGCATACCTTCAATGAAGGGAATCATGTCTAAATAATTTGTGATAGCTTTTCGAGAATGTCTCAATCAGAGTGGATGGAGGGGAACCGGTAAACATGCTGTATTTGGATTTCCAGAAGGTATTCAACAACATACCTCACAAAAGTTAAATCATAAGGTAAGAGCCCATGGTGTGGGAGGTATGTATTGGCATGGACAGTGGATTAGGTAATGGGAAGCGAAAAATAACCGGGGATAAGGGGTTATTATTCCATTGGCTAAGTTTTAACTATGAGGAGAGGTTTGATAAACCCGGATTGTTTTCACAGGAGCAACAGAGGTTGAGGGGCGACCTGAGAGAGTTTTATAACATTATGACTGGCACGGACAGGTGGAAGGTCATATGCGTTTTCCCAGGGTGGAAAATGCAATTACAAAAGGGCTTGGTTTAAAGTGCGAGGGGCAAGTTTAGAGGGGATATGAGAGGCAAGTTATTTACACAATGGTTGGTGAGTGCCTTAAATGCTCTGCCAGGCGAGGTTGTGGAAGCAGACACGAGAGGCACATTTAAGAGACATGTTGACAAATGCATGAATAGGAGGGGAATACAGGGAATACAATACCCTGGAAGTGCAGAAGGTTTTAGTTTAAACGGGCATCATAGTCGTCGCAGACTTTCCGAGCCGAAGGGCCTGTTTCTGTGTACTGTTCTCAGTTCTTTGTGTAACAAGTGGGGTTCAACAGGGATTAGAGTTGGGACCACAACTATTTACAATATTCCTGCCTTGGAGATATGAAGCGAATGTACTACAGGCAAATTTGTAGATTACACAACAATGGTGGAAAGGCAAGTTGCGACAGGGATACAAATAGTTTCGAAAAAGACATTGATAGTTTTAGAAAGTGGGGAAAACGTTGGCAAATGAAGTGTAATGTAAAAAAAAATGCGATGTTGTGAATTTGGAAGGGAGAACAAAAGAACAGGCGATATTTAAACAGAGAAAAAATGCAGAAATATGCACCACAAAGGGATTGGGAGGATATTTGTGTCCGAAACACAGAAAGTTAGCACACAAGTGCAGCATTTAATCAGGGAATCGAATGGAATGTCCGCTTTTATTTCAACAGGGTATAATAGTCGGGAGGTTTTGCTGCAACTTTCACAAGAGCCGGTCAGAGAATGTTCAGAAGGATGATCCCCGGTGTGGCGGGATTATTTTATGAGCAAACGTTAAACCTCTACTCATTCGCATTTTGAAGAATGAGAGGTGATATCATTGAAACTTACGGGATTCTTAAGGGGATTGACAGAATAAAAACTGAGATGATCTTTCCCCTCAGGGGAGTGACTGGGACCAGATGGCAAGTCGCAGAATAAATGTAAGATTGAGATGAGGAGGAGTTTCTTCTCTCCGAGGGCCATTCTCACAATTACATACAGATTTGCGCTTCTATCTGCCTCAGTGACTCTGAATATTCTCTCCGAGCAGTGTGAGTCTCACATTTTCTATTCTTCAGTTCAGGCCACAAGATGTTGCTTGATAGGCCCTCTAACATTCCATTGTTAAAATCATTTCTTTATCAACAACTGGGACACTCTGTTTTTGTTTGCATATATTTTTTATGAGAGATTTTTTTTTCATTTCTGGAAGTAACGCAAAAACCTTCAAAACTGGCGCAGTATCAATACTTCTGCGTACATGGATACAGTAAAAGATAGTCCAACACTAACACAGTTTGGATTTAAACTTAGTACCTCTAACGATAATATTTTTAAAAATTGGAGACGACAGCAGAAGAGGATAAGGTCGTGTAAACATGGTAATATGATGCACACCGTCACAAGCAGCGTAGTCAAAATGATACTACAATGGACGACACGGTGGCATTGTGGTTAGCACCGCTGCCTCACCGTGCCGACCACCCGGGTTCCACAAACTTCACAAACTCCTTGTGGAGTTTGTACATTCTCTGCGTGGCTCTCACCTTCACAACACAATGTGCAGGGTAGGTGGTTTGGCCACGCTAAATTGCCCCTTAATTGGTAAAAAAAAACGGTGCTACATGACTTTTGCCAACCTTGCCGAAGCAAGTCAGACGAAGCGGAACTTACAAATTTCAGGAAGGGGGGTCACTTATATCTAGGAATTCGTGCCGTGTAGAACGGATTATGCAAGTTAGGAACTCCATAGGGATACATTGCAGAATAATGTTCTACTGAATTTGAATTATTTGATACATATCGCTAATCGAGGAGCAACGGGTTCCGTAAAGGTTAGGATAACGTACAGCCTTTTTTCATTCATGTCAGTAATTCTAACTGGAAGCCCCAGAATTAGGAACAAGTAATCAAATTCTAAGGCCATACAGAATCTCTTCTTATGTTCTTTACGTACATCCGACGAGGAGAATCCAATGTTGACCCAGAATCACATAGACAGTCTATTCAGTCACGCTCAACTACTTATTAGGCACATCGAGCAAACAGCAGGAACATACATGTGTCTCAGACCAGTGATGATGTGCAGACGGTGTAAAATCGTGAACTGAGTTTCCTTCGTTTTATAGCAGACTGAAATCTATTGGCATATATCTGTATATTACACCCGGCCTCCTCATCAACAGCGACTGCAAAGTTCTTTCTCCCCAAAACGGCAATGTTTCAGTTATACTGACACGGGCACGGGAAAACAATGTCTCATAAAACATGATACTCAACAGCTTCGGTGTCGCACAAATCAAGATGTCAATTTCCACTGGGGAGACTAACGCATCAAGATGCACAGTTGCCTTATCCAGAATAAAGTCTTAAAGCTGCAGATGTTTGAAATAAAGGAGTGCCTCCGATATCAATATGTTGGTGCAGCTGCTCAAAAGATGAGAAGGAAGGAGCTGTCTCTATCTCTCCAGGTACCGAATCCGTGGAAGAGAAGACCAGACGAGAAATCCAGGTTGTCCAGCGTGGGACAGAGCGCAGAAATGTTGATCCCCTTTCCAGCTGGAGGGCCATCCTTCACGCTCTAAGAGTTTTAATAATTGTAGGATTCTCACATTTGACAGACACACTTTGAAATCCCTGTAAAACAATAGATTGGAAGTAGAGAGTCTGCCCTGCCTCAATTTCGAGTCAAATGAAGCAGAGGGCCCTTTCTGATCCAATCCCCGATAAACCTAAAATTCGAGGCGAATTGATAGATTTTAATATTCTGAAGCTCTAATCCCACATTTGAAGTGGGAATCTGCAGTCTGACTAGCTTTAAACGATGTTTTCTCTTTTTCCATATAAATGAACGCTGATTTCCTTCAGGCCCTTCGCACAAAAGAAGATGGGCCGCATCTGTTAAAGATACAATAAATTAGACAACACATTCATCTTAATCAATGCGACGTTGCTTCGCCACAAAGTCTGTCAGGGTGACCGAAGGAGCAGGTCGCACATGATAGGTGCGATTAACGGAAATAAGGTCTCCCTATACAAATGTCCAAAGGTGGCTGCCACCACTTTACCCATGAATGTAAAAGATGAAGGGGTCTTCTTGAATGGAAAATTAGGGAAGCAATGAGGTGTCCCTTTGAGTCCACCCAGTGACATTGCCTACGGCTTTGTACAGTACGTTTTTTAGCCCGAGAAAAGGTTGAATCAATGCACCATGTCAATAACAGTGGGGACAGAAACATCTGGGTCAGACACGAACAGCAATACATCGTCCGCGTACAGCAGGCGGATGCTGCTTTCCTCAACTCTGGAAGCCCAAACCCAAAGGGTCTGATTGCCTCTGCCAGGGGTTCGATGACTATTTCAAATAATATTGCGGACAACAGGCACCATGTCTAATCCCTCAATAGAAATAATAATTCTCAGACCGATAGCCACTCACAACCATTGCTGGCTGCCGACTTTGCTGGCGCAGCTGTAACCGCTTACATCATCCCCATGCCAAACCAATCCTCTTCATAATATATAGACAAAGAATTCCAAGAGGCCGAAATCTTTCCCTGCATCTAGGGATATCACTAACCTGTCCATCGCCCATTTTTGAAAGACCCGAATAACATTAATTCGCCTCCTGATACTGTACCCTCATTGCGATCCCTGTTTAACCCAGCCTGATGGCTCTCGATGACCAACGGGTGTCCGGCAGCTGAGGGAGTCCTCCCGTGACCACCACGTGAATTATTTAACTGAACTGCTAGAGTTTAAGGCGGCAGCCACATCCCAAAGTGCAGTGGAGCAGCCCTAAGGAAACTGATCAAAACTGGAATGGAATTGCTGAATGGACACAGCAAAGTGAACTGGTCACTAAAACAGCGTGAGATCTAGAGATGGTGATTAAATGATCAACACACGCAAACGCCAATTTTCATTAGTTCGTTCATATGAGCAAAATTGTTCAGTGTTAATTATTTTCCAATGTAGTCTCGGGACTAAACGTCACAATAGGGAGATAACTCTGATCACGTAATATGTATGCTTATTCAATATTTAAACTAAAGAAACAAAGTTGAAAGGCGTTGTAACCGCAATGTCCCCATTGACATCCCGCACTGTATAAATTAAAGGTACTGTGTCACCCCAGCGTTTAAGTAGGAGCGGTTATCTGCAGCACAAAGAGACGAAACACATTCCGCAGAAAAGTATGGAATCGTTTCAAAGTGTCGAGAAAATATTCTACACAGTTCTTGCAGTCATCGGTGTTCCTGGTAAGTGACTGTGGCCATTGAATATGTGTCAACCTGTGCACAAGCTGGCCTCTGGTCTGATACTGGTCAGAACGTGACTGGCTGATCTAATGGTCACTGTTATGTAGACAACTGGCGTGTGATGCCACGGTGTAAGTCAAATGTTCTGAATAACATCTCAACTTTTAATCCTTTCCTTAAGCAGACAATAAACCTCTTTATTATTAATGGACATATGGATTATCAAGTTATTTATTTCAGTGGTATATTGCATGCAGCTCAGTCAGACATGCAGGGAACTCTCAAAGGGACAAAATTACCGAGTGTGCTTTTTTTATTTCTTCATTGATGTGACGGCGCTGGCTAGGACAAGATTTATTGTCCATCCTTTCCGGAGATGACGCTGTGCTGACTTGTAGATAGTCTGCTGTCCATTAAGTGTAGGTACACGCACAAAGTTGCAGGAATGTGTTTCAGGTTTTGGCCCAGCGACAGTGAATGGACAATGATAGACTTCCAAGTCAGAACGCTGAGTGGCTTGGAGGGGAACTTCCAGCTGTTGGTCTTCCCATGACCTTGCTGTACTTTTGTTTCGAGGTCAGGGGTTTTGATGATGCTACTGAAAGAACATTGTTGAGTTGCTGCAGTGCATCTTGTGTATAACGCACCGCTCAGCTGCAATTTGCGTTCGTGGCCGAGGCAATAAATGATTAATGTTGTTAATGCCCCTTCTCTTTCTTTCTCAAACGCTCCCTTTCTGTATCACTGCTTTCCGCCCTCCCACTTGCTCCTTTCATCTCTCACTGGATTTTTATGTTTTACCTTGATCTCTTGTCTATGTTGTAATGTATCCCATTACTTCTCATATTTCTGTTTTCTTCCTCTCTTTCAGTTTCTTCTGCCAACCATCCTGGTCACTTGTCTCTACCTTTGCCTTCTTCCTTTCTCTGCTCCTTCTCTTCAGTCTGTCGCCTCCTCTATCTTCTATATGAGAACTCTTTCTGCTCCCTTTCGTATCTTATTTTTTCAGTTCTAAATTACTTTCCACTGCCTCACGCTCCACCAGGTGTCCCACAACTTTTAGGGTTTTGTTTATGAAGTCAGTATTTCATTCGCGTCAGCCAAAGAACAGCAAATGAGCATCTCGGACAAGGGAGCATCCAAAGATCGTCCCCTCGATGTTCAATGGCATTACGATCGCTCAAAGACCCATCGACACCCTGGTGGTTTAACATTGTTAAAAAACTGAACTCGACTAGCCATATTGATACTTTGGCTACCAGAGCAATTCAAATGTTTGGAGCCCGATGGCGAGTAACTCACCAGCTGAATCCCAAACCCTGTCCACTATCTACAACGAACAAGTCAGGATTTAATGTAATGCTCTCCGCTTTCCTGGATGAGTGCAGCTCCAACAACACTCAAGAAGCTCGACACCATCCAGGACAAAGCAGCCAGGTGTATTGCTACCCATTCCACAAACATTTAGGGCTGGATTCTCCCAGCCCGGGGACGGGTCGGAGAATCCCTGCGACCAGGTCATGCCACCCCGACGCCGGAAGGTGATTCTCCACAGAGTGGTGCCAGTCGCGGGCCTCTCTGTGCGCATCCACCCCACCCCCTCCCCCCAATTCACCGGCCCGAATGGGCCGAGCGGCAGTAAGAACAAAAACGAGGCCCACCGTCGCCGTTCTAAGCTGCTGAGCCGACGGGACCTTGGCGTTGAAGTGTCGGGTTCCGGCCTCTGGGAGTAGGTGAGGTGGTGTCCCACCCCTGGGGGGACCTCCGATGTGGACTGGCCTGCGATCGGGGCCCACCATTCGGCAAGCCGGCCTCTCTGGCTGGGGGCTTCCTATCCAACGTGCCGGCCCCTGTAGCCCTGTGCATGTTGCGTTCCGGCCAGTGCATTGATGCGCGTTGGCACCACTGCGTATGCAAGGATCCCGCAGTGCACAGTTCGCGCCGGGATCGGCAGATGGAGTGGCGTGATGCGCTTCAGTGCCGTTTTGCCCCCTGCAGCGGTCAACATTACAGCTGGCAGCGCTCTATTCATGCCATCGTAAAATGCGATGGGGTGGTTACGACAGCGTGTACACTGCCGCAGGATGGGAGAATCACGCTCTTAATCTCCCCACCTCCCAAAAAGGCTGGCAGCTATGTGTGGCTATTACAAAATGCATTGTAGACAGTCGTCAAGTATCCTTGGGTACCTTTCACTCTCCAAAACCATGAAAAAGCCCATCTAGAAGGGTAAGTGCAGCAGATACCTGAGAACCCCACTACCTGGAGGTTCCCTTCCAAGTCACTCCCCACCCTAACTTGGAATTATATTGCAGTTCCTTCACTGTCACTGGGTCAAAATTCTGAAACTCCCTACCTAACACGACTGTGGGTGTACATACACCTCAGGCGCTTCAGAAGTTAATCAAGGGATGGGCAATATTTGTTGGCCTAACTAGCGCCTCCCATATCCCGGAAATAAACAAACAAAAAGGCCCTGGACGCTCAGAGGAAATAAGCTGCTCGCCCTCTCTCTCATAATGAATTTTTAAAAGGTTACACACTATCACTGGTTGAACCAACAATGTGGTTATCTTTGGGATTGTTTCATATAGGTGATTTGAGATATGAAGTTTATTCTGTGTCTTGATGACAAATTTGAACATATATTTCCAGCCATTTTTTCCATTTTCTCCTAACAGTCAATCTAGTGGCGATTGTGATCCTTTCACAAGGAAAATGCGGCCTTTCCAAATGCACCACGCTTTACCTGGTGGCAATGGCAACAGCAGATCTAATGGTCATTATCTCTGGGGTAATATTGTGGCGCATCAATTCATATTATTTCCCAGGATCTTTCTTGGATATCACCCCTGTTTGTAGTGTCATCATTGTCCTGTTTTATGCAGCAACGGAATGGTCTGTTTGGTTCACAGTAATTTTCTCCTTTGATCGATTTGTGGCCATTTGTTGGCAGAAAGTTAAAATTAAATATTGCTCCGAGAACACTGCGGCTGTGGTTCTAGTAACAACAGGTATTTTGATTTGTTTAAAGGACGTTCCCTTCTACTTTACATTTGAACCTGCAGAGGTAAGAAACAATGTCCCCTGGTTCTGTAATGAAAGACCAATCTATTATACTGATCCTGCATGGGTGGGATTTGACTGGTTTGATAAGGTTTTAACCCCGCTGCTGCCATATGCTCTAATTCTGTTGCTCAACACTTTGACAGTGAGATATATTTTAGTGACCAGTCAAGTCCGGAAGGGACTGAGGGGTCAGAGCACTGACCCAGAGATGGAGAGCAGAAGGAAGTCTATGATTTTGCTCTTCGCCATCTCGGGAACATTCATTGTTTTGTGGCTTGCATATGTTACAGACTTCATCTTTTACAATATAATAGGAATTCACCCCGAAAATTACAATAATGCTTTTTATATATTTTCCGAAGTTGCACTTATGCTACTGAGTTTAAATTGCTGCACAAATGCATTTATTTATGGGGTGACTCAGTCCAAGTTCAGGGAGCAGCTCAAGAACGTAGTGAAATATCCGGCCACAATGATTATTCAATTGACTAAAAAATAAAACAACTATAAGAAGCCCAGAGGTGGACAATGGTGTGTAGATCCTGGTGGGCGTTACATAGATAGGAAGGAGTATGGTAGTGGGAGGAATTGATTAACTTATGAAGGCGG
This sequence comes from Scyliorhinus canicula, assembly GCF_902713615.1. Classification (NCBI taxonomy): domain Eukaryota; kingdom Metazoa; phylum Chordata; class Chondrichthyes; order Carcharhiniformes; family Scyliorhinidae; genus Scyliorhinus; species Scyliorhinus canicula. The sequence continues at coordinate 33,960,738 of NC_052158.1, forward strand.
AAATAAGTTGCATTAAACAACAGTGATGAAAAGGGAGAGAGGGTTCTCGATGTTGATTTAAAAAACAAGGAAGAGAATAGACGATGGAGGAGGCAACAGAAATATTAGGGCTCTAGGAACACGTTATGACTCACAAGAGTCTGCGGATAATCATTAACAAATATTTGTCGTCTGTTTTGACCAATAGTTCACCATTGAGACTTATTCACAGTTACTCCGCACCATAAAAGCAGTGGGTGTAACTCTGTCGCACAGACTGCAAGAGTAATTAGAAATGGTTAATAAACACCGCCCTTAAAATAATAAAAAATGCTTATTGCCACAAGTCGACTTCATTGAAGTTACTGTAAAAATCCACATTCCAGCACCTGTTAGCGGAGGCCGGTACGAGAAATGAACCTCCACTGCTGCCTTGTTCTGCATTACAAGCCAGCTATTTAGCCCAGTGTGCTAAACCAACCCTTATTGTCACTTTCCCGTCTAAAGCAGGTCACGACAAAGTGCTCCGTTTGAAACTAGGAGAGCAAAAATCTCCAGTCTTATGTCACATCCCCGCTACCCATTTTAACCAGTTCATGCTACCTTATTCAATCTTCTCATGAAACGTATTGCTGCTTTCTCTTGCTGGCTTATTTTTCTGCCTGAAGTTCATGTTCCAGTTTTCATATCTATTTTTATTTTCTTTTTCACGCTTAATTATTAGTTTTGTTCTACCTTTTTCGACCTCCAGCAGCTTCATCTGCAGCTGAATTCTAGCGAACTCAAGCTATGTCATAATAGTTTCAAAATTATAAACTTCCAACTCAGAATGTTGTGTAAAATATGCCAGCTCTTTTGGACTGCTTTTAACTCTAACTACAATTTTTCAGATAATGTGTTCAACCTAAGCTTGCTTATTGTTCCTACCAATCAGCAATTAATCTTCACTACCTGGCAAAGTAATGGGAACTGGAAAGCAAATGTGATTTTCAATAAGTGTGATAATTTCCACTATGGAAATCCTCTTAGCCTGAACCTCAGCAAGTGCCAGCAATGTTATTTGCCTGAATTTGAGATTCTGCAAGTCCCACCTCTTTATGTTATGATCTGGTTCCGAACCAGTAGCATTTTATTTTGTTTGATGTTCACGGCACCCTATGCTGCTCTTGCTCAGTTATTGCTTTGTTTGGCCCTTGTTCCGCACTGCAACCAATCTTTATTTGCTGATGTACCATTTGTCAATGTATTCTATCGATAATTCTTTTGTCTACGATGTACGTACTGTGTGTGTACCTTTGGCTGCAGAAAAATGCTTTTAAATGTACTTCGGTACATGTGACAATAAATATCAATCAATCAATCAATCAATCACGTACCTAGTAACCTAACAAGACTACAGCACAACAAGATACATTGCTTAAAAAGCAAAATAAACTTGTCCACACAAAGTCTGAATCATAAAGCAATTTGCAATATGTACCTTACACGTAAACATTCTGAACTAAAACGTTATGAATTAATTGACAAACTGTAGTCGAAGACATCACATTGCAGAATCAAAGGCTGTTTCGATGAAGAAAATGCGATTATTCCTCAACAGTCCATCGAGACGTCAGTGACCACGGCGAGTCACAAAATCTTGTTAAAGCTCTTTCTCCCTCAGGTGGGATTTCAGTGAGTCAGTTTCAAAGATCAAGCCTCAGAAAGCCTGTAAAGCTCATTCGCACACAGACTATCCTAATGAGAGCTCACATTCCAGTGGTTCTACTTCTTTTCTTGTAACTGCAATACCTGGGATTCTGTAACGGTGTTTACTCTTGGTTCACTCTATGTTCACTCTAGGCACTCTACTTGCTCAGGAATCAAAATAAATTTGGCATGTCCACATTAACTCTTACCAACTTTTACAGATGCACCAAAAAGCATCTTATCTGGCATCACAGCCTGGTATGGCAACTGCTCGGACCAAGACTGCAGATACTTCAGTGAGTTTTGGACACAGCTAAGTCCATCACACAAACCTACCTGCCATCCATTGACTCCATCTACACCTCCCGCTGCCTGGAGAAAGCGGGCAGCATAATCAAGACCCCACCCACCCTGCTTACTCACTCTTCAAACTTCACCAATCGAGCAAGAGATACAAAAGTCTGAGAACACGCACGAACAGAATCAGAAAAAGCTTCTTCCCCGCTGTTTCCAGACTCCGAAATGACCCTTTTATGGACTGGCCTCATGAACACAACACCCGTGTATGATTCACCCGATGCCAGTGTTGTGTAGTTACATTGTGTACCTTGCGTTGCCCTATTATGTATTTTCTTTATGTCCTTTTCTTTTCATGTACTTAATGATCTGTTGAGCTGCTCGCAGAAAAAATACTTTTACTGCACCTTGGTACACGTGACAATAAACACAATCCAATCCAATCAAGATTCATTCAGATTCTCTGCACGGCTATGCAAATCTTCTGCAAAAGGCACACGAGAGGGAGAGCAGCTTCTTTCCTCTGTTCGACCCAACTGCCCAACCCTTGGTTCTTTAAAATTCATCCCACTCGAGAAGAACATAATTAGCCCCTGTTTCTGGGCAGAACATTCCTTTTAGCCAATTCGTTGATCAGCAAATCAATTGAAAGGAGTGTCACCAATCACTGGGGTGCCGGAAATGGCATTGATAATAATAATATTTGTTGAACAAGTAGGCTGACATTAACACAGCAACGTAGTGACTGTGTAAAGTTCCTCGTCGCCACATTCTTGCACCTGTTCGAGTACACAGAGGTGGAATACAGAATGTCCAAATTACATTACAGCATGTCTTTCTGGGCTTCTGGGAGGCATCCGGAGCACCTGGAGGAATCCCACGCAGACACGGGGAAAATGTGCACACTCCGTACAGAAAGTGACCAAGCTGGGAATCGAACCTCGGACCCTGTGAAGCAATAGTGCTAACCACTATGTTACTGTTCCACCCAAAGAGACATAGAAATTAGGAGCAGGAACAGGCCATTCGAGCCTGCTCTGCTATTCAGTATGACCGTGGCAGATCCTCGATCTCAGTTCTATAATCCCACATTCTCCCCATACTCATTGTTGTAATTAAAATGTAAACAAAATGTCTCTCTCTTTATTGAATGCATTTTGCGACTGAGTCATAGACAGAGAGGTTTACAGCATGTAAACAGGCCCTTTGGCCCAACTTGTCCATTGTGCGCAGTTTTTACCAACTAAGCTTGTCACAATTTCCCACATTTGGCCCATATCCGTCAATATCTACCTTATCCATATAACTGTCAAAATGCTTTTAAAAACACAAAATTATACCCAGCTCTACTACTGTCTCTGGCAGTTCGTTGCAGATACTCACCCCCTCCAGGGCAGCACAGTGGAGCTGTGATTAGCACTACTGTCTCACGGCACCAAGGTCAAAGGTTCAAACCCAGCCCTGGGTCACTAGCCGTGTGGAGTTTGCACATTCTCCCAATGCCTGGGTGGGTTACAGCTCCACAGCGCAAAGATGTGCAGGTTAGGTGGATTGGCCACGCTAAATTCCCCCTTAATTGGAAAAAAATAATTGGGTACGATGAATTAGAAACAAAATCTATGCTCCTCAATATTTTACAGACTATGCTAACATCATATCTAAGCTTCCTACGCTCCAGGGGGAAAAGCCTCAGTCTATGCAGCCTCTCCTTATAACTCAAACCATCAAGCCTCGATAGCATCCTGGTAAATATTTCCTGCACTTTTTCTCATTTAATAATATCCTTTCTATAATGGGGTGATCATAAATGTACAGAGTATTCCAAATGTTGTCTGACCAATGTCTTGTACAACTTCAACAAGACGCTCCAACTTCTGTATTCAATGTTCTGACCAACAAAACCTAGAATGCCGAATGCCTTCTTCACCACCCTGTCACCTGTGATTCCACCTTCAAGGAGCTATGAACCTCCATTCCCAGATCTCTTTGTTATATAACTCTCCCCAACTCCCTACCTTTAACTGAGTAGTTCCTGCCCCCAAACAATTTCAATTGAGAGGCAATTTTGGATGGTTAATCCAGCCAATTCAGAACCTCTTTGCGTTGTGGAGGTGAGACCCATGCAGACACGGGGGAATGCGGAAACTCTACACGGACAGTCCCCCGGGGACGTGATTATACCTGGGTCCTCAGAGTCGTGAGGCAGCAGTGCCACTGTGCCGCCCAACGTGGCCACCACAGCCATCTATGGGGGCAAGTTCCATCGGTATACCACCCACTGAGGGAAGAAATGTTTCTACATCCTCGTCGTGAATGGTCTACCCTGTAACCTGAGACTTTATCTCTGGTTCTAGATTCCCCAACCAGACAAAGCATCCTCCTTGTATTTAGTCTGCCTGTCAGACCTCATTTCGCACATCTAAACTCGAGTGAATACAGGTCCAGTTGTTCCAATCGCTCCTCTGAGGGTAGTGCCATCGGCTCCAGTATCAGCTTCGAGATCCGTCGCTGCACTCCCTCTATGGAAAGAATATACTTTCTTAGGAAGTAAATCAAAATTGCATGCCGTACACCAGGTGTTTCTCACCAAGGCCCTGCATATCTTTGGTAAGTCATCGTAATTCTGAACTGAAATTATCTTGCAATGAAGGCCAACATGCTATTACACTTCCTCATTGGGTGCTGCAGCTGCATCGACACTTTCATTGGCTGGTGTCCAAGGACTGCCAGATGCCTTTGTACATCCACATTCACCATATCATCGTTTAATTAATAAACTTACTTTCAATTTTTTCACTGCGAAATGGATAACTTCACATTTAGTTACATTGTACAGTATATTCGATAGGTTTTCCTGCTCTCACAACTTGTCTAAAGGTGGCACAGTGGTTACCCCTTCTGCCTCACAACACCAGGGAACCGAGTTCGATTCATGCTTTCGCTGATTGTCTGTTCGATGTGTATTCCCTGTGTCTGCGTGGGTTACGTCCAGGTGCTCCGGTTTCCTCCCGCAGTCCAAATAGGTTAGGTGGGTTAGTCATATTCAATTGTCCCTTGGAGTCTAAAGATGTTCAGGGTAAGTGGGGATATGGGGCTGCAGAGATAATGTGGAATAGTCAGCCAAGATAAGGTGCTCTATCAGAGGTTTGCACCATACACGAAGGGCCAAGTGGCACCTTTGTGCAGTGTAGGGATTCTATGCAATCTATAAAATCTTAAGGCTTCATGCACACTTTCTTTAAATAAGAACCAATACCTATCCCCGTCCAACCCGTTAGTAAGGATCCCCAATCTATCATTGCCAATTCACACCTTCTATCCTCCTAGTTCCCTTGATTCAGAATCACGACCCGAGTTTCGGGCGCACCAACTTCGTTGTCTAATGTAAGGGTCCTTCCTCTTTATTCCTGTTTATTTCCTGAATTCTTCTTCCTTTCATCTTTTCCGGTACATTTTTGGTCCATGGATAATTTATGGACATGTGTCTTTAAGGCAGCTTGTATCTATAGTTCAAGCAGAAGAAAGCAGTGGTATGTGCTTTAATTCAAACAGGAACCTGTGCAACGTTCGAGTAGTTTTGTAGACTGACTGGCACCAATTATAGAGATTGGTGGGTTTCGGTTTCATTTATCTGACTGCTTCTTCCCCGCTGTTACCAGGCTCAGAAAAGCTGATGTGAATGGAATATCTTTCTCCAGAAGACTGCTGCCTGGGGGTCCTATACTTTTTACTCTACAGAGGCCTGAAGACAAATCAGGAACTGAATGTAAGGTTAGAACGCAAGGTTTCCTGCCTCCCCAGGAAAGGTGTCAGTACAGAGCTTTAAAAAAATAAACTGCTTGAAAATTATAGTGGGCTGCAACACAGTGACTGCAATCTACCATCTGACAGCGAACAATGCAAGGTAGGAATAATCATCTGAAGCATGTACTCTTCGATATTTCTTTACTTCCACCCCCCACCCCACTTATCACCCGACTGTGCGTTTTTTTCTGGTGTGTGTGTCTATGTTTGTGGAGGGTGAGGAGGCAAGTAGGAGTGAGGTATTTATTAATATTTAACCAATTGTATCTGCTGTGTATTTCTTCCTATTCTTGTTGTAAATAAACAGCCATTGTGTTTTAACTTACAAACCTGGTGACTGCAATTATTGGTCAGGCAAGGGCCAAAGACTTTGAGTATTTTTGTTTAATTCACTTATATTGTCACTCCAGGACGAGCGTGTCTGGAATTGACCATGTACTAGCCCAAGGTATGGTAACACCATCGTAATGAATATTTCTATGACGTAATGTTTTCTCTATCCCACGGGACCCCGCGTAACTTGAATGTCAATTAACAATGTCTTATTGCACAGTACCCAGTCTAGAATACTCTGCTGTTTGGTTGGTTCCTCCACATATTGGTCGAAAAGAAATCACATGCTCATTTCAAAAAGACCACCGCCACCATCGAATCATTAGTTGGTCTATCCAATCTATATGAAAATTAAAGTCACCAATGATTACAGATGTACCGTTCTTCAATGCATCTCCGAAGTAACATTTCCCCTCACATTTCCAGCTGTGTGTGGCCTATTGACACACAGCAATGTTTTCCGCCACTTGAACTTTCTCATCTACACCCATACGATTTCTCATCACAACTTTCCGAGCTGAAATCCTTCCTCACCATTGCATTGATATTGCACCTTAATTAATAATGCCACCCCACTTCCTTACCTTAGTTGTCTGCCTTTCCTAAATGAAGAATACCCGTGGATGTTCAGTTCCTATCATTGAGAACCCTCCAGCCATGTCTGTGTATTCGCAATTATATTATAATCGTTTCCATCTATTTGTTCTGTTAATTCCTCAACTTTATTGTTTATTCTAGGCACATTGAGACACAAAGACTTGTCTTTCTAACCTTGTTGGTCATCGTAGCTACATTTTGCGTCGAGTCCCCAATTGTTTGTCACCCTTCTTTATTCTGCCTTCCACTTTTGTTTCTTATCTTTTTTTTAAAAATAATTTTTATTGAAAAATTTTGAATTGATACAACATCAAACCATACTAAAATACCAATAATATCAATAATGACAACAATCATGAAACTTCGCCCCTCCTCAATGAACAACGCAACATATTAACAACAACTTAAATTAACACAATGTTAAGTTACATAACAGTTGCGAAAAAAATATAGAAACTATAATATGGGACACCCCCCTTCCACCCCCCCCCCCCCGCGCTCCCCCCCCCCCCCCCCCCCACCCCCCGTGTTGCTGCAGCTATTGGCCAAGATACCTATCTTTGAGAAAGGAAGTCCAGAAAAGACTGCCACCGTTTATAGAACCCTTGTACTGATCCTCTCAGGGCAAATTTGACCCCTTCCAACTTTATAAATCCCGCCATGTCATTGACCCAGGACTCCACATTGGGGGCCTCACATCCTTCCACTGCAGAAAGATCCTCCACCGGGCTTCTAGGGATGCAAAGGCCAGAACACCGGCCTCCTTCACCTCCTGCACTCACGGCTCCACCGCAACTCCGAAAATCGCGAGTTCCCACCCTGGTTTCACCCTAGATCCAACCACCCTCGACACCATCCCCGCCACACCCTTCCAGAATTCTTCCACTGCTGAGCATGCCCAGAACATATGGGCATGATTCGCTGGACTCCCCGAACATCTGGTGCGCCTGTCCTCATCCCCAAAGAACCTACTCATCCTAGTCCCGGACATATGGGCCCAGTGCAGCACCGTAAATTGGATGAGACTAAGCCTCGCACATGAAGAGGAAGAGTTGACTATCTCCAAGGCACCTGTCCAAGTCCCGTCCTCTATCTGCTCCCCAAGTTCCCCCTCCCATTTCGCCTTCAGCTCCTCCACTGACGACTCCTCCACCTCCCGCATTACCTTATAGATGGCAGACACCTCCCCCTCTCCGACACACACCCACGAAAGCACTCTGTCCATCGTCCCCCGCGAGGGCAGAAAGGGAATCCCTTTGCCTGTCGCCTAGCAAGCGCCTTTACCTGCAAGTATCTGAACATGTTCCCTTGGGGAAGCCCAAATTTATCTTCCAGTTCCCCCAGGCCCGCAAACCTCCCGCCAATAAACAGGTCCCTCAATTTACTGATGCCCACCCTTTGCCACCCCCTAAATCCCGCATCCTTGTTCCCCGGGATGAACCAATTGCCATCCAATGGAGCCTCCATCGAGCCCCCTGTTTCACCCCTATGCCGTCTCCACTGTCCCCAGATTCTTAGGATCGCCGCCACCACCGGGCTCGTGGTATACCTCTTAGGGAAGAGCGGCAACGGCGCCATTACCATGGCACCCAGGCTCGTACCTCCACATGACGCCATTCTTTTCCACGCCGCCCCTCCCCCGTCCATCACCCATTTACGCACCATTGACACATTGGCCGCCCAACAGATCCCCAAAAGGTTGGGCAGCGCCAGCCCACCTCCATCCCTCCCTCGCTCCAGGAAAACCCTCTTCACTCTCGGAGTCCCATGTGCCCACCCAAAGATCAAGATACTGCTAGTCACTCTCCTAAAAAAGGCCCTGGGGATGAAGATGGGCAGGCACTGAAAGAGGAACAAGAACCTCGGAAGCACCGTCATTTTGACGGACTGCACCCTCCCCGCCAACGACAATGGCAGCATGTCCCACCTCTTGAACTCTTCCTCCATCTGATCTACAAGCCTGGTGAAATTATGTTTGTGAAGAGTCTCCCTGCCACCTGCACCCCCAGTTACCTAAAACTCTCTCCTGCCCGCCTAAGCGGGAGCCTACCAATTCCTTCCTCATGGTCTCCAGGGTGCACCACAAACACCTCGCCTAAATTTAGTTTATAACCTGAAAAGGTCCCAAGCTCAGCTAGCAGATCCATCACCCCCGGCATCCCTCCCACCGGGTCCGCCACATACAGTAACAGGTCATCGGCATACAACGACACCCTATGTTCCTCCCCACCTCGCACCAAAGTTCTCCACCTCTCTGAATCCCTCAACGCCATCGCCAACGGCTCGATTGCCAATGCAAACAACAAGGGGGACAGGGGGAAACCCTGCCTTGTCCCTCAGTAAAGCCAGAAGTACTCCGACCTCCTCCCATTCGTGGCCACGCACGCCATCGGGTCCTCATATAGCAGCCTCACCCATCTAATAAACCCTTCAGCAAATCCAAACCTCCCCAACACCTCCCTTAAGTTCCCCCACTCCACTCTATCGAAGGCCTTCTCCGCATCCAGCGCCACCACTATCTCTGCCTCCCCCTCAAACACCGGCATCATGATGACATCCAACAATCTCCGCAATTTCGTGTTCAGCTGCCTTCCCTTCACAAACCCTGTCTGGTCCTCGTGTACAACCCCTGGCACACAGTCCTCTATCCTTGTGGCCAGGATTTTTGCCAGCACCTTGGCATCTAAGTTGAGGAGAGATATGGGGCTGTATGAACCACAATGCTGGGGGTCCTTGTCCCTCTTTAAGATTAACGAGATCAGCGCACGTGACAACATTGGGGGCAAAGTACCCCCTTACCACGCTTTATTAAGTGTCCGCACCAGCAAGGGGCCCACTAGGTCCACAAACGTTTTATCAAATTCCACCGGGAACCCATCCGGCCCCGGTGCCTTCCCTGACTGCATCTGCCCGATCCACTTAACTAGCTCCTCCAGCTCAATCGGCGCACCCAACCCCTCCACCTGCTCCTCCTGCACCTTCGGGAAAGAAAGCCCGTCGAGGAACCTCTCCATTCCCCTCCTCTCTCCCGTTGGCTCCGACTGATACAGTTCCCCATAAAATTCCTTGAAGACCTCATTCACCTCTACCCCCTTCCGCACCACATTCCCACTCTTGTCTCTCACTCCAGCAATTTCCTCAGCCGCATCCCACTTGCGGAGCTGATGAGCCAGCAGCCTACTCGCCTTTTCACCATCTTCGTACGCTGCCCTTGTGCCTTCCTCCACTGTGCCTCCGCCTTTCTAGTGTTCAGCAAATCAAATTTAGCCTGCAGGCTGCGCCTCTCCCCCAACAGTCCCTCCTCTGGTGCCTCTGCATACCTCCTGTCTACCTCCAGCATCTTTCCCTCCAGTCTATCCCTCTCACTCCTCTCGCTCCTCTCCCTATTTGCCCGGATGGATATCAGCACCCCACGAATCACTGCCTTCAGGGCATTCCAGACCACACCCACCTGAACCTCCCCCGTATCATTCACCTCGAGGTACCCCTCAATACTTGCCCGGACCCTCCTACACACCTCCTCCTCCACCAACAACCCCACATCCAACCGCCACAATGGGCGCGGGTCCCGCACCTTCCCCATCTCCAACTCTATCCAATGCGGAGCGTGGTCGGAGACTGCAATGTCTGAATACTCCGCCTCCACTCTCGGAGTCAGTCCCCTACTCACCACGAAGAAGTCTATCCGAGGGTAGACCCTATGTACGTGGGAGAAGAAAGAATACTCCCGTGCCTTCGGCCTCACAAACCTCCATGGATCCACCCCACACACCTGGTCCATACACCCTCTCAGTACATTGGCCGCCGCCGGCCTCCTACCCGTCCTAGAGCTGAACCGATCCAGTGAAAGATCCAACACCGTATTTAAGTCCACCCCCAATGATCAGACCTCACGCCTCTAAAGCCCGCATCGTCCCAATTTAGGGCATACTCACTAGCAAGTACCACCTTCTCTCCTTGTAGCCTGCCCCTAATCGTAACATACCTACCCCCCTTAACCACCACCACCTCCGATGCCTCAAACGACACATTTTGCCCCACCAGAATCGCCACTCCCCGGTTCTTCACATCCACCCAGAGTGGAAAACATGCCCCACCCACCCCTTCCTCAGACGGACCTGGTCCGCCACCTTCTGGTGGGTCTCCTGAAGCATTGCCACATCTGCCTTTAGCCCCTTCAGATGACCAAGTACCCTCGACCGCTTCACCGGCCCATTCAATCCTCTCGCATTCCAGGTGACCAACTGGATCAGAGGGCGTCCCTCACTCTCCCCCATCGACTAGCCATAGCCCGTCGACTGCCCGCCCTAGGTCAGCACCCCCCCCCGCCAGACCCACTCCCCACAGCGATAACACCTCGCCTCTGTCCCCACAGCCTGCACCAGCTCCTTCCTGTCCCTGTCAGCAGCAACCCGGTATTAACCTTCCCCCCCCCAGGCTAGGAACCCACTTAGCCGCGAACCGTCCTCCATTGTACTTCCGTGGGTCAGCTAACTTCTGCTGACCCCGGAAACTCCCGCCAATAACCCGACCACTCCCAAAGTTGGATCACCCCCATCCTATCCCTCCTCCAGGCACCGTTCCAGCGCGGGGAAGAACCAGTTAAGGCCCCGCCTCCCCCCCCCGTCATCGTCTCCACCCCCCCCAGCCCCATAGCGCAGGAAACCAGAGGCCCCACAGCAAAAAAAAACAGAACAACACCCCCATAAATAACCATATCAAAATTGCAAAAGTACAGAAAAAGAGAACACAGCAACAGCAGAAACCAGCAATAAAGTATTACAACCGATCCCGCAACCCCTAACCCCCAGTTCAAGTCCAGTTTCTCCGTCCACACGAAGGCCCAGCCTCCCCCAGGGAATCGAAATAATAATGCTGGTCCAAATAAGTTACCCACAGGCGTGCAGGCTGCAACATTCCGAACTTTATCTTCTTCTTGTAAAGCACCTCTTTCCTCCGATTAAACCCAGACTGCCACTTAGCCACCTCCGCACTCCGATCCTGGTAGATCCATACAACCCCATTCTCCCAGTTGATGCTCTTCACCTTCTTGGCCCAGCGCAGCACATACTCCCGATCACTGAACCGGTGGAACCTCACCAGCACCGCACGCGGGGGTTCATTCTCCTTAGGCCTCCTGGTGAGTACCCTGTGGAATCCCTCCAGCTCCAGGGGCAAATGGAAATACCGGGCCCCCACTAGCGAGTTCAGCATCGTAGCCACGTAGGTTGTCAGGTCCGACAACTCCAGCCCCTCCGTAAGGCCAAAGATCTGCAGATTTTTCCGCCTCTTGCGGTGATCAAGCTCCTCGATGCGGTCTTGCCACTTATTGTGGAGTGCCTCGTGCCCCTCCTCCTTCCTCACGAGGACCACGGCCTCCTCCTCTCGTTCAGAGACCTGTGTCTGCAATGCCTTAATGGCAGCACCCTGAGTCGTCTGAATCTCCGAGAGCCTTTTGTTCGTTTCCTGCATAGAGCTCTGTACCTCAGCCTTGAAATCTGCAAAACAGCGCAGGAGAGCAGCTTGTTGCTCCTGGGCCCACTGCTTCCACCCCTCTGGAGCACCGCCGGCCGCCATCTTGTATTCATTCCCTCGTTTTTTCTGGGGAGCTGCTGCCGTTTTTTCCCCCTTTCCACTCCGAGTTCGAGTCATGAACTGCGGAGAAAGTCGATCAGCACACTTTCTCCCACCGAGAGACGTCGACAAATTTCCGTTTTGGGCTCTAAAAAGAGTCGAAAAGTCCGTTTGAAACGGGAGCTCCCAAATGTGTCTTCCTACGTGTTCACCACCACCGGAAGTCCACTTTTGTTTCATCAGGTCATCTTAGCTTTATTTTGCATCAAGTCCCCAATTGTTTGTCACCCTTGTTTGTTCTGCCTTCCACTTTTGTTTCTTACCTTTCTATCTTTCGCATCTACTCTTTTTTGTCACACTTCTCTGTCTCCCTGATTACATTCTCACCCCCACCATTCTACTTTAAACCCACAATAACAGCACTAGCAAATTCCCCCTCTCCCCCAACCAGGCCCCAGAGGACATTGTTGTGTTCTTTGCTTTTGTTCTTCAGGACGATGAAGGTTGTAGTGTTAACAAAAAACAGCAAGCAGTGTTTATCAAACAAAGCTAATTCCTTACACTGCACTGAATTAGGTTTGAACATCTTACTAAGGAATTAGATCAATAAAGATTACACTACACTTCTACAATACTAAGTTATTCCATTAGCTAAGTTACCTTACACAAACGCAGTCTGGGTCCCTTCCACTATCTCCCAGAAGTCACAGAGGCATGTGATAATTATATGTTTGAAATACAGCACCATATAGTGACTAGAGTAATAACATTACTTTAACCCTTGATGTGCTTTACAATATTCACATATTGTGATATCCCGCTTTCTTTGAAAACTTTGAATCTTGCATTCAAATATACATACTGGCAGTTATGGGCAATGTACATTAATGAGCATACTTAAAAGTTACACGTGTGTTAAATTAGTGTTTTGCAGTTCACAAATTGAGGCAAACAGGTTCCTTTCTTTATCTCGTTGACCTCAATCCAGCTGTCATTGTGTCAGAATTTTCTGACTGCTGATTTATAATTGTGTCAGTAAGTTGAGTATCAGATGCTGAATCATTCAGTTTGAACAAATGAACAGGAAACCTGCTGTTGGGAAACAATTGTTGAGGCTGAACTGGAGGTTGCGTCACCTTCAGAAATGCTCGACAATTTCTTCTGAATATCGAGCCATTGGCAAGATAGGAATGTGGAGCTGCCTGACATAAAAGACGAGCAATGCAGGACCATCCACCTGTTGGATTTTGCACATGTACACAATCTCCTAGAACAGCGGATACATCCGTTCAGCTGATTTTTTATAATACAAGCGTTGAGATTGCTGTTGCTGACTCATCTTGTTTATGATTTGTTTATCATCAAGATTCGGTAAAGTTAGGCTGGTAATGTGGTAGGCAGCTGTCTAATCATAAGATGTTTCATTGGCGAAAGATCTGTCAATAAAGGAGTAGCTCGATAAATTAATAAAGCTGGAGGAAAACATTGTTTCACCTCATATGCTTTCTTTAACAATTTCTTCACGATATCCACACCTTTCTCAGCCTTCCCGTTGGATATAGCTTGGCGTGACATAATTGTAATTGTAGCACTGAGAAAAGTCAGTCCATTCTCTACTGTCGAAACAAGGCTCATTGTCAGTTATGATCGTCAATGATATCCCATGTCGAAAAATCATCTTTAATCACATTGATGACTTATTGCGAATTCGAGTTGGAAAGATTGATCACTTCGGGATCATTTGAGTAATAGTCAATAATTACGAGGTAGCCTTTGTCTTGAACGTTGAAGACATATATTCCCACTTTAGACCATGGAATTGAAACGATATCGGTCATTGTGAATTTCTGCTTCTGTTGAGCAGACTGCTTCTTTTTTACAAACGTCACATTCAGATACATAATTTTCAATGTCTGAATTTATCCCAGGCCAATACACTGTGTGCCTCGGGCATCGCTTACATTGCTCAATACCCGAGTGTCCTTCATGGATCTGGATAAGAAGAGTCTTCTCAAATTTTAGGAATGACTATTCTATCCATTATGAGTAAAATTCCAGTCACCACAGTCAGATCATCTTTAACTCTTCGGACGGTGGACCAGGTTGTATTTGGCCACCCATCAGTCATGTAATGAATGGCCCGCTAAAAAAAACTTCATCGTTTGCAGCTTGTTCTTTAATGAAACTTAATTTTACATCAGAAACGTGTGTGTCAGCTTGCATGTCAGCTTGCGTTTCTGTCACCTGCACAAGATCTGGGATCTTATCTTCAATCTCAGTAGCACGAAATAATGTATCTGCAAGAATTAGATCTTTTCCTGGAGAAAATACGAGGCAAATATTAAAGCTTCTTAGTTTCAATAACATTCTTTCCAATCTGGGCGACATGTCATTTGGACTCTTGTGAGTTATACGCTCAAGCAGCCAAGATCAGCCTCAGTCACAAATGTGGTAGACCATAAACATAATAGTGAACTTTTTCAACACTTGTCAACAGACCAAGACATTCTTTTTCAGGCTGTGTATTGTTCTGTGGGCTTCATGGCTCGAGAAGCATCTGCTACCTGTGTCCTCGGATACTCTGATGTCTTCTATGGAAGAACAGCTCCTGTACTGTCTTGACTCGCATCTGTCGGGATCTTTCACTTCGTCTGGGATCGAAAAATGTGACAATTTGGGCAGTGCTCAGTGCGGACTTGAGGTCGGACAATTCCTTAATTATTTATGTAGTTACATTGTGTACCTTGTGTTGCCCTATTGTGTATTTTCTTTTATTTTATTTTCATCTACTTAATGATCTTTGAGCTGCTCACAAGAAATAGTTTTCACTCTACCTCGGTACTCGTGACAATAAACAAATTCTAAATCCCGGTAATTGGAGGTGCTTCTTCAGATTTTGATCACCGGTCCACAGAAGCCCTGTTTCCGCAGCGCTGAATAAACTTTTGTCTTCTGATTTATAGAGTGCACACGAAGTGTCTTTAGACAATTCCTCTTGTACCCTTTTTGTTCCTGCCTTCTGCCATATGAGGTTGCCGATTAATTTACTCCAGAGCAGGGTGGAATGTTGGGCAGAGCCTTCGGATATTTTGGCCAAGGGTCAAGGAAACCAGTGACAGAGGCATTTTGTCCCGTTGAATCATGAGCCACTTAGACTGGAAAAAGATTGTCTTGGGTTTAACCCCCATCTCGAATTCTGATTCGCCAAGCCTTCCATGAGGCTAAGTCCTACAATTACCAGGGAGCTCAACAAACTCCTCCCCAGCACGCATTCCACATCCAAAAGCAGAGGATGGCTGCCAGGCAGGCCATCAGACAGGGACAAGGACCAGAACGCTGGATGCGGTCGAGATGAGAGTCTCGATCCCTTACCCTCGGGAAGCGGGGGGGAGGAGGGGCGGGGGTGGGACAACATCCAACAAT
Organism: Scyliorhinus canicula; assembly: GCF_902713615.1. Classification (NCBI taxonomy): domain Eukaryota; kingdom Metazoa; phylum Chordata; class Chondrichthyes; order Carcharhiniformes; family Scyliorhinidae; genus Scyliorhinus; species Scyliorhinus canicula. The sequence goes on from NC_052158.1 coordinate 33,976,434, forward strand.
GTCACCAACACAGCTTGGGCGTCGGTAGCAGCCAAATCCTGCCCCAAGGCCTGCTTACTCTCCCCATCTGTTCCCTTTCAGGAAAAACTGTCCCCCAACTGCATGGGAGGGAGTACTGTCGGGTGGACGAATGGCTGAGACAAAACTGCTAACAGAACTTTAGCTGCCCTGTTATTGGGGAGGGACAGGGCCGTTTCTGTGCTGAGGGGCAAGTGTATGCTAAAAATCAAGATGAGGATTCCCAACCCCATCGTAAATCTCGCCTAATCTATGTGCCTAGGACATATATCCTTGTGCTGCTTGCAAACACTAATGCCATCTCCTTTCTCTTGCAGGCACAGAAAGGGAAAAACCGGATGACCTTCAGGCGGGGTGGAAGTGATCAGTCCAGATAGCAGCTCAGAGGAATTCTTAGATGTGCATCTGGCTGGTTCATCGCATCGTTTAGCTGCACTCTCTCCCCACACAGAGACACACACTTCAGTGGGACGTAGCCCAAGATAGGCTTTCGGACCAGAAACTGGTGAGCACGTCACTTTTTCTGATCCACGAGAGGAGGCAGGTATCCCCCAGGGATCTGCCACTCGGATGATCGCCGGACGCTCGGATTATGATGAGCCCCAGTAGCTAACCTGCCTCTGGGCTCCACCATCCCAATGGTGTTGGAGGTAATAACAATAATAATGGTTATATTGTTACAGCTCAGCATACATTATCACTTCAATGAAGTTACTGTGAAAAGCCCCCATTCGCCACATTCCAGCGCCTGTTCTGGTACAGTGAGGGAGAATCCAGAATGTCCAAATTACCTAACAGCACGTCTTTCGGGAGAAAACTGGTGCATCCAGAGGAACTGCAGCAAGACTTGAGGAGAACGTGCAGTCTCCGGACTGATTGTGAGCCAAGCCGAGAATTGAACCCTGTTCCCTGGTACTGTGAAGCAACGGTGCTAACCATTGTCCTACCATGCCACCAAGGTCCAAACGTAGCTGAGGGAACATCAGGAAGGATTGACCCATCACTCCAATGAGTGCAAGGCTGACTGGACAAACACCAACTTCTGTCCGAATAAATTGCAATGAAACTCTAAGGTAGTCAGGTCAACATTGCGAGGCTGGTGGCCTGAATAGAGACTTTGGTGCAGGATGTCTGGCCTACATCAGGCAGGGATGAACTCCATGTTAGATAATGTGAACTCCATGGTGCAGGCACTGGCAAAAAAGTGCCAAGCCCTGATATCGGCAGGGTTTCTGCACCTCAGTCCAGCTGCACCTCTATCCCAGGCAGGAAGCCAGGAGCCCTGGATCACCCAGAGGGAGGAGTGGAGGCTGATCCATAGCCTAGCGTTTCTCACTCTGTTGACTCTGGGAGTGCTACAGACATCTGTCTCACTCTCTTCCCGGATCGTTCCAGCCGTACTCTCGTACACCAAGGAAGCTACCATGTTGCAGCACCCCGCAACATTCCGCAGCTCTGCAGGCCCTGGCACTGCACTCTTTCTTTCTTCTGTAAATTCCATAAATTTACTCAGTGTCCTGTCATCCACTGTACAGCAGCGAATTGCACAGATTCATGATCCGCTTAGAGAAATAATTTATCATCATCTATGTCTTAAATCTGCGAGCTCTTATCCTGAAACTATGACTTTTGTTCTGGAATTCCCAAGGGGAACAACAGCAAACATCAACTCTACGTAGATAAAGGCAAGCCAGCAGCACGGTTCAATTCCCGTTCCAGCCTCCCCGAACAAGCGCCGGAAGGTGGCGACTAGGGGCTTTTCACAGTAACTTCATTTGCACCCGACTTGTGACAATAAGCGATTTTCATTTCATTTCATTTATTTCTTCGTCTAGTTTGTCAATATGCTATTTATCATATACCTCAATTTGATGTCCTTTCATTCTTTGGCACACGAGAGTATAGGCCTGGATTGCTCAAACTCTGTTCAAAAGGCAAACCCCTTGGGCCTAATTCTCCGTTGGCCGATATCAAAATCAGGAAAGATGACTGCGTGGAGAATCGGTTTTGACGCCAAAATCATGGCAGATGTGGAGTATACCCCAAATCACAATTCTCCAGAGCCTCGGTAGTTGTGTCAATGCGTTCCACTCCGCACATACTGTAAACGCATTGAACATATCACTAGAGAACCTGAACCAGTAGTCTCCGGGGCCTCCTCGATTTCCCACCTCCTCTAGGAGGAATTCCCAACATCAAGGTTCACTTGACAGCACGGTAGCATTGTGGATAGCACAATTGCCTCACAGCTCCAGGGTCCCAGGTTCGATTCCAGCCTGTATCACTGTCTGTGCGGAGTCTGCACATCCTCCCCGTGTGTCCGTGGGTTTCCTCTGGGTGCTCCGGTTTCTCCCACAGTCCAAAGATGTGCAGGTTAGGTGGGTTGGCCGTGATAAATTTCCTTTAGTGTCCAAAATTTCCCGTAGTGTTGGGTGGGGTTAGTGGTTTATGGGGATAGGGTGGAGGTGTTGACCTTGGGTAGGGTGCTCTTTCCAAGAGCTGGTGCAGACTCGATGGGCAGAATCGCCTCCCTCTGCACTGTAAATTCTACTTTTTTTAAATTGTGCTATTCCAAATCGATACATTGGTGCCGTGGCGGATGAGGGAGAGAGAGGAGGTAGGACATGCAGAGGTTTGTCCAGGGCCTGGCGGTCCCGACATTGGCCGGGCTGGCTGGTGGGGAAGGGGACCTCCTTGATCTCCAGGGGGAGGAGTGACGGGGAGACAGGCCGTGGGGTTGGAGTGACTCCCTCAGGGGACTGGGGTGGTGTCCAAGCACTGACCGCCATTGTCACGGCCTGCAATGCAGCCATCGTGCTGCGCACACTACTGACACCTGGCCGCTGGTTCTGCAGAGTGCCACTGGTCATATGGTTGCCTTCACCTCACCATTCCCGCAACCCACCCTCCACCATAACCCCTCCCGTTCCTGGACGCGGCTCACTCAATGGCCCACAGCTTCCCCCACAGTCGGATGCCAAACGGGGCTGAGGAGCACACTGCTGTATGGGCAGTGCCAGTTGATGGTATCCTTGGCAGCAGGGACAGGTCCCAGGGCACCGATGGGGCCAGGGGAGCTGATGTGGGGGAGGGGGAGGGGACATGTGGAGGCAGAGTCCGCAGTTGCAAACGGGGCAACTGTAGGTGAAAACATTCACGAATTGATCTTTGAGTGGGTTAGGAAGAGATTTGTTAATTTTCAGAATTCGGGGAGAAAGGCCTTTGACCCCCCATGGTCTGCAGCGCCCTTTCTCGCCTGAGCTGAGGCCGCACTAAGTTAATATTCAGAAGGAAAGCGAAATTAGTTTCCATTCACATTTGCATATACCCAATCAATTCTGTTTGCGTCCAAATTCATAACTTGTATCTTCAATGCCATAAATGGCTTCACGTTAGATCCTATAGCCTCTATTTGGCAGTTTGCCTTACCCGATGAATTCATTACATAGATGGCGGTTAAATACAGCCAAGTTGAACAATTCCTTCCTCATTCCTTGGTAGATCCATAATTTGGGGCCCTTTGTCAGATAGCATTAGCTATGAATACCGTCATTGGACAACGTTGACAACGACTAATTGTCTCTCCGAATGCAGTTTCTGGATCACTTGTTTTGCACAAAGCTTTGCTTGAGCAGCAGACACTGATAACAACATAGGTCAAGGACATTTACAGAGTCCATTGTATATGAGGCGACATCCATGTTGTATCCTCTGTAGTCCATTCGGAATTCTACCTTTTCAGGGTAATCTGGTAAGTGTAATAACTGACCTCACAGTAAAAGTTCCGCTCGGAAGTAGTGATCATAACTTAATAACACTTAATATTGAGGTTGAGAGTGAGAAAACTGGGTCAGAAAAAACAGTTTTAACTTAAACAAAAGGAAATACAATGAAATGAGGACGCCTTTAGCTAAATGGATTGGATGGATAGATTGGCATGAACGAGAGTAACCAAGCAGTGGCAGATTTTTAAGAAGGCAATTCATGACTCTCAGGGGGAACAAAATACCAGGAAAGAGGAAAGAGTTGAAGAGGAGGATAAGACAACAGTGGCTAACAAAAAAAGTTAAAGAGAGTGTTAAGTTAAAAGAAAGAACATATAATGAGGCAAAAAGCAGTGACAACTTGGATTACTGGATTAATTTTAAAATGCAGCAAAGGAGGACTAAAAATATATTAAACAGAGAAATAAATTGCGAGGGCAAACCAGCGAGCAACATCAAAATTGATAACAACTCATAAATATACAAAAACGAAGAGAGAGGTCACAGGGAACATAGGCCCCTTAGAAAATGAAGCAGCGGAGATAATTAAGGGGAACTAGGAAATTGAAGAGAAGTTAAACATCTATTTTGAATCAGTCTTTACGGTGAAAGAAACTTGAAGCATCCCATTAATACTAAATAATATTTGGGAAGAATTAAATTCCATCACCATCACTAGAAATGTTTTATGAGAAAGAAAATGTGGCTAAAGCCGAATAGGTCCCCTGGCCCTGATAGTTTCCATCCTGGAATGCTAAAAGAAGTAGCTACAGAGTTAATGGATGCATTGGTTGTAATTTTCCAAAAAGCCTTGGATTCTGGAGTAGTTCCGGAAAATTGAAAATGTGACCTTCCTATTCAAAAACAAAGGCAGCAAAAAGTGGTTAACAAAAGGGAGTTAACAATGGTGTCCAACCATTGCTGGCAAAATGTTTTGCATGCTGTGGCGCTGCTTGCCTCTCACCCTTCATTACCTGCTGCCTCAAAATGGTAGGGATCCTGGTTCAATTTCGGCCTTGGGTGACTGGAATCAATTCTTATGAATGTAACAGCAACAAATTTGAAATATCATCATCTAATGAAACAGAGTCAGCATACATTCAATGAAGGGATATATGCCTGAATAATTTGATCGAACATTTCGAGTATGTCTCAATCAGAGTGGATGGAGGGGAACCGGTAGATCTGCTGTACTTGGATTTCCAGAAGGTATTCAACAACACACCTCACAAAAGTTAAATCATAACTTGGGCATCACTGAAGCTCAAGTGGATAGCACTGTGTTTTCACAGCCCCAGGGTCCCAGGTTCGATTCCCGGCTGGGTCACTCTCTGTGTGGAGTTTGCACGTTCTCCCCGTGTCTGCGTGGGTTTCCTCCGGGTGCTCTGGTTTCCTCCCACAGTCCAAAGACGTGCAGGGTAGGTGGATTGGCCATGCTAAAATTGCCCTTAGTGTCCAAAAAGTTTCGGAGGGGTTATTGGGTTCCGGGATAGGGCGAAAGTGAGGGCTTAAGGGGACGGTGCAGACTCGATGGGCCGAATGGCCTCCTTCTGCACTATGTTCTATGTATTAGGTAAAAGGCCATGGCGTTGGAGCTATGTATTGGCATGTATAGAGGATTGGGTAATGGCATAGAAATGTGACTGAGCAAAAGGGTTATTTTTCCATTGGCTACGCTTTAACTATGAGGAGAGGTTTGATAAACCCGGAATGATTTCACAGGAACAACACAGGTTGAGTGGGCCACATGAGAGAGTTTTACAACATTATGAGAGGTATTGACAGACTGGAAGGTCAGATGCGTTTATAGAGAGTGGAAAATACAATTATGAGGGGACTTGGTTTATGGTGCAGGTGGCATATTTAGAGGGGATATGCGAGGCAAGTTATTTGCACAGAGGTTGATGTGTGCCTGGAATGTGCTGCCAGGGGAAGTGTTGGAAGCAGACACGAGAGGCATATTTAAGAGACATCTTGACAGATACAGTAATAGGAGGGGAATACAGCAATACAGACCCTGGAAGTGCAGAAGGTTTTAGTTTAGACGAGATCATGCTCGGCGCAGGCTTTCCGAGCCGAAGGGCCTGTTTCTGTGCACTGTTCTCTGTTCTTTGTGTCACAAGTGGGGTTCAACAGGGATCACAACTATTTACAATATTACTGCCTTGGAGGAAGGAAATGAATGCACTGCCGGCAAATTTGTAGATTACACAACAATGGGTGGAAAGGCAAGGTGGGACAGGGATACAAATAGTTTCCAAAAATACATTGATAGTTTTTATAAGTGGGAAAAATGTTGGCAAATGCAGTGCAATGTGAAAAAATGCGATGCTGTTAATTTGGAAGGGGGAACAAACGAACAGACGATATTTAAACAGAAAAAATGCAGAAAACGCAAGGGATTGGGAGGATATCTGTGTACGAAACACAGAAAGTTAGCACACAAGTGCAGCATCTAGTCAGGGAATCTAATGGAATGTCGGCCTTTATTTCAAGAAGGTATAATAGTCGAGAGGGTTTGCTGCAACTGTGCAAGGTACTGGTGAGACCAGATCTGGAGTATAGTGAGTAGTTTCGATCCCCTTGTTTAAGGAAAGATATAATTTCACAAGAGGCCATTCAGAGAAGGTTCAGAAGGATGATCCCCGGTGTGGCGGTATTATTTTATGAGCAAACGTTAAACATGTTGGGACTCTACTCATTCGCATTTAGAATAATGAGAGGTGATCTCATTGAAAATTACAAGATTTTTAAGGTGCTTGACAGGATAAATACTTCGCGGATATTTCCCCTCGTGGGAGTGTCTGGGACCAGAGGGCATAGTCGCAGAACAAAGGGATGCCAAGGTAAGATTGAGATGAGGAGGAATTTCTTCTCTCAGAGACCTGTGAGCCTTTGGAATTCCTTGACACAGAGAAGTGTGGGGACAGAACTCTGGTGTATCTCTAAAGCTGATCTTGATTATTGATCAGTAAAAGGAATTAAGCATGAGGGGGAAAGGACAGGAAATTGGAGATGAGGAATGTCGATTTAGCCATGATTCCATTGAACGGGCAGCACGGTGGAATTGTGGATAGCACAATTTCTTCACAGCTCCAGGGTCCCAAGTTCGATTCCGGCTTGGGTCACTGTCTGCACGGAGTCTCCACATCGTCCCCGTGTGTGTGGGTTTCCTCCGGGTGCTCCGCTTTCCTCCCACAGTCCAACGATGTGCAGGTTAGGTGGATTCGCCATGATAAATTGCCCTTAGTGTCCAAAATTGCCCTTAGTGTTGGATGGGGTTACTGGGTTATGAGGATAGGGTGGAAGTGTTGACCTCGAATAGGGTGCTCTTTCCAAGTGCCGGTGCAGACTCGATGGGCCGAGTGGATCGTTCTTTTTCCTATTTCTGCACTGTAAATTCTATGGTAATCTACGAATTGGAGAGCAAGCTTAAGGGGCCGAATGGATTGTTCCTTTTCCTATTTCTTCTACCCTTAATGTCCTATGGTCTTTCTCCCTAAAATCTAATGCCATTTTCCAGATCATGATCCATATTCTTTTAGCCTATGGGACTTCAAATGCATATTCAAGTACATTTTGAAATGTGGCGAGGGTCTCTGCTTCGACGACGCTTTACAGTAGTGTGGTCCAAATATCCACCTCTGTCAATATATTTAACCCACAACTGTCGTTTTACCCTAGATCTATGCTCTCTAATTTTGAGGCATTAACTCCCTTTCAACTACTAATTTTGGGTACTTCAATTGTGTCTCACCTCATTCGACTGTGTTGACAAAAAAACATCACTAGCCTATTTAATCTTTCCACCGAACTAAAACAATCCACTCCGGAGAGCTTCGGCAATCTCCGTTCGACCATCATGGGGGCAGGTACATCCGTTCCATATTTGGATGAGCAAAATTGCAGACGGCATCCAACCATGTTTTGCTTGTTTTAGCATTTCCAAAATTGATCACCCCACCAATTTATGTATTACAAAGAACAAAGAAAAATACAGCACAGGAGCAAGCCTATTGAAGTCCCATTACCACTGTGCAACCCACATGACAAGTCTATTGCTATCTACCTGCAGTCCAAATATCTCTTTTCCTCTGTCAATCACCCGCCCAATTTGAGAACCAGCTTCACAGTGTGTGACGACAAACCTCAAACTCATGTACTTTTCATTGATATATGATTGGAACAGTCTGCCTCCATGTGAGGCAAGTCTTAGTCAACATTCCGATGTGTGCATCTAACTGGCAATTAATATGTACATCACATAAGTGCCAGGCAATGACCATCTCCAACAAGAAATAATCTAATCATCGTTTCTTGACATTCAATCAGATTATTATGGCTGAAACCCTCATTGTCAAAATTGTACGGATTGGCATTGATCAAAAACTGAACAAGAGCAAGCATAACATTGCTGTGGCTACAAGAGCAGGTTGGACTCTGGGAATTCTGCAAGGACAAACTCCCCTCCTGATTCGACAAAACTGATCGACAAACCACTCAAGCTCAACAACATCCAGGTCAATGAAACGCGGTGAACTGATTCATCATCCACCACCAGAACCTATTTCCCCACCGCCAATGCACCTTGACAACTGTGTACACCATCTACGAATGCATTGCAGCAACTCATCAAGGATCCTCCAATAGCACATTCCAAATCCGTGATCTCGAACAGCTAGAAGCACAAAGAGTAGTCTCACAACACCACGTTAATGTGCAACCGGTTTCATTCAAATGAGTAGCTTTCGGAGCACTGCTGCTTCTTCAGGTGGAGCAGTTTCACCTGAGGAAGGAGCAGAGCTCCGAAAGCTGGTGATTTGAAACAAACCTGTTGGACTTTAACCTGGTGTAGTGAGACTTCTGACTGTGCTCACCCCAGTCCCATGCAGGCATCTCCACATCATATCTAGAAGTAGGAATGCAGTCGAATGCGAACACCACCACCTGAAAGTTCCCTTCCACGTCACTCACCATCCTGACTTGGACAGATATCAGGGTCAAAATCCTGGAACGTACCCCTACCACCCCCCCCCCCCACCCCCCACAACAGCATTGTGGGTTATGTACTCCACACAGGCAGCAGCGCGTAAGGAAATCAGCTCAATACCAACCTCTGAAGGGGAATTCAGGATGGGAAATAAATGCTCAACTGGTCACCAACTTCCATATCCATGAAATAATAAAAATTATCACCAAAAGCAATGGATGCAGTTCTGAGCCCCGCAAAAAAACACGAGAAACAGTTTCCTGTCCAATAAACAACCCAAGAAAATCAAACTTTACTTTCTGCCCCTCCGCATATTTTGAGACAACTTACCGTGAATTCCATCCGCTCACCAATGACAGCCCAGCACCTGGCCAGCTTTCATCACTAAGACTGTCTCAGAACAGTTTCCATCTCCTGTTGCACTTTTTCGGTACAAGCTGAAAATTATTCTCCTCCATACATTTCAACGATTGTGGCAAATTATAGCTTGTGCACTATATCTCCATCCCAGTTAGTATGAGGGTCCCAAAACCTACCACAGTGAGTGTCCCTTTGCTTTTGCAATTCTCACAATTACATACAGATTTGTGCTTCTGTCTGCCTCAGTGACTCTGAACGTTCTCTCCGAGCAGTGTGAGTCTCACATTTTCGTCTCTTCAGTTCAAGACACAAGATGTTGCTTGATGCGCCCTCGAACATTACATAGTTATAATCATTTCTTTATCAAAAATTGCGACACTCAAGTGTTTTTGTTTGCATATATTTTTTATAAGAGTTTTTTTTTCATTTGTGGAAGTAACGCAATAAACCTTCAAAGATCGCGCCGTGTAAATACTTCTGCATACATGGATAGAGTAAACGATAGTCTAACACCAACACAGTTTGAACTTAAACGTAGTACCTCTAACCATAATATTAAAAAAACAAATAAACTGGAGAATACGGGAGAAGAGGTTTAGGTCGTGTAAACATGGTAACATGATGCACACCATCACAAACAGCGAAGTCAAAAAGATACTGGATAGGACGGTACGGTGGCGTAGTGGTTAGCACCGCTGCCTCACCGTGCTGACGTGTTCCTTCCCTGCCCTGGGTCACTGTCCATGTGGAGTTTGCACATTCTCTGTGTGGCTCTCACCACCTCAACACAATATACAGGGTAGGTGGTTTGCACACGCTAAATTGACCCTTAATTTGAATAAAAACGGTGCGACATAACTTATGACAACCGTGCTGAAGCAAGTCAGACGAAGCGGAGCTGACACATTTCAGAAAGCACGCCCCTTATTTTTCTGAATTCGTGCCATGGAGAACGGATTATGCAAGTTAGGAACTCCACCGGGATGCATTGCATAATAATTTTATATTGAATTTGAATTATTTGATACTTATCGCTACTCCAGGAACAAAGGGCGTTCTGTTCCGTAAAGGTTAGGATAGCGTACAGCCTTTTCTCATTCATGTCAGTAATTCTAACTGGAAGCCCAGAATTAGGGGCAGCACGGTAGCATTGTGGATAGCACAATTGCTTCACAGCACCAGGGTCCCAGGTTCGATTTCGGCTTGGGTCACTGTCTGTGAGAGTCTACACATCCTCCCCTTGTGTGCGTGGGTTTCCTCCGGGGTGGGTGTGCTCTGGTTTCCCCCCACAGTCCAAAGATGTGCAGGTTAGGTGTATTGGCCATGATAAATTGACCTTAGTGTCCAAAATTGCCCTTAGTGTTGGATGGGGTTTACTGGGTTATGGGGGTAGGGTGGAGGTATTGAGCTTGGCAAGGGTGCTCTTTCCAAGAGCCGGTGCAGACTCGATGGGCCGAACGGCCTCCATCTGGACTGTAAATTCAATGATAATTTGGAAGAAATAATCAAATTCTAAGGCCATACAGAATATCTTCTCACATTCTTTACGTACATCCGACGAGTAGGACCAAATGTTGACCCAGGACCATATAGACAGTCTATGCACTCACCCTCAACTACTTATTAGGCACATTAGGCACATCGAGGATATAGCAGGAACATACATGTGTCGCAGACCCGGTGTGATGTGCAGACGGTGTAATATTGTGAACTGAGTCTCCTTCGTTTTATTACAGACTGAACTCTATTGGTATATATCCGTATATTACCACCGGTCTCCTCATGAATAGCGACTGCAAACTTGTTTCTCCCCAAAACTGCAATGTGTCAGTTATACGAGAAAACAATGTCTCATAAAACATGATACTCAACAGCTTCGGTTTCGCACAACGCAAGATGTCAATTTCCAATGGGGAGACTATCGCATCAAGATGCACAGTTGTCTTATCCAGAATGAAGTCTCTACGCTGCAGACGTTTGAAATAAAGGAGTGCCTCGGATGTCAATCTGTTGGTATAGCAGCTCAAAAGATGAGAAGGAAGAAACCCTATTTTACTCTCCAAGTCTACGGCTGTCTCCATCTCCCCAGATATCGAATTCATGGCCCATAAGACCTGACGAGAAATCCAGGTTGTCCTGCGTGGGAGAGAGCAGAAGTAAATGTTGATCCTATTTCCAGCTGGTGGGCGATCCTCCACGCTCCAAGATGTTAATAATTGTAGGATTCTCACATTTGACAGACACCGCTTTGAAATCCCTGTGAAACAACAGATTGGAAGGTGCACAGAGACTGGCCTGCTTCAATTTCGAGTCAAATGAAGGAGGAGCCCTCTCTGATCTAAACCCTGACAAACCTAAAAACGAGGCGAATGGATAGATTTTAATATTCTGATGCCCTAATCCCACATTTGAAGTGGGAAGCTGCAGTCTGGCGCGCATTAAAGGAGGTTTTCTCCTTTTCCATATAAAAGAACAAAGCATCCCACTAATTTCCATCCGGACCTTCGCAGAAAACAGGATGGGGCGCGTCTGTAAAAGATGCAATAAATTAGACAACACATTCATGTTAATCAATGCGACTTTGCTTTGCCACAAAGTCTGTCAGGGTGACCGAAGGAGAAGGTCGCACCCAACAGATGCATCTAACGGAAATAAGGTCTCCCTTTTCAAATGTTCAAAGGAGGCTGCCACCACTTTACCCATATATGTAAAAGCTGAAGGGGACGCCTTGAATGGAAAATTAGCGAAGCAATGAGGCGTCCCTTTGAGTCCACCCAGTAGCATTGCCTTTGGCTTTGTATAATACGTTTTGTCGCCCGAGAAAAGGCTGAATCAATGCACCACGTCAATAACAGTGGGGACGGAAACACCATCGCATCGCCTGGATATTGCACGGTCACATGGTGTTTCCCTTAACTCTGGAAGCCCAAGGCCAAAGTGTCTGATTGCCTCTGCCAGGGGTACGATCGCTATTGCAAATAAAAATGCGGATAACAGGTACCATTTTTATCCCTCCATTAAAATAGCAATTCTCAGACCGAAAACCACTCACAACCATTGCCAGCAGTGGACGTTGATAACGCAGCTGTAACCGCTTCCATCACCCCCATGCCAAACCAATCATCTTCAAAATATTTTACCAGGCCAAAATCTTTCTCTGCATCTAAGGAGATCACTAATCTATCCACCGCCCATTTTTCAAAGACGCGAATAACATTAAACCACCTCCTGACACAGTTACCCGAATTGTGACCCCTGTTTATCCCAGCTTGATGGCTCTCGATGATCAACGGGAGCCCGCTGACTGAGGAAGTCCTCCCATGAGCACCACGTGAATTATTGAACTGAACTCCCAGAGTTTAAGAGGACAGCCAGATCCGAAGTGCAGTGGAGCAGCCGTAAACTGATCAAAACTGGAATGGAATTGCTCAATGGACACAGCAAAGTGAACTGATCACTAAAACAGCGTGAGATCTAGAGATGGACCCCATGGTGATTAAATTATCAACACACGCATCTCCCAATTTTCATTTGTTCGTTCATATCAGCAGAATTGATCAGTGTTAATTCTTTTCCAATATAATCTCGGGACTAAACGTCACAATAGAGAGTTCACTCTGATGTTGCAATATGTATGCTTATTCATAACAAAGGTGAAAGATGTTGTAACCTCAATGTCCCCATTGACATCCCGCAGTGTATAAATTAAAGGTTCCGTGTCACCTCAGCGTTTAATTGGCAGCGGTTATCCACAGCACAAAGAGACAGAACACTTTGCGCAGAAAAATATGGAATCGTTTCGGAATGTCGAGAAAATATATTACACAGTTCTTGCAGTCATCGGTGTTCCTGGTAAGTGACTGTGGCCATTGAATTTGTGTTACCCTGTGCACGAGCTGGTCTCTGGTTTGATACTGTGACGCATAACTGGCTGATCTAATGATCACTGTTATGCAGACAGCTGGCGTGTGATGCCATGGTGTAAGTCAAATGTTCGGAATAAAATCTCAATTTTTAATCCTTTCCTTAAGCACACAATAAACTTATTTGCAGCTAATGGACCTCTGTATTATCATGTTATTTATTTCAGTGGGATATTTCATGCAGCTCAATCAGACATGCAGCGAACTCTCAAAGGGAATATATTGCCTGGTGTGTTTTGTTTAATTCTTCATTAAAAGTGAACAAGGCTGGCTGGGATAATATTTATTGTCCATCCTTTCCGGAGATGATGCTGTGCTGCCTTGTCGATCGTCTGCTGTCCATTTAGTGTAGGCACACGCATAAAGATGTTAGGAATGTTTCAGGTTTTGTACCAGCGACAGTGAATGGACAATGATAGAGTTCCAAGTCAGAATGGTCAGTGGTTTGGAGGGGCTGCTGGTCTTCCCATGAGATTGCTCCCCTTTTGCTTCGAGGGCAGAGGTTTTGATGCTATTAAAAGAACATCATTGAGTGGATAGCGGACCGCACTGGTGCAATTTGCGTTCGTGCCCGAGGCAGTAAATGATTAATATTTCTCCTTTTCCTCTTGAACAGCAACAACGTTATCTCCTGACAGATGAAAAGATGAACAGCACTCTTACTGTATTCAAATTCGTTGGTTACTGCCTTACTCTTCGTATAGTTTTTGTAAAGATTTTTGCCGTTTAACCACCACTTCTCCCTTCCCTCAGCACCATCCTGACAAGCATTTGGTGAAATTGCTCTTTTTTGTGATCAATCTGTTATTGGGGCTGGATGTTACCGTTGTTATTCGATCATAGAATCATAGTATCGCAACAGTGGCAAAGGACGCCCTTCGGCCCACTTAGTCTGCACTAGTAATCCAGTTACCTCATCTAGTCGTTTGGATACGAAGGGGCAATTCAGCACGGACAATCCATCTAACATGCACCTCTTTGGACTCTGAAAGGAAACCGGATGAACCAGAAGAAACCAAAATACCGGGAAAATGTGCAAACTCCACGCGGGCAATCACCTCAGGCCGGATTTTAACCCGAATCTCTGGCGCAGTGAGGCATTAGTGCTGACAACCGTATGCCGCAACAGTACTGAACAACTGTGCCGCCTCTTCTACTTCCAGAAATGATTAATATTTGACAGATTTGGAATCATGTTGGATTCAGAGTCTCGAGTTCTGCAACTAACACTGATCTCTGTTCACTCGGTGAGGTGAATCACATTGAGGGAAAACATGTATTAATGAAGAACCAAGATATCTGTTTTCATAAAATAGAGATCAGTCTACTTACCTTATGAAACTGTTCATCAATGAAGTGAAGACTGCACTCCTTCAATCTAATAATACACTGGAATATATGCGGTGTTCTAAAAAATAATTTGTTAATTGAATTATTAATATTCAACACCCATAGAACAGCAATGAATTTGAAGGACAGACATAATCTGTTCGGTTTGTGCCTACAATTCTGCTGCACACAAGCCGGCTTCCATCCTTTTTTATGAAATCCGATCACAATAAAGTTATTATACTTTCTGCATGTCTTTACCGACCTTCCTCTTCATGAAGCATCTGCCATTTTCTTGAAGTTGTCCTTTCGAATTTTCTTATTGAAGACATTTATCCCGAATGTCTTCTTGGATTTATTAATGACGATTCTCAACTGATAATCCCTCATGTTGGAGTCCGAACAAGCTGGAAATATCTTCTCTATGTCGATCCTATCAAATCCGCTCATTACTCTATTTCTAGCCGTAAGTCAGCCATCCCTTTTCTCATGAAAATATTTCAACCAGTTTCTTCTATCCATTTGGTTAGAATGTGTCTGTCCTTTTGAACATGGTAATAATAAGCTGCAAATTGCAATTATCTTTCTACACATGTTTAATAAACATCTCTGATTTTCTATTGCTTTAATTTTGAATTGAACCTGTTTCTTGCTTGAATTTTTATGACCTTGTTAACTTACTTTGTAACTTTATGTTATTTGTCAACCTGTGTATATCGAACACTGTGCAAATCCCAGTACTTTCCCAACTGTCACCGACATTCGAATTCCTGCAATGTTTGATTAATGCATTCTCTCTCTCTCTCTCTCTCTCTCTCTCTCTCTCTCTCTTGCTCTTTCCCTCTCTGGCTCCCTCTCTACTCTATCTCTGCCCCCTCTCTCTCTTTCTCTATCACTACCTTTCTCCATCACTACTTTCCTCCCTCCCACATTCTCCTTTCATCTCTCACTGGACCTTCATGTTTTACCTTGATTTCTTGTCTATGTTGTAATGTGCCGCTTTACTTCCAATGTTTATGCATTTTTCATCTGTACCAGTTTCTTTTGCCATCCATCCTGAACACTTGTTTCAACCTTTGTCTATTTGCTTTATTTGCTCCTTCTCTTCAGCCGCCTCCTCTGTCTTCTATTTGAGAATCCTTTCTGCTCCATTTCGTATCTTACTTTTTCAGTTCTAAATTACGTTCCATTGCCTCACGCTCCACCAGGTGTCCCACAACGTTTGGGGTTTTGTTTATGAAGTCAGTATTTCATTCACGCCACACAAGTAACGGGAAATGAACATCTCCGACAAGGGAGCATCCAACCATTGCCCCCTCGACGTTCAATGGCATTACCATCACTGAAAGACCCATCGACATCCTGGTGTTTTACCATTGTTAAAAAAACTGAACTGGACTAGCCATATTAACACTTTGGCTACCAGAGCAAGTCAAATGCTTGGAGTCCGACGGCGAGTAACTCACCCACTGAACCCCAAACCCTGTCCACTATCTACAACGAACAGGTCAGGATTTAATGGGATGCTCTCCGCTTTCCTGGAAGATGCAGCTCCAACAACACTTCAGAAGCTCGACACCATCCAGGACAAAGCAGCCAGGTGCACTGCTACCCATTCCACAAACATTTAAGGCTGGATTATTCGCTGGAGAATACCCGCGACAAGGCCATGCCGCCCCGACTCTGGCAGGTGATTCTCCGCAGAGTGGAGAATCAGTTCTCCACTGACTGTCAGGAGAAAATGGAAAAAATGGCTCCACAGTTCACGCCGTGCCAGTGCAATGCTGGAACCCTGTAGCGGCCAGAATTACTCCTGGCAGTGGCCCATTCATTCCATTGTAAAACGCGACGGATTGTATGACGGCGTGGACACTCTGCCACGGGATGGGAGAATCCCGCCCATCTCTCCACTGCTGACGAAGGGTGGCAGCCATGCATGCTATTGCAAAATGGACTGTAGGAACCCGTGAAGGATCCTTGGGCATCCTCCACTCTCCAAATACAAGACCACTCCAATCTAGAGTTGCAAGAGCAGCATATACCTGAGACCCCACCACCTGGAGTTTCCCCTCCAAGCCACTCACCACCCTAACATGGAAATACATTGCAGTTCCTTCGCTGTCACTGGATCCAAATTCTGAAAATCCCTGCCTAACATTACTGTGGGTGTACGTACACCTCAGGGACTGCAGCACTTCATGAAGTCAGCACTTCAAGGGGCAGAACGTTAGCATTGTGGATAGCACAATTGTTTCCCAACTCCAGGGCCAGAGGTTCGATTCCGGCTTGGGTCACAGTCTGTGCAGGGGTTTCCTCCGGGTGCTCCGGTTTCCCCCCACAGTCCAAAGATGTGCAGGTTAGGTGGATTGGCCATGATAAATTGCCGTTAGTGTCAGTGTTGGATGGGGTTACTGGGTTGTGGGGATAGGGCGGGGGTGTGGACCTTGGGTCAGGTGCTCTTTCCAAGAGCCGGTGCAGACTCGATGGGCCGAATTGCCTCCTTCTGCACTGTAAATTCTATGAAGGCAACTCACCACCAATTCAGAAGAGAATTAAGTGATGGACAATATTTGTTCCCCTAAATAGTGCCGTCCATATCTCTTAAATGATCAAACAAATATGCCCTGGACGGTCAGAGGAAATAAGCTGCTCTCTCTCTCATAATATATTTTTTTAAATATTATGCACTATCAATGGTTGAACCAAGAATGTGGTCACCTTTGGGATTGTTTGATTTGGTGATGTGAGATTTTTTTAGTTTAACCTGTGTCTTGACAGATGACATGTTTGAACAAAAATTTCCAGCCATTTTTTCCATTTTCTCCTCACAGTCAATCTAGTGGCGATTGTGATCCTTTCACAAGGAAAATGCGGGCTCTCCAAATGCACCACGCTTTACCTGGTGGCCATGGCAACAGCAGATCTAATGGTCATTATCTCTGGGGTAATATTGTGGCACATCAATTCATATTATTTCCCAGAATCTTTCTTGAATATCACCCCTGTTTGTAGTGTTATCATTGTTCTGAGTTATGCAGCAACGGAATGGTCTGTTTGGTTCACCGTCATTTTCTCCTTTGATCGATTTGTGGCCATTTGTTGGCAGAAGCTGAAAATTAAATATTGCACCGAGAACACTGCGGCTGTGGTTCTAGCAACAGCGGGTATTTTGATTTGTTTAAAGGATGTTCCCTTCTACTTTACATTTGAACCTGCAGAAGTAAGAAACAATGTCCCCTGGCTCTGTAATGAAAGACCAATCTATTATACTGATCCTGCATGGGTGGGATTTGACTGGTTTGATAAGATTTTAACCCCACTGCTGCCATATGCACTAATTCTGTTGCTCAATGCTTTGACAGTGAGATATATTTTCGTGACCAGTCAAGTACGGAACGGACTGAGGGGTCAGAGCAAGGGAGAGAACCGCACTGACCCAGAGATGGAGAGCAGAAGGAAGTCTATGATTTTGCTCTTCACCATCTCGGGAACATTCATTGTTTTGTGGCTGGCGTATATTATAGACTTCATCTTTTACAATATAATAGGAATTCACCCCGAACATTACAATGATGTTTTTTATATATTTTCCGAAGTTGCAGTTCTGCTGCTGAATTTAAATTGCTGTACAAATGCATTTATTTATGGGGTGACTCAGTCCAAGTTCAGGAAGCAGCTCAAGAACGCAGTGAAATATCCGGCCACAAAGATTATTCAATTAACTAAAAAACAAAATAACTGAAAGACGCCCAGAGGTGGGGAACGGTGAGCAGATCGTGGAGGACGTTACATAGATCGGAAGGAGTATGGGAGTGGGATCAATTGTATAACTTAGGAAGGCGGATAGGGGCTGCATTGAACAACAGAGATAAAAAGAGGGGTTAAAAGAGAGATAAATAGAGGGGTTCTCGGGGTTGATAAAAAAAGGACGAGGAGACGATGGTGGAGGCCACTAGGACTAATATATGAGGGTTCCAGGAACACGTTAATGTGGGAGGACAATCATGACTCACCAGTGTCTGTCGACTATCCATAACTAATATCTGTCGTCTGTTTCGACCATTTGTTCACCGTTGAGACTAATTCACAGTTACTCCCCGACATAACAGCAGTGTCGGTGTAACTCTGTCGCATTTCAAGTGAAATTGGAAATTGTTAATAAACACCACCCTTAATAACCTGATAAGCGCTTATTGTCACAAGTAGGCTTCAATTAAGTTACTGTGAAAAGCCCCTCATCACCACATTCCGGTCCCTGTTCGGGGAGGCTGCCACAGGAATTGAACCCCTATTGCTGCCTTGTTCTACATTACAAGTCAGCCGTTTAACCCAGTGTGCAAAACCATCCCTTATTGTCGCAATCCCGTCTGAAGCAGGTCATGATAAAGTGCTCCGTTGGAAACTTGGAGTGAGCAATAATCTCCAGTCTTAAGGCACTTTCCCGCTGCCCCTTTTAACCAGTTCATGCTGCCTTATTCAATCTTCTCATGAAGCTGATTGCTGCTTTCTATTGTTCAAGTTCCAGTTTTCACATTTACCTTTATTTTCTTTTTCACGTTCAATTGTTAGTTTTGTTCTATCTTTTTCTACCTCCAGCAGCTTCATCTGCAGCTGAATTCCAGCGAACTGAGGCTATGTTATAAGAGTTTCAATTTATATTCTTCCAACTCAGAAAGCTGTGTAAAATATGCCTGCTCTTTTGGACTGCTTTAACTCTAACTACAAGTTTTCAGATAATGTGACCAACCTAAATTTCCTTAATTGTTCCTCCAATCGACAATTAATCTTCACTATCTGGCAAAGTAATGGGAATTGGAAAGCAAACCTGATTTTCAATAAATGTGGTAATATTCACCACTCTGAAAATCCTCTCAGCCTTAACCTCAGCAAGTACCAGCAACTTTATTTGCCTGAATTTGCCAAGTCCCACCTGTTTATGTTATGATCTGGTTCGGAACGAGCAACATTTTTTTTTGTTTGAAGTACAAGGCGCTCTGTGCTGCTAATGCTCATGTATTGCTTTGTTTGGCCCTTGTTCTGCACTATCACCAATCTTTATTTGTTGATATACCATTTGTCAATGTACTTTGTCGATACTTCTTTTGTCTACTGTGTACATACTGTGTGTGTTCTTTTGACTGCAGAAAAAAAACTTTTAACTGCACATCGGTACATGTGACAATAAATATCAATCAATCAATCAAGTCCCTGTTAACCGAACAATGTAACAGAGCAACAAGATACTTTGCTTGAAACAAACAATATAAACTTGACCACACAAAGTCTGAAACATAAAGCAATTTGCAACATGTACCTTATACATAAACATTCTGAACTAAAACATTATGAATTATAGGCAAATTGTGGACGAAGACATCACATTGCAGGATCAAAGGCCGTTGCGATGAAGAAAATGCGATGATTCCTCAACAATCCATCCAGACGTCAGTGACCATGACGAGTTACAAAATCTTGTTAAAGCTCTTTCTCCCCCAGGTGGGATTTCAATGAGTCCGTTTCAAAGACCAAACCTCGGAAAGGCTGGAATGGTCATTCGCATACAGAGTATCTGAATGAGTGCTCACATTCCAATGGTTCAACTTCTTTTCTTGTGACTGCAATACCTGGGATTCTGTAACAGTGTTTATTCTAAATTCACTCTCGGCTCATTCTGGACACTGCTTGCTGAGGAACCTAAATAAATTTGGCATGCCCACATTAACTCTTACCAACTTTTACAGATGCACCTGAACACAGCCCAGTCCATCACAAAGCTGCCTCCAAACCATTGACTCCATCTACAACCTCCAGCTGCCTGGAGAAAGCGGGCAGCTTAATCAAAGACCCCTCCCACCCGGCTTACTCACTGTTCCAACTTCTTCCATCGGGCTGCACGCAAAAGTGTGAGAACACACACGAACAGAATCAAAAACACCTTCTTCCCCGCTGTTGCCAGACTCCCAAACGACCCTTTTATGGACGCACCTCATTAATACAACACCCCTGTATGCTTCACCCGATGCCAGTGTTATGTAGCTACACTGTGTACCTTGTGTTGCCGAATTACGCATTTTCTTTTTTGTCCTTTTCTTGTCATGTACTTAATGTTCTGTTGAGCTGCGTGCAGGAAAATACTTTACTGCACCTTGGTCCACCTCACAATAAACAAAAGCCAATCCAATCCAGATTCATTCACATTCTCTGCATAGCTATACAGATAGACATTGATAATAATATAATAATAATATTTGTTGTCACAAGTAAGCTGACATTAACACAGCAATGTAGTGACTGTGTAAAGTCCCCAGTCGCCACATTCTGGCGCCTGATCGAGTACTCAGAGGGATAATTCAGCACGTCCAAATTACATCACAGCATGTCTTTAGGGACTTGTGTGAGGAATCCGGAGCACCTGGAGGAAACCGAGGCAGACACGGGGAGAATGTGCAGACTCCGTACAGAAAGTGACCAAGCTGGGAATCGAACCTGGGACCCTGGTGCTGTGAAGCAACAGCGCTAACCACTATGTTACCGTTACGCCCAAAGAGACATAGAAATTAGGAGCAGGAGCAGGCCATTCGACCCTGCTCTGCCATTCAGTGTAACCGTGGCAAATCCTCGATCTCAGTTCTATAATCCCACATTCTCCCCATACTCATTATTGTAATTGAAATGTAAACAAAATGTCTCTCTTTGTGGAATGTATTTTGTGACTTCGAGTCACAGTCAAAGAGGTTTACGGCATGTAAACAGGCCCTTTGGACCAACTTGTTCATTCGGCTCAGTTTTTACCACCTATGCTTGTCACAATTTCCCACATTTGGCCCATATCCCTCTAGAACATAGAACATTGCAGCGCAGTGCAGGCCCTTCGGCCCTCGATATTGCACCGACCTGTGAAACCACTCTAAAGCCCATCTACACTATTCCCTTATCATCCATATGTCTATCCAATGACTATTTGAATGCCCTTAGTGTTGGCGTGTCCGCTACTGTTGCAGGGAGGGCATTTCACACCGTTACTACTCTCTGAGCAAAGAACTTACATCTGACATCTGTCCTATATCTATCTCCCCTCAATTTAAAGCTATATCCCCTCCTGCTATCCCCACCATATCCATATAACTGTCGAAATGCTTTTTAAAAGACAAAATTATATCCAACTGTACTACTGTCTTTGACAGTTCGTTGCAGACACTCCCCCCCCCCCCCACCCCCCGTGTGACAAATAATTCATCCTCCAGACCCTTCTGTGTCTCTCCTCTTAACTTAAACCTATTCCTTCTAGAGCAGCACAGTGGCGCTGTGGTTAGCGCAACTGCCTCACAGCACCAATGTCATAGTTTCAAACCCAGCCCTGGATCACTGTCCGTGTGGAGTCTGCACATTCTCCCCATGTCTGCGTGGGTTAAAGTTCCCCAACCCAAAGATGCGCAGGTTAGGTGGATCAGCCACGCTAAATTCTCGCTTAATTAGGAAAAAAATAATTGGGTCCTGTCAATTAAAAAGAAAATCTATTTATGCTCCTCAATATTTTACAGACTTGTATAACATCATATCTAAGCTTCAAAGGTTCCAGGGGAAAAAGCCCCAGTTTATCCAGCCTCTCCTTATAGCTCCAACTAAGTCCCGATAGCTTCCTCGTAAATATTTCCTGCACTTTCTCGATTAATAATACCTTTTCTATAATGGGGTCATCAGAACTGCACACAGTATTCCAAATGTTGTCTTACCAATGTCTTCTACAACTGCAACAAGACGCTCCAACTTCTGTATTCAATGTTGTGACCAATACAACCTAGCATGCAAAATGCCTTCTTCACTACCCTGGCATCTGTGATTCCACCTGCAAGGAGCTATGAACCTGCATTCCTTGGTCTCTCTGTTATATAACCCTCCCCAACTCCTTACCTTTAACTGAGTAGTTCCTGCCTAACAAAAAATTCCAATTGAGAGGCAATTGTGCGTGGCCAATCCAGCCAGTCCAGAACCTCTTTGGGTTGTGGAGGTGAGACCCATGCAGACACGGGGAAATGTGGAAACTCCACACGGACAGACCCCCGGGGTCGTGATCATACCTGTGTCCTTAGCCTCCTGAGGCAGCAGTGCCACTGTGCCGGCCAGCTTGGCCCCCACAGCGTTCAATGGGAGCACGTTCCATAGGTAGACCACCCACTGAGTGAAGAAATGTTTCTGCATCCTCGTCTTGAGTGGTCTACCCTGTAACCTGAGACTATCTCCTGGTTCTAGATTCCTCAATCAGACAAAACATCCTCCTTACATTTAGCCTGTCTCGCACTGATAATATGTTTATATGTTTCAATAAGATCTCATTTCACCCATCTAAACTCGAGTGAACACACGTCCAGTTGTACCAACCGCTACTCTGAGGGTAGTCCCATTGGCTCCAGTATCAGCTTCGAGATCCTTCGTTGTACTCCCCCTATGGCAAATATACGCTTTCTTAGGAAGGAAATCAAAATTGCATGCAGTACTCCAGGTGTTTCTCACCAAGGCCCTGCATATCTTTGGTAAGTCATCCTAATTCTGAACTGAAATCCTCTTGCAATAAAGGCCAGCATGCTATTAACATTGCTAATCGGGTGCTGCACCTGCATCTACACTTTCATTGGCTGATGTACAAGGACTGCCAGATGCCTTTGTACATCCACATTCGCCATATCATCGTTTAAATAATAATCTTACTTCCAATTTCTCACTCCGAAATGGATAACTTCACATTTAATTACATTGTACTGCATATTCGATAGGTGTTCCTGCTCCCTTAACTTGTCTAGAAGTTGCAAAGTGGTTACCACTTCTGCCTCACGGGACCAGCTAACCGAGTTCGATTCATGCTTTCGCTGATTGTCTGTTCGGTGTGTATTCCCTGTGTCTGCGTGGGTTATCTCCAGGCGCTCCTATTTCCTCCCGCAGTCCAAATATGTGCAGGTTAGGTGGACTGATCCTACTTAATTGCCCCTTGGTGTCTAACGATTTTCACGATAGGTGGGGAAATGGGGCTGCAGAGATAGCGTGGAGTAGTCAGCCTAGATAAGGTGCACTTTCAGAGGTTTGCTACAAACACGAAGGGCCAAATGGACCCTTTGTGCAGTGTAGGGATTCCATGCAATCTATAAAATCTTCATGCACACTTTCTTTAAATATGAACCAATAACTATCCCCCGTCCATCCCGTGAGTAAGGATCCCCAATCTATCCTTTCCAATTCACACATTCTACCCTCCTAGTTCTCTTGATTCAGATTCACGACGAGTGTTTCGGTTCCACCTATATCGTTCTCCAATCTAAGTGTCCTTCCTCTTTATTCCCTGTTTATTCCCTGATTTCTTCTTCCTTTCATCTTTTTCGGTACATTTTTGCTCCATGGATAATTTATGGACATGTGTTTTTAAGGCAGCGTGTATCATTAGTTCAAGCAGAAGAAAGCAGTGGCCTGTGCTTTAATTCAAACAGGAACCAGAGCTACTTTGGATTAGTTTTGCATGCTGACTGGCACCAATTACAGAGATTGGTGGGTCTCGGTTTCATTTATCTGACTGATGCCCAATGAATTGGCCCAAAGGGCTGTGATCTGCCCAGTACCATGCGGTGATTGGATCTGATGTCACTGGAACGTTTTCACAGTCATAGATTTTCAATCTGTTTTCACTTTGAGTCCTTGCGGCTCAGCGCGAAAATCCACACTATCATCTCTCAGTTTTTCTCCAGAAGGTCTGTGTTTCTGAGGTGGCAGAAAGCCTCGATGAATCTGTTTACAGAAGAAACATTACAGGCTGTGCAGGCAAAGTTCAGAATCAGCTAACTATGCTCAGAAAAGCTGATGGGACAGGACTATCTTTCTCCAGATGTCTGCTGCCTGGGAGTCCTTTCCTTTTTACTCTACAGGGGCCTGAGGACAAATCAGGAACAAAAAGTAAGGCTAGAAAGTAAGGTTTCCTGCCTCACCATGGCCGGTGTCAGTGCAGTGCTTTAAAAAATAAGCTGCTTGAAAATTATTGTGCGCTGCAACACAATGACTGCAATCTACCATCTGAATGCGAAGAATGCAAGGTAGGAATAACCATCTGGAGCATGTGCTCTTCTTTATTTCTCTTACTCACCACCCCACCTTTATCAACCGACTGTGTGTTTTTGTCTGGTGTGTGAGTCTCTGTGTGTGGAGGGTGAGGAGGCAAGTAGGAGCGAAGAACTTACTAATAATTAACCAATTGCATCTGCTGTGTATTTCATCCTATTCCTGCTGCAAATAAACAGCCATTATGCTATAACGTACACACGTGGTCACTGCAGTTATTGGTCAGGCAAGGGCCAAAGACTTTGAGTATTTTTGTTTAATTCACTTGTATTGTCACTCCAGGAAGAGCGGGTCTGGAATCAACCGCACAACGTATCGCAACACCATAGTAATGAAGATTTATATCACACAATGGTTGCTCTTCCCCACGGGACCCCGCGTAACTTGAATGTTAATTAACAATGTCTTATTGCACCCAGTCTGGAATACTCGGCTGTTTGGTTGGTTCCTCCACATATTGGCCGAAATCAAATCATATGCTCATTTCAAAAAGACCACCTCCACCATAGAATCACTAGTTTGGTCTATCCAATCTATATGGAAATTAAAGTCACCCATGATTACACATGTGCCATTCTTCAATGCATCTCTGATGTCATGTATAACATTTCCCCTCACATTTCCAGCTGTGTTGGGCCTATTGACACCCAGCAATGTTTTCTGCTACTTGATCTTTCTTATTTACACCCATACCGATTTCTCATCACAACTTTCCGAGCTGAAATCCTTCCTCACCATTGCATTGATATTGCACCTTAATTAATAATGCTACCCCACTTCTTTACCCTAGTTGTCTGCCTTTCCTAAATGACGAATATCCGTGGATGTGCAGTTCCTATAATTGAGAACCATACAGCCATGTCTGTGTAATCGCTTAATCGTTTCCATCTATTTGTGCTGTTAGTTCTTCAACTCTAATGTTTATTCTAGGCACATTAAGACACAAAGACTTATATTTCTAACCTTGTTGGTCACCTTAGCATCATTTTGCATCGAATCCCCAATTGTTTGTCACCCTTGTTTGTTCTACCTTCCACTTTTGTTTTCTAACCTTTCTATCTTTCGCATCTAGTCTTTTTTCTCCCTTCTCTGTCTCCTTGATTACATTCTCACCCCCGCCATTCTACTTTAAACCCACCGTAACAGCACTAGCAAATGCCAACTCACCCCATCAACCAGTCCCCAGAGGACATTGTTGTGTTCATTGTTTATGTTCTTCAGGATGATGAAGGTTGTGGTGTTAACAAAAAACAGCAAGCAGTGTTTATCACACAAAGGTAATTTACAACAGTACACTGAATTAGATTTGAACATCTTACTAAGGAACTATATCAATGAAGATTACACGACATGCTTACAATACTTAATTTTTCTATTAGCTAAGTTATCTTACAGCTACGGAGTCTGGGTCCCTTCCACTCTCTCCCAGAAGTCACGGAGTCATGGGATATTTATATGGTTGATATACAGCACCATACAGTGACCAGAGTAATAACATTACTTTGACCCTTTATATGCTTTACAATATTCACATACTGTGACTTCCCCCTTTCTTTGAAACGTTTTAATCTTGCATTCAAATATACACATCAGACAGTTATGGTCAATGTACACTAATGAGCATACTTAAAAGTTACACGTGAGTTAAATCAGTGTTTTACAGTTCACAAATTGAGACAATCAGGTTTGTTTCTTGATCTCGTTGATCTTCTCAATCCAGCTGCTATTGTGTCAGAATTTTCCGACTTCTGATTTATAATTGTATCAGTAAGTTGAGTATCAGATGCTGAATTACTCAATTTCAACAAATGTACAGGGAACCTGCTGTTGGGAAACAATTGTTCAAGCTGAATTGGAGGTTGCTTCGCTTTCAAAAATGCACGACCATTTCTCCTGAATATCGAGCCTTTGGAAAGATAGGAATGTGGAGCTGCCTGACATAAAAAGACGAGCAATGCAGGACCATCCACCTGTTGGATCCTGCACACGTACACAATATGCTAGAACAGCGGATACATCTGTTCAGCTGACTTTTGATAATACAAGCTTTGAGTTTGCTGTTGCTGACTCATCTTGTTTCTGATTTGTTTATCATCAAGATTCGGTACAGTAGGCTAGGTAATATTGTAGGCAGCTCTCTAATCGTAGGAAGTTTCGCTGGCGAAAGACCTGTCAAAAGAGGAGTAGCTCGATCACTTAATAAAGCTGGACAAACACCTTGTTTCACCTCATATGCTTTCTTTAACAATTTCTTCACGAAAACCACACCTTTCTCAGCGTTCCCGTTGGACTGTGGATATAGAGAGCTTGGCGTGACATGTTTGTAATTGCAGTCCTGAGAAAACACAGTCCATTCTCTACTGTCCAAACAAGGCTCATTATCCGTTATGATTGTCAATTGTTTCCCATGTCGAAACGAAACATCCTTAAATACATTGATGACTGATTACGAAGTCGACTTTGAAAGTTTGATCACTTCCAGATCATTTGAGTAATAGTCAGAAATGACGAGGTAGTCGTCTTAAACGTAGAAGACATCTATTCCAATTTTAGACCATGGAATTGGAACAATATCCGTCATTGTGAATTTCTGCTTCTGTCCAGCAGACTGTTTTTTTTTTGACCAACGTCACATTCAGAAACATAATTTTCGATGTCTGAATTTATGCCAGGCCAATACACTGTGCCTCGCTCATCGCTTACATTTCTCAATACTCTAGTGTCTTTCATGTATCTGGATAAGAATCTGTCTTCTCAACTTTTAGGAATGACTACACTATCCAGTTTGAGTAAAAATACATTCACCAGAAATGTAATCTTTAACACTTCAGAAGCTGGAACAGCTTGTAATTGGCCATCCATCAGTCATGTGATGAATCACCAGCTGCAAAACTTCTTCGTTTGCAGTTTCCTCTTTAATTACTCTTAATCTTACATCAGAAACGTGTAGTGTGTCAGCTTGCATGTCAGCCTGAGGTTCTATCACCTGCACAAGATCTGGAATCTTACTTTCATACTCAGCAGGCAGGAGATAATGTATCTGCAAGGATTAGATCTTTTCCTGGAAAATATACTGGACAAAGAATAATGCTTCTTAGTTTCTGTAACTTCCTTTGCAATCTGCGCGACATGACATTTGGACTCTTGTGAGTCATATGCTCAAGCAGCCTATATCAGTCTCAGTCACAAATGTTGTAGACCATAAACGCAATAGTGACATTTTTCAACACTGTTCAACAGACCAAGACATTCTTTTTCAATCTGTGTGTTCTGAAGGCTTCATGGCTCGAGAAGCATCTTCTACCTGTCTCCTTGGATCATCTGAGATCTTCTATGGAAGAATAGCTCCAAGACTGTCTTGGCTCGCGTCTGTTGAGACCTTTGTCTTCGTCGTGGCATAGAAAATGTGAGAATTGGGGCTGTGGTCAGTGCGGGCTTGAGGTCGGACCATTCCGTAATTATTTATATAGTTACATTGTGTACCTTCTGTTGTCCTATTGTTATTTTCTCTTATTTTATTTTCATGTACTTAATGATCTTTGAGTTGCTCACAAAAAATACTTTTCACTGCACCTCGGTACTTGTGACAATAAACAAAATTTAATCCAGGTAATAGGAGGTGCTTCTTCAGATCTTGATCACCGGACCACAGATGCCCTGTTTCCGCAGCGCTGAATAACGTTTTGTCTTCTGATTTATGGAGTGCACACTAAGGTCTTTAGACAATTCCTCTTGTACCCTTTTTGGGTCCTGCCTTCTGCCATATGAGGTGGCTGATTAATTTACTCCAGAGCAGGGTGAAATCTTGGGGAGAACCTTCGGATATTTTCGCCAAGGGTCAAGGAAACCAGCGGCAGAGGCATTTTGTCCCGTTGAATCATGAGCCACTTAGACTGGAAAAAGATTTTCTTGGGTTTAACCCCATCTCGAATTCTGATTCGCCAAGCCTTCCATTAGGCTAGTTTCTACAATTACCGGGGACCTCCACAAACACCTCCCCAGCACGCATTCCACATCCAAAAGCAGAGGATGGCTCCAGGAAGGCCATCAGATCGGGACCCTGACAAGAACGCTAGATGCGGTCGAGATGAGAGTCTGGATCCCTTACCCTAGGGTAGCGGGGGAGGGGAGGCGGGGGTGGGACAACATCCAACAATTTCACCAACACAGTTTGGGCGGCGGTGGCAGCCAGCTCCTGCCCCAAGGCATGCTTACACTCTCCTCATCTGTTCCCTTCCAGGAAACACTGCCCACCAACTGCCTGGGAGGGAGTACTGTGGGTTACACGATTGGCTAACAAAACGTGAACTGCCCTGTTATTGGGGAGGGACAGGACCGCTTCTGTGCTGAGGGGGATGTGGATGCTAAAAATCAAAATGAGGATGCGCAACCCCATCGTAAAACTCGTCTAATCTAAGTACCTACGTCTTATATCCATGTGCTGCTTACAAACACGAATGCCATCTCCTTTCTCTTGCAGGCACAGAAAGGAAGAAACCAGATGACCCTCAGGCGAGGTGGAAGAAATCAGTCCAGATAGCAGCTCAGAGGAATTCTTAGATGTGTATCTGGCTGGTTCATCAGATCTTTTAGCTGCACACTCCACCCACACAGAGACACTCACTTCAGTGGGACGAAGCCCGAGAGAGGCTTCCGTACCAGAAACTGGTGAGCACGTCACTTTTTCTGATCCACAAGAGGCGGCAGAGTTCTCCCAGGGATCTGCCACGGATGCTCTGATTATGATGAGCCCCAGCAGCTAACCTGCCTCTGGGCTCCGCCATCCCAATGGTGTTGAAGATAATAACAATAATAATTGTTATATTGTCACAGGTCGGCTTACATTAACACTACAATGACGTTACTGTGAAAAGCACCCATTCGCCACATTCCAGCGCCTGTTCTGGTACAGTGAGGGAGAATTCAGAATGTCCAAATTACCTAACAGCACGTCTTTCGGGACTTATGAGAGAAAACTGGTGCATCCAGAGGAACTGCAGCAAGACATGAGGAGAACGTGCAGTCTCCGGACAGGCAGTGAGCCAAGCCGAGGTTTGAACCCGGTTCGCTGGTGCAGTGAAGCAACGGTGCTAACCATTGTGCTACCATGCCACCAAGGTCCAAATGTAGATTAGGGAACATCAGGAAGGATTTACGTATCACCTCAATGAGTGGAAGGCTGACTGGATGAGTTCCAACTTCTGTCCTGAGGAAATTGCAATGAAACTCTAAGGTAGTCAGGTCAACACTGCGAGGGTTCTGGCTTTAGTGGAGACTTTGGTGCAGGATGTCTG
Organism: Scyliorhinus canicula; assembly: GCF_902713615.1. NCBI lineage: Eukaryota > Metazoa > Chordata > Chondrichthyes > Carcharhiniformes > Scyliorhinidae > Scyliorhinus > Scyliorhinus canicula. Next base: position 34,006,210 of record NC_052158.1, read on the forward strand.
GCCTGGATCGGGCAGGGATGAGCTCCATGTTAGGGAATGTGGACTCCGTGGTGCAGGCCTTGGCAAAAAGGTGCCAGGCTCAGGGAACGGCAGCGTTTCTGCACCTCACTCCAGCTGCCTCTCTATCCCAAGGTGGAAGCCAGGAGACCTGGATCACCCAGAGGGAGGAGTGCATAGTGCATAGCCCAGCGTTTCTCACCTTGGTGACTCTGGGAATGACAAGGACATCTTTTCGGAAAGTGGAGCTGAGTCCACAAAAGATCAGCCATGATCTAATTGAATGGCAGAGCAGGCTCGAGGGGCCAGATGGCCTACTCCTGCTCCTAGTTCTGATGTTCTTATGTTCTTATGTTATCTGTCTCCCTCACTTCCATGATCATTCTAGCCATACTCTCACACATCAAGAAAGCTACCATGCTGCAGCACCCCGCAACACTCCGCAGTTCTACTGGCCCTGGCACTGCACTGTTTCTCTCTTCCTTCAATTCCTTAAATTTACTTCGTGTCCTGCCATCCACTGTGCAGCAGCGAATTCCACAGATTCATGATCCGCTGAGAGAAGCAATTTCTCCTCATCTATGTCTTAAATCTGCGAGCTCTTATCCTGAAACAATGACCTCTTGTTCTGGAATGCCCAAGGGGAACAACAGGAAACATCAACACTACGTAGACCAAGGCAGGCCAGCAGCACGTTTCAATTCCCGTTCCAGCCACCCCGAACAGGCGGAGGAAGGTGGCGACTAGGGGCTTTTCACAGTATCTTCATTTGAAGCCTACTTGTGACGATAACTGATTTTCATTTCATTTCATTCATTTCTTCGTCTACTTTGTCAAAGTGCCATTTATCATATACCTCAATTTGATGTCCTTTCATTCTTCTACACACGAGAGAGGAAAGGCCTGGATTGCTCAAACTCTGTTCGGAAGGCAAACCCCTTGGGCGGAATTCTCCGTCGGCCGATAACAAAATCAGGAAAGGTGAGTGGGTGGATAATCGGTTTTGACACCAAGATCATGGCAGATGTCGTGTATACGCCCAATCACAATACTCCGGTGCCTCGGTAGTTGCGTCAATGCGTTCCTCTCCACACATACTGTAAACAGAGTATATCACTAGCGAACCTGACCCAGTAATCTCCGGAGCCTCCTCGGTTTCCCACCTCCCGTTGGAGGAATTCCAAACGTTAAGGTTCACTTGTGCTATTCAAAATCGATACGTTGGTGCCTTGGCGGATCAGGGAGAGAGAGGAGGTAGGACATGCAAAGGTTTGTCCAGGGGCTGGCGGTCTCGACATTGCCCGGGCTGGCTGGAGCAGGAGGGTGCCTCTGTCAGGGCCAGGGGCTGGAGTGACGGGGAGACAGGCCGTGGGGTTGGAGTGACTCCCCCAGGGGACTGGGATGGTGTCCAAGCACAGATCGTCATTGTCGCGGCCTGCAATGCAGCCATCTTGCTGTGCACCGGACTGACACCTGGCCCCGGTTCTGCAGAGTGCCAATGGTCATATGGTTGCCTACACCTGACCACACCCGGAACCCACCCTCCACCATAACCCCACCCATCCCAACCGGTGACACGTGCCGGCACGTCACCCACCCAATCGCCCAAAGCACCAGACACAGTCGGATGCCAAATGGGGCTGAGGAGCACATTGCTGCAAGGGCAGTGCCAGTTGATGGTATCCTTGGCAGCAGCAACAGGTGCCAGGGCACCGATGGGGCCAGGGAAGCTGATATGCGGGAGGGGGCGGGGACATGTGGAGGCAGACTCCGGAGCTCCAAACGGGCAACTGTAGGTGAAAACATTCACGAATTGACCTTTGAGTGGGTCAGGAAGCGATTTATAAATTTTTGGAATTCGGAGAGAAAAGCCTTTGACCCCCATGGTCTGCAGGGCCCCTTCTCGCCTGAGCTGAGGTCGCCCTAAGTTAATATAACAGAAAGAAAGCAGAATTCGTTTTCATTCACATTTACATATACCCAATCAGTTCTGTTTGCGTCACAAATTCATAAATTGCACCTTAGTGCCATAAATGGCTTCACATTATATGAGCAAATATTCAACATGTTGGGACTCTACTCATTCGCATTTGGAAGAATGAGAGGTGATCTCATTGAAACTTACAGGATTTTTAAGGTGCTTGACAGGATAAATACTTCGGGGATATTTCCCCTCGTGGGAGCGTCTGGGACCAGATGGCATAGTTGCAGAACAAAGGGTGCCAATGTAACATTGAGATGAGGAGGAGTTTCTTCTCACAGAGGCCTGTGAGCCTTTGGAACACCTTGACACAGAGAACATTGGGGGCAGAACTCTGGTGTATATTTAAAGCTGATATTGATTATTGATCAGTAAAGGGAATTAAGCATGAATGGGAAAGGACAGCAAATTGGAGATGAGGAATGTCGATTCAGCCATGATTCTATTGAAAGGGAAGCATGGTAGCCATGTGGATAACACAATTGATTAACAGCTCCAGGATCCCAGGTCCGATTCTGGCTTGGGTCACTGTCTGCACGGAGTCTCCACATCCTCGTCGTGTGTGCGTGGGTTTCCTCCGGGTGCTCCGGTTTCCTCCCACAGTCCAAAGACGTGCAGCTTAGGTGGATTGGCCATGATAAATTGCCCTTAGTGTCCAAAATTGCCCTTAGTGTTGGATGGGGTTACTGGGTTATGGGGATAGGGTGGAGGTGTTGACCTCGGGTAGGGTTCTCTTTGCAAGAGCCGGTGCAGACTCAATGGGACGAGTGGCCTCCTTCTGCACTGTAAATTCTATGATAATCTATGAATGGCAGAGCAGGCTTAAGGGGCGGAATGGATTGTTCCTTTTAGTATTTCCTCTTGCCTTAATGTCTTGTGGTCTTTCTCCCTAAAATTTAATGCCATTTTCCAGACCATGGTACATATTCTTTTAGCCTATGGGACTTCAAGTACATATTCAAGTACATTATGAAATGTGACGAGGGTCCCTGCTTCGACGCCGCTTTACAGTAGTGGGGTCGAAATATCCACCACTCTCTGTCGTTTTATCCTAGATCTAAGCTGGCTAATTTTGAGGCCTTAACTCCCTTTCAACTACTAATTTTGTGTACTTCAATTGTGTCTCACCTCATTCTACTGTTGACAAAGAGAACATCACTATCTTATTTAATCTGTCCTCCGAACTAAAACCATCCACCCCGGGGAGAGCTTCGTCAATCTCTGTTCGACCGTCATGGGGGCAGGTACATCCGTTCTATATTTGGATGAGCAAACTTCCACACGGCATCCAACCATGTATTGCTTCTTTTAGCTTTCCCAAAATTGATCACCCCATCAATTTACGTATTACAAAGAACAAAGGAAAATACAGCACAGGACCAAGCCTATTGAAGTCCCTTTACCACTGTCCCACCCACACGACAAGTCTATTGCTATCTACCTGCAGTCCAAATATCTCTTTTCCTCTGTCAATCACCCGCCCAATTTGAGAATCATCTTCACATTTTATGACTACAAACCTCAAACTCATGTCCTTTTCATTGATATATGATTGGAAAAGTCTGCGTCCATGTGAGGCAAGACTTAGTCAACATTCCAATTCGCGCTGCTAACTGGCAATTAATATGTACATCATACAAGTGCCAGGCAGTGACCATCTCCATTAAGAAAGAATCGAATCATCGTTTCTTGACATTCAATCAGATTACTATGGCTGAAAGCCTCATTGTCAAAATTGTTGGGACTGGCATTGATCAAAAACTGAACAGGAGCAAGCATAAAATTGCTCTGGCTACAAGAGCAGGTTAGAATCTGGGAATTCTGTAAGGACAAACTCCCCTCCTGATTCGACAAAACCGATTGACATGTCCACTCAAGTTCAACAACATCCAGGTCAAGGCAACGCGGTGAACTGATCGTCCAACACCTTCAGCACCCATTTCCCCAACGCCAATGCACCTTGACAACAGTGTAGACCACTAACAAATGCATAGCAGAAATTCATCAATGTTCCTCAAATAGTGCTATTCCAAATCCGTGATCTCTAATAGCTAGAAGCACAGAGAGTAGTCTCACAACACCACGTTAAAGTCCAACCGGCTTGATTCAAAGGACTAGATTTCGGAGCACTGCTTCGGGCAGCATGGTAGCATTGTGGATAGCACAATCGCTTCACAGCTCCAGGGTCCCAGGTTCGATTCCGGCTTGGGTCACTGTCTGTGCGGAGTCTGCACATCCTCCCCGTGTGTGCGTGGGTTTCCTCCGGGTTCTCCGGTTTCCTCCCACAGTCCAAAGATGTGCAGGTTAGGTGGATTGGCCATGATAAATTGCCCTTAGTGTCCAAAATTGCCCTTAGTGTTGGATGGGTTACTGGGTTATGGGGATAGGGTGGAGTTGTTGACCTTGGGTAGGGTGCTCTTTCCAAGAGCCGGTGCAGACTCGATGGGCTGAATGGCCTCCTTCTGCACTGTAAATTCTATGATTCTGATTCCTATCTCAGATGAAACTGCTTCACCTGAGGAAGGAGCAGTGCTCTGAAAGCTGGTGATTTGTGACAAAATAGTTGGACTTTAACCTGGTGTTGTAAGACCTCTAACTGTGCTCAACCCAGTCCAACGCAGGCATCTCCACATCATAGCTTGAAGCAGGACAGCAGTCGAATGCGAACAACACCACCTGAAAGTTCCCTTCCAAGTCACTCACGATCCTGACTTGGACTAATATCACGGTTCCTTCGCTGTATCAGGGTTAACCCCCCCCCCCCCCCCCCCCCCGCCCCGCAACAGCACTCTGTGTTATGTGCTCCACACAGGCTGCATCGCGGAAGGTAATCAGCTCAATACAAACATCTGAAGGGGAGTTCAGGATGGGAAATAAATGCTCAACTGTTCACCGACTTCCATAATCCATGAAATAATAAAAATTATCTCCAAAAGCAATGGATGCAGTTCTGAGCCCCGCAAAAAACCACGAGAAAAAGTTTCCAGTCGAATAAACAACCCAAGAAAATCAAACTATACTTTCTGCCCCTCCGCATATTTTGAGTCAATGTGCCGTAAATTCCATCCGCTCACCAATGACAGCCCAGCAACTGGCCAGCTTTCTTCACTAAGACTGTCTCAGAACAGTTTCCATCTCCTGTTGCGCTTGATCGGTACAAGCTGAAAATTATTCTCTACCATACATTTCAACGATTGTGGCAATTATAGGTTGTGCACTATATCTCCATCCCAGTTAGTATGAGAGTCCCAGAACCCACCACAGTGAGTGTCCCTTTGCTTTTGCAATTCTCACAATTACATGCAGATTTGCGCTTCTATCTGCCTCAGTGACTGAACGTTCTCGCCGAGCAGTGCGAGTCTCACATTTTCTATTCTTCAGTTCAAGCCACAAGATGTTGCTTGATGCGCCCTCGAACATTACATAGTTATAATCATTTATTTATCTATAACTGCGACACTCGAGTGTTTTTGTTTGCATATATCTGTTATGAGAGGTTTTTTTTTATTTTTGGAAGTAACGCAACAAACCCTCAAAAATGGCGCAGTGTAAATACTTCTGCATAAATGAATACAGTAAACGATAGCCCAACACCAACACAGTTTGCACTTAAACTTAGTACCTCTAACCATAATATTAAAAAAATAAAAAATAAACTGGAGAATACAGGAGAAGAGGATACGGTCGTGTAAACATGGTAAAATGATGCACACCATCACAAACAACGAAGTCAAAAAGATACTGGATAGGACGGTAAGGTGGCGTCGTGGTTAGCACCGCTGCATCACAGTGTCGAAGACCCGGGTTCCATCCCGGCCCTGGGTCACTGTCCATGTGGAGTTTGTACAATCTCTGCGTGGCTCTCATCCCCACTACACAATGTGCAGGTTAGGTGGTTTGGCCACGCTAAATTGACCCTTAATTATAATAAAAATGGTGCTACATAACTTATGGCAACCTTGCTGAAGCAAGTCAGACGAAGCGGAGCTTACAAATTTGAGAAACGTGGTACCTTATTTTTCTGAATTCGTGCCAACGTAGAACGGATTATGCATGTTAGGAACTCCATCGGGATGCATTGCATCATAATTTTATACTGAATTTGAATTATTTGATACTAATCGCTTATCCCGGAGCAAAGGGCATTCTGTTCCGTGAAAGTTAGAATAACGTACAGCCTTTTTCACTTTCAATGCACTTTAATCAAATTTTAAGGCCATACAGAATCTCTTCTCACGTTCTTTACGTACATCCGACGAGTAGGATCAAATGTTGACCCAGGACCACATAGACAGTCTATGCAGTCACCCTCAAATACAAGCAGGAACATACATGTGTCGCAAACCTCGTGTGACGTGCAGACGGTGTAATATTGTGCACTGAGTCTCCTTCGTTTTATGACAGACTGAAATCAATTGGTATATATCCGTTTTTACCACCGGTCTCCTCATCAATAGCGACTGCAAAGTTCTTTCTCCCAAAAACTGCAATGTTTCAGTTATACTCACAGGCACGAGAAAACAATTTCTCATAAACATGATACTCAACAACTTCGGTTTCGCACAAATCAAGATGTCAATTTCCACTGGGGAGACTAACGCATCAAGATGCAGAGTTGTCTTATCCAGAATAAAGTCCCTGAGCTGCAGACGTTTGAAATAAAGTAGTGCCTCGCATATCAATCTGTTGGTATTGCTGCTCAAAAGATGAGAAGGAAGGATCCATCTTCGTTTCTCCAAGTCTTCAGCTGTCTCTAACTCCCCAGATATCGAACCCATGGCCCATAAGACCTGACGAGAAATCCAGGTTGCGTGGGAGAGAGAGAGCTGAAGTAAATTTTGATCCTATTTTCAGCTGGCGGGCCATCCTCCACGCTCTTAGAGTGTTAATAATTGTAGGATTCTCACATGTGACAGACACAGCTTTGAAATCCCTGTGAAACAGCAGATTGAAAGGTGTAGAGAGACTGGCCTGCTTCAATTTTGAGTCAAATGAGGCAGGGGGCCTCTCTGATCCAAACCCCGATAAACCTAAAATTCGAGACGAATGGATAGCTTTTAATATTCTGAAGCCCTAATCCCACATTTGAAGTGGGAAGCTGCAGTCTGGCTCGCTTTAAACGAGGTTTTCTCTTTTTCCATATAAAATAGCTATGCATTCCGCTAATTTCCTTCAGGACCTTGGCAGAAAACAAGACCGGCCGCATCTGTAAAATATACCATAAATTAGACAACACAGTCATCTTAATCAATGTGACGTTGCTTCGCCACAAAGTCTGTCGGGGTGACCGAAGGAGGACGTCGCACCCAATAGCTGCAATTAACCGGAATAAGGTCTCCCTATACAAACGTTCAAACGAGTCTGCCACTTCTTTACCCATAGAGGTAAAAGCTGAAGGGCACGCCTTGAATGGAAAATTAGGTAAGCAATGGGGTGTCCCTTTAAGTCTACCGAGTGCCATTGACTCTGGCTTTTTATAATACGTTTTGTAGCCCGCGAAAAAGCTGAATCAATGCACCACGCCAATACAGTTGGGACATAAACATTTGGGTCAGACACGAACAACATCGCATCGTCCGGGTATAGCAGGGTCGGGTGCTGCTTCGCTCAACTCTGGAAGGCCAAAGCCAAATGATCTGATTCCCTCTGCCAGGGGTTCGATCGCTATTGCAAATAACAATGGGGATAACAGGCACCATGTCTAATCCCTCAACGAAATTATAATTCTCAGACCGAAAACCACTCAGAACCATTGCCGGCTGCCAACATTGATGACGCCGCTGTAGCCGCTAACATCATCCCCATGCCAAACCAATCCTCTTCAAAGTATTTAGATAAATAATTCAACCAAGCCAAAATCTTTCTCTGCATCTGAGGAGATCACTAATCTGTCCATCGCCCATTTTTGAAAGACCGGAATAACATTAAGTCGCCTCCTGTCACTGTTAATCTAATTGCAACCCCTGCTTAACCCAACCTGTTGGCTCTCGATGATCAACGGGAGTCCGGCGGCTGAGCGAGTCCTCCCGTGATCACCGCTTGAATTATTTAACTGAACTCCCAGAGTTTAAGAGCGCAGCCACATCCCAATGGGCGATGGAGCAGCCCTAAGAAAACTGATCAAAACTGGAATGTAATTGCTGAATGGACACAGCAAAATGAACTGGTCACTAAAGCAGCGTGAGATCTAGAGATGGACCCCATGGTGATTAGATGATCAATACACGCAACTCCCAATTTTCATTAGTTCGTTCATATGAGCAAAATTGTTCAGTGTTAATTCCTTTCCAATGTAATCTCGGGACTAAACGTGACAACTGGGAGTTTACTCTGATCTCGTAATTTGTATGCTTATTCTTTATTTAAACTAGAGAAACAAAGTCCCCATTGACATACCGCAGCGTATAAATTAAAGGTTCTGTGTCACCTCAGCGGTTAATTGGGAGCGGTTATCTACCGCACAAAGAGACAGAACACTTTGCGCAGAAGAGTATGGAATCGTTTCGGAGTTTCGGCAAAATATGTTACACAGTTCTTGCGGTCATCGGTGTTCCTGGTAAGTGACTGTGGCCATTAAATATGTGTCAACCTGTGCACGAGCTGGTCTCTGGCTTGATACTGTGACGCATAACTGGCTGATCTAATGGTCACTGTTATGCAGACACCTGGCGTGTGATGCCATGGTGTAAGTGAAATGTTCTCAATAACATCTCAACTTTTAATCCTTTACTGCCTTAGTCTTAGTATAGTTTTTGTAAAGATTTTAGCCATTTAACCACCAGTTCTCCCTTCCCTTAGCGCCATCCTGACAAGCATTTGGTGAAATATGTAAAATATTATGTGTAACATCGGGACCAGAAGTGTACACAATACATTAATTCAGATCAATCTGATACTATATCCGTTTAATATAAATTTAATACTCATTCGCAATTTGAAAGGCCTCTATTATATCTGCCGCAGACTTCTCTGGTCCCTGTAAAAGGTTCTACATCTTATATTTATGCATATCTGTTTTTTCTAACATGGGAATAATAAGCTGCACATTGCAATTGTCTTTCTACACATGTTTAATAAACATCTCTGATTTTCTAATGCGTTCATGCTGCTTTGAACCTGTTTCTTGCTTGAATTTTTATGACCGTATTAACTTACATTGTGACTTTATGTTGTTTGGCAATCTCCAGCAAGGTCCACTACTTTCCCAAGTATCACCCACATTCGATTTCCTGGAATGTTTGATTAATGTATTCTCTCTCTCTCTCACTCTTTCGCTCTAGCTCTCTCCCTCTCTGTCTCCCTCTCTTCTCTATCTCTGCCCCCTCTCTCTCTTTCTCTATCATTCCCTTTCTCTCTCACTACTTTCCTCCCTCCCACTTGCTCCTTTCATCTCTCACTGGATTTTTATGTTTTACCTTGATCTGTTCTCTGTGTTGTAATGTACCGCATTACTTCTCAAGTTCCTGCTTTCTTCCTCGATTTCAGTTTCTATTGTCATCCATCTGAACTTTGTACCTGTGTCGACTTGCTTTCTCTGCTCCTTCTCTTCAATCGCCTCCTCTGTCTTCTATTTGAAAACCCTTTCTGCTCACTTTCGTATCTTACTTTTTCAGCTCTCAATGACTGCCCGTTGCCGCACGCTCCACCAGGTGTCCCACAACTTTTAGGGTTTTGTTTATGAAGTCAATATTTCATTCGCGCCACACAAGTGACAGGGAATGAGCATCTCCGATAAGGGACCATCTAACCATTGTCCCCTCGACGTTCAATGGCATTACCATCACTGAAAGTGCCAAAATGAACATCCTGGTGGTTTACCATTATTAACAAACTGAACTGGACCAGCCATATTGATACTGTGGCTACCAGAGCAAGTCAAATACTTGGAGTCCGACGGCGAGTAACTTACCTAATGAACCCCAAAACCTGTCCACTATCGACAACGAACAAGTCAGGATTTAATGTAATGCTCACTGTTTTCCTGGGTTAGGTGCAGCTCGAACAACACTCAAGAAGCTCGACACCATCCCGGACAAAGCAGCCAGGTGCATTGCTACCCCTTCCACAAACATTTAGGGCGGGATTCTTCCAACCCTGGGCTGGGCCGGAGAATCCCCATGACCAGGCCACACCATCCCGACGCCAGCAGGCGATTCTCCGCAGAGTGAAGAATCAGTTCTCCACTGACTGTTAGTAGAAAATGGAAAACATGGCTCCACAGTTTAAACAGGATCAGCAGCTGGAGCAGCGTGAACCGCACCAGTGCCGTGCTGGCTCCCTGTAGCATCCAGAATTACTCCTGGCAGTGGCCCATTCATGCCATCGTAAAATGCGCTGGGTTTATGATGCCGTGGACACTCTGCCACGGGATGGGAGAACCCCGATCTCTCCACCGCTGACGCAGGGTGGCAGCATGCATGCTATTACAAAATGGACTGTAGGAACTCGTCAAGGATCCTTGGCACCTTCCACTCTCCAAACACACGACCACTCCCATCTCGAGTAGCAAGAGTAGCAGATACCTGAGAACCCCACCACCTGAAGGTTCACCTCCAAGTCACTCACCACCCTACCTTGGAAATGTATTGCAGTTCCTTCACTGTCACTGGGTCAGAATTCTGAAACTCCCTGCCTAACATCATTGTGGGTGTACATGGACCTCAGGGATTGCAGCACTTCAGGAAGGCAAATCACCACCGCTTCAGAAGAGAATCAAGTGATGGACATTGTTTGTTGGCCTAACTAGCGCCGTCCATATCGCTTAAATTAACAAACAAATAGGCCCTCGATGGTAAGAGGAAATAAGCTGGTCTCCCTCTCTCTCATAATCATTTTTTAAAAAGATTACACACTATCAATGGTTGAACCAAGAATGTGATGACCTTTGGAATTGTTTGATTTAGGTCATGTGAAGTTTATCCTGTGTCTTGACAGATGACATGTTTGAACAAATATTTCCAGCCATTTTTTCCATTTTCTCCCAACAGTCAATCTAGTGGCGATTGTGATCCTTTCACAAGGAAAATGCGGCCCCTCCAAATGCACCACACTTTACCTGGTGGCAATGGCAACAGCAGATCTGATGTACATTATATCTGGGGTAATACTGTGGCGCATCAATTCATATTATTGCCCAGGATCTTTCTTCAATATCACCCCTGTTTGTAGTGTTATCATTGCTCTGAGTTATGCAGCAGCGGAATGGTCTGTTTGGTTCACCGTCTTTTTCTCCTTTGATCGATTTGTGGCCATTTGTTGGCAGAAGCTTAAAATTAAATATTGCACCGAGAACACTGCGGCTGTGGTCCTGGTAACAACAGGTATTTTGATTTGTTTAAAGGACATTCCCTTCTACTTTACATTTGAACCTGCAGAGTTAAGAAACAATGTTCCCTGGTTCTGTATTGAAAGACCAATCTATTTTACTGATCCTGCATGGGTGGGATTTGACTGGTTTGATAAGGTTTTAACCCCACTGCTGCCATATGCACTAATTCTGCTGCTCAATACTTTGACAGTGAGATATATTTTAGTGAACAGTCAAGTCCGGAACGGACTGCGGGCACAGTGTAAGGGGGAGAATCGCACTGACCCAGAGATGGAGAGCAGAAGGAAGTCTATGATTTTGCTCTTCACCATCTCGGGAACATTCATTGTTTTGTGGCTTGCATATGTTACAGACTTCATCTTTTACAATATATTAGGAATTCACCCCGAACATTACGATGATGTTTTTTTATATATTTTCCCAAGTTGCACTTCTGCTGCTCAGTTTAAATTGCTGCACAAATGCATTTATTTATGGAGTGTCTCAGTCCAAGTTCCGGGAGCAGCTCAAGAACGCAGTGAAATATACGGCTGTAACGATTATTCAATTAACTAAAAAGCAAAATAACTGAAAGAAGCCCAGAGGTGGGGAACGGTGTGCAGATCCTGGAGGACGTTACATAGATAGGAATGGGAATGGTAGTTGGAGGAATTGATTAACTTAGGAAGGTTGATAGGAGCTGCATTAAACAACAGAGATAAAGAGCGATAGAGGGGTTCTCGGGGTTGAAAAAAAATAGGAAGAGAATAGACGATGGAGGAGGCAACAGAGATATGAGGGCTCTCGGAACACGTTAATGTGGGGAGACAATCATGACTCACCAGTTCTGTGGACAATCCATAACAAATATCTGTCGTCTGTTTCGACCATCGTTGAGACTAATTCACAGTTACTCCCCACCATAACAGCTATGTGGGTGAAACTCTGTCGCATTTCAAGTGAAATTAGAAATTGTTAATAAACACCACCCTTAATATAATAATTAGCATTTATTGCCACATGTAGGCTTCAATGAACTTACTTTGAAAAGCCCCTAATCACCACATTCCCTGTTGGGGGACGCTGGTACAGGAATTGAACCCCCGCTGCTGCCTTGTTTCACACTTCAAGCCAGCCGTTTAACCCGGTGTGTTAAACCAACCATTATTGTCACAATCCCGCCTGAAGCAGGTCACGACAAAGTACTCCGTTGGAAACTTGGAGAGAGCAATAAGCTCCAGTCTTAAGTCACATTCCCGCTACCCATTTTAACCAGTTCATGCTGCCTTATTCAATCTTCTCTTTGAAGCTTATGTGCTGCTTGCTCTTGCTGACTTCTTGTTCTCCCTGAAGTTCAGGTTCCAGTTTTCACATTTAACTTTATTTTCTTTTTCACGTTCAATTGTTAGTTTTGTTCTATCTTTTTCTATCTCCAGCAGCTTCATCTGCAGCTGAATTCCAGCGAACTGAAGCTTTGCTATTAGAGTTTTAAATTTATATTCTTCCAACTATGAAAGTTGTGTAAAATATGCCAGCTCTTTGGACTGCTTTTAACTCTAACTACAAGTTTTCATATAATGTGACCAACCTAAATTTGCTTAATTGTTCCTACTAATCAGCAATTAATCTTCACTACCTGGCAAAGTAATGGGAACTGGAAAGCAAATGTGATTTTCAATGTGTGGCAATTTCGACTATGAAAATCGCCTCAGCCGTAACCTCAGCAAGTACCAGCAACGTTATTTGCCTGAATTTGTAATTCTGCAAGTCCCACCTATTTATGTTATGATCTGAATTGGAGCCAGTAGCATTTCTTTTTGTTTGAAGTACAAGGCGCCCTGTGCTGCTCTTGCTCATGTATTACTTTGTTTGACCCTTGTTCCGCACTATAACCAATCTTTATTTGTTTATGTACCATTTGTCAATGTACTTTGTCGATAATTCTTTTGTCTGCTATGTACGTACTGTGTGTTTTCCTTTGGCTGCATAAAAATACCTTTAATTGCACATCGGCATATGTGACAATAAATATCTATCAATCAATCAATTAAGTCACTGGTAACCTAACAAGATAAAAGAGCAACACGATACTGTGCTCAAAACAAACAAAATAAACTTGACCACACGAAGTCTGAAACGTAAAGCAATTTGCAATATGTACGTTATACATAAACATTCTGAACTAAAACGTTATGAATGAACTGACAAACTGTCGTCGAAGACATCACATTGCAGGATCAAAGGCTGTTGCGATGAAAAAAATGCGAAGATTCCTCAACAATCCATCCAGACGTCAGTGACCATGACGAGTCACAAAATCTTGTTAAAGCTCTTTCTCCCTCAGGTGGGATTTCAATGAGTCAGTTTCAGAGATCAAACCTCAGAAAGTCTGGAAAGGTCATTCGCACAAAGACTACCTGAATGAGTGCTCACATTCCAGTGGTTCAACTTTTTTTCTTGTGACTGCAATACCTGGGATTCTGTAACAGTGTTTATTATAGATTCACTCTAGATTCATTCAAGACACTGCTTGCTGAGGTAGCTAAAGAAATTTGGCATGTCCACATTAACTCTTACCAACTTTTACTGATGCTCCATTGAAAACATCTTCTCTTGCTGCATCACAGCCTGGTGAGGCAACTGCTCGGCCCAAGACTGCAAGAAACATCAGTGATTCGTGAACACAGCCCAGTCCTTCATACGTACCTGCCTCCCATCCGCTGACTCCATCTACACGTCCAGCTGTCTGGGGAAAGCGGGCAGCCTAATCAAACACCTCTCACACCCGGCTTACTCACTCTTCCAACTTCTTCCATCGGGCAAGAGATACAAAAGTCTGAGAACACGCACTAACAAAAGCAAAAACAGCTTCTTCCCCATTGTTGCCAGACTACTAAATGACCCTTTTATTGACTGACCTCATTAACACAACACCCCTGTATGCTTCACCCGATGCCTGTGTTATATAGTCACATTGTCTACCTTGTGTTGCCCTATTATGTATTTTCTTTTTTGTCCTTTTTTTGTCATGTACTTAATGATCTGTTGAGCTGCCCGCAGAAAAATACTTTTACTGTACCTTGGTACACGTGACAGTAAACAAAATCCTATCGAATCCAGATTCATTCAGATTCTCTGCACAGCTATGCAGATTTTCTGCAAAAGGAGAGGGAGAGCAGCTTCTTGCCTCTGTTCGTCAAGGACCCAACTACCCATCCCTTGGTTCTCTGAAAATCATCTCACTCGAGAAGAACATAATTAGCTCCTGTTACTGGGCACAACAGACCTTTTGGCCAATTCATTAATTCACCAGCCAAGCAATTGAAAAGAGTTCCACCGATCACTCGGGTGCCAAAAATAGGCATTGATAATAATAACCTTTATTGACACAATTAGTTACTGTGTAAAGTCCCTAGTCGCCACATTCCGACGCCTGATTGAGTGCACAGAGGGAGAATTCAGAATGTCAAATTACATCACACAATGTATTTCGGGACTTGTGGCGGGAATGTGGAGCACCCGGAGGAAACACAGGCAGATATGGGGAGAATGTTCAGACTCCGTACAGAAAGTGACAAAGCTGGGAATCGAACCTGGGACCCTGTGCTATGAAGCAACTGTGCTAACCACTATGTTACCGTTCCGCCCAAAGATATGTGGAAATCAGGTGCAGGCCATTCGAGCCTCCTCTGCCATTCAATGTGACTGTGGTGGATCCTCTATCTCAGTTCTATAACTCCACATTCTCCCCATACTTATTGTTGTCATTAAAATTTAAACAACATTTCTGGCTTTTTATTGAATGCATTTTGCGACTTAGAGTCATAGTCAAAGAGGTTTACAGCATGTAAATAGGCCCTTTGGCCCAACCTGTCCATGCTGCCCTGTTTTTACCACTAAGCTGGTCCCAATTTCGCACATTTGGCCCATATCTCTCTATCCCCACCTTATCCATAGAACTGTCGAAAAGCTTTTTAAAAGACAAAATTATACCCGCCTCTACTACTGCCTCTGGCAGTTCACTGCAGACACACACCACCCTCTGTGTGAAAAAAATGATCCTCTAGACCCTATTGTATCTCTCCTCTCACCTTAAACCTATTCCCTCTTGGGCAGTGCGCTGGCGCTGTGGTTAGCACTACTGCCTCACAGCACCAGGGTCACAGATTCAAACCTAGCCCTGGGTTACTGTCCGTGTGGAGGTTGCACATTCTCCCCATGTCTGCCTGTGCTTCATCCCCACAATCCACAGATGTGCAGGTTAGGTGGATTGGCCATGCTAAATTGCCCCTTAATTGAAAAAATAATAATTTGGTACTGTGAATTAAAAAGAAAATCTATGCTCCTAAGTATTTTATCGACTTTTATAACAGCATATCTAAGCTTCCTACGCTCCAGGGAAAGAAGCCCTGGTCTATCCAGCCGCTCCTTATAACTCAAACCATCAAGTCCCGATACCATCCTAGTAAATATTTCTTGCACTCTTTCTAATTTAATAATATCATTTCTATAACAGGGTGATCAGAACTGTACACAGTACTCCAAATGTTCTCTGACCAATGTCTTGTACAACTTCAACAAGACGCTCCAACTTCTGTATTCAAATGTTCTGACCAATGAAACCTAGCATACCAAATGCCTTCTTCACCACCCTGCCAGCTGCGGTTCCCCCTTCAAGGAGCTATGAGCCTGCATTCCTAAATCTCTTTGCTATGTAACTCTCCCCAACTCCCTACCTTTAACTGAGTAGTTCCAGCCCATCCAAAACATTCCAATTAAGAAGCAATTTTTGCGTGGCCAATCCAGTCAATCCAGAACCTCCTTGGGTTGTGCTGGTGAGACCCATGCACACACGGGGAGATTGTGGAAACTCCACACGGACAGTCCCCTGGCGTCCTGATTATGCCTGGGTCCTCAGCGTTTTGAGGCACCAGTGCCACTGTGCCGCCCAACCTGGCCCCCACAGCCTTCTATGGGAGCAAGTTCCATATGTATACCACCCACTGACTGAAGAAATGTTTCTGCATCATCGTCCTCAATGATCTACCCTGTAACCTGAGACTTTGTCTCCTGGTTCTAGATTCCCCAACCAGACAAAACATCCTCCTTGCATTTAGTCTGTCTTGGACTGATAAAAATTTGATACGTTACAATCAGATCTCATTTCACCCAACTAAACTCTAGTGAATACAGGGCCAGTTGCTCCAATCGCTCCTCTTAAAGTAGTCCCGTATCAGCCTAGAGATCCGTCGCTGTACTCTATGGCAAATATATACTTTCTTAGGAAGGAAATCAAAATTGCATGGAATACTCCAGGTGTTTCACAACAAGGCCTTACATATCTTAGGTAAGTCATCCTAATCCTGAACTCAAATCCTCTTGCAAAGAAGGCCAATATGCTATTAACCTTCCTAATCGGGTGCTCCACCTTCATCGACACTTTCATTGGCTGGTGTACAAGGGCTGCCAGGTGCCTCTGTACATCCACATTCACCATATCATCGTTCAAATAATAATCTTACTTCCAATTTTTCACTCCGTAATGGATAACTTCACATTTAGTTACATTGTACTGCATATTCGGTAAGTGTTCCTGCTCCCTTAACTTGTCTAAATATGGCACAGTGGTTACCACTTCTGCCTTGGCACCAGGGAAATGAAATGAAAATCGCTTATTGTCACAAGTAGGCTTCAAATGAAGTTGCAGTGCAAAGCCCCTAGTCGCCACATTCCGGCGCTTGTTCTGGGAGGCTGGCATTGGACGTGAACCGTGCTGCTGGCCTGCCTTGGTCTGCTTTCAAAGCCAGCGAGTTAGCCCAATGTGCTAACCGAGTTCGATTGATGCTTTCGCTGATTGTCTGTTCAGTGTGTATTCTCCGTGTCTGCGTGGGTTACCTCCAGTTGCTCCGATTTAATCCCGCAGTCCAAATATGTGCAGGTTAGGTGGTTTGGTCATACCCAATTGGCCCTTGGAGTCTAAAGATGTTCAGGATAGGTGCGGATATGGGGCTTCATAGATAGCATGGAGTAGTAAGCCTAGATAAGGTGCTCTTTCAGAGGTTTGCTGCAGACATGAAGGGCCATATGGCCCCGTTGTGCAGTGTAGGGATTCTATGTAATCTATAAAACCTTAAGGCTTTATGCACACTTTCTTTAAATATGAACAAATACCTATCCCCCGTCAATCCCGTTAGTAAGGATCACCAATCTATCCTTGCCAATTCACACCTTCTACTCTCCTAGTTCTCTTGATTCAGATTCACGACCCGAGTTTAGGGTGCACCTGCTTCGTTCTACAATATAAGGGTCCCTCCTCTTTATTCCCTGTTTATTCCCTGATTTCTTCTTCCTTTCATTTTTTCCGGTACATTTTTGATCCATGGATAATTTTAGAATATAGAATATAGAACAGTACAGCACAGAACAGGCCCTTCGGCCCTCGATGTTGCGCCGAACAATGATCACCCTACGCAAACCCACGTATGCACCCTATACCTGTAACCCAACAACCCCCCCCTTAACCTTACTTTTTAGGACACTACGGGCAATTTAGCATGGCCAATCCACCTAACCTGCACATCTTTGGACTGTGGGAGGAAACCGGAGCACCCGGAGGAAACCCACGCACACACGGGGAGGACGTGCAGACCACACAGACAGTGACCCAGCCGGGAATCGAACCTGGGACCCTGGAGCTGTGAAGCATTTATGCTAACCACCATGCTACCATGCTGCCATTATCAGAATAATTAGTCGTTATATCGCATTGCTATTTGTGGGATCTTACCGTGCGCATATTTAGTCATGTTGGACATTTGGAATTTTGGTCATGTGTCATGTTGGAATTTTGGACATGTGTCTTTCAGGCAGCTAGAATCTTTAGTTCATGTAGAAGAAAACAGTGGTCTGTGCTTTAATTCAAACAGGGACCTGGGCTACTTTGGATTAGTTTTGCAGACTGACTGGCACCAATTACAGAGATTGGTCGGTCACGGTTTTATTTATTTTACCGATGCCCAATGAATTGGCCCAAATGGCTGTGCGCTGCCCAGGACCATGTGGGGATTGGATCTGATGACACTGGAACGTTTTCACAGTCATTGATTTTCAATCCGGTTTCACTTTGACTCCTAGGAGCTTAGCGAGAAAATCCACACTATCATCTCTCACTTTTTCTCCAGAAGTTCTGTGTTTCTCGGGTGATAGAAAGCCTGAATCAATCTGTTTACAGAAGAAACATGACAGGCTGTGCTGGGAAAGTGCAGAACCAGCTAACTCTGCTCAGAAAAGCTGATGTGAATGGTCTATTTTTCTCCACACGGCTGCTGTCTGTGAGTACTATCCTTTCTACTCTACAGAGGCCTGAAGACAAATGAGGAACTGAAAGTAAGATTAGAAAGTAAGGTTTCCTGACGTCCAGGAAAGGTGCCAGTACAGTGCTTTAAAAAAATAAAATGCTTGAAAATTATTGTGGCTGCAACACAATGACTGCAATCTACCATCTGACTGCGAAGAATGCAAGCTAGGAATAATCACCTGAAGCATGTCCTCTTCTATATGTCTTTTAGTTCCCCCCACCCTTATCACCCGACTGTGTGTTTTTGTCTGGTGTGTGAGTCTATGTTTGTGGAGGGTGAGGAGGCAAGTAGGAGTGAGGTACTCACTAATATTTAACCAATTGTATCTGCTGTGTATTTCTTCCTATTCTTGCTGTAAATAAACAGCCATTATGTTTTAACTTACAAACCTAGTGACTGCAATTATTTGTCAGGCAAGGGCCAAAGACTTTCAGTACTTTTGTTTAATTCACTTGCATTGTCACTCCAGTATGAGCGGGTCTGGAATTGACCATGTACTAGCCCAAGGTATCGTAACACCATTGTAACGAGGATTTCAATGACATAGTGGTTGCTGTTTCCCACGGGACACCACGTAACTTGAATGTCAATTAACAATGTCTTATTGCACAGTACCCAGTCTAGAATACTTTGCTGTTTGTTTGGTCCTCCACATATTGGTCGAAAATAAATCACATGCTAATTTCAAAAAGACCACCTCCACCATAGAATCACTAGTTGGTCTATCCAATCTATATGGAAATTAAAGGCCCCCATGATTACAGATGTACAGCTCTTCAATGCATCTCTGATGTGAAATGTGCAACATTTCCCCTTACATTTCCAGCTGTGTGGGGCCTATTGACACACAGCAATGTTTTCAGCCACTTGATCTTTCTTATCTACACTCATACAGATTTATCATCACAACTTTCCGAGCTCAAATCCTTCCTCACCATTGCATTGATATTGCACCTTAATTAATAATGCTACCCCACTTCCTTACCCTAGTTGGCTATCTTTCCTAAATGAAGAACACCCGTGGATGTTCAGTTCCTATCACTGAGAACCCTCCAGCCATGACTCTGTAATTCCAATATAGTATAATCGTTTCCAACTATTTGTGCTGTTAATTCCTCAACTTTATTGTTTATTCTCCGCACATTAGGACACAAACACTTGTCTTTCTAACCTTGTTGGTCATCTTGGCTTTATATTGCATCAAGTCCCCAATTGTTTGTCACCCTTGTTTGTTCTGCCTTCCACTTTTCTTTCTTACCTTTCTATCTTTCGCATCTACTCTTTTTTGTCACACTTCTCTGTCCCTCTGATTACATTCTCACCCCCACCATTCTACTTTAAATCCACAATAACAGCACTAGCAAATTCCCCCTCTCCCCCAACCAGGCCCCAGAGGACATTGTTGTGTTCTTTGTTTTTGTTCTTCAGGATGATGAAGGTTGTAGTGTTAAAAAACAGCAAGCAGTGTTTATCAAACAGAGGTAATTTCTTACACTGCACTGAATTAGGTTTGAACGTCTTACTAAGGAATTAGATCAATAAAGATTACACTACACTTCTACAATTCTAAGTTATTCTATTAGCTAAGTTATCTTACACATACGCAGTCTGGCTCCCTTCCATTATCTCTCAGACGTCAAGGAGGCATGTGATATTTATATGTTTGATATACAGCACCATATAGTGACTAGAGTAATAACATTACTTTAACCCTTTATGTGCTTTACAATATTAACATATCTTCACATCCCCCATTCAATGAAAACTTTGAATTTTGCATTCAAATGTACATACAGGCAGTCATGGGCAATGTACTCTAATGAGCATACTTAGACGTTACACGTGTGTTAAATCAGTGTTTTACAGTTCACAAATTGAGACAATCAGGTTTGTTTCTTGATCTCGTTGATCTTCTCAATCCAGCTGCCATTCCGTCAGAATTTTCCGGCTTCAGATGTATAATTGTGTCAGTAAGTTGAGTATCAGATGCTGAATTACTCAGTTTCAACCAATCTACAGGAAACCTGCTGTTGGGAAACAATTGTTGAGTATGAATTGGAGGTTACTTCACCTTCAGAAATGCTGGACGATTTCTCCTGAATATCGAGCCTTTGGAAAGATAGGAATGTGGAGCTGCCTGACATAAAAGAGAGCAATGCAGGACCATCCACCTGTGGATCTTGCACACGTATACAATCTCCTAGAACAGCGGATACATCTGTTCAGCTGACTTTTTATAATACAAGCTTTGAGTTTGCTGTTGCTGACTCATCTTGTTTATGATTTGTTTATCATCAGGATTCGGTAAAGTTAGGCTTGGTAATGTGGTAGGCAGCTGTCTAATCATAAGAAGTTTCGCTGGCGAAAGACCTGTCAATAGAGGAGTAGCTCGATAACAATAAAGCCGGACCGAAACCTTGTTTCACTTCATATCCTTTCTTTAACTATTTCTTCACGATAACCACACCTTTCTCCGCCTTCCCGTTGGACTGGAGATACTGAGAGATTGGTGTGACATAATTGTAATTGTAGCACTGAGAAAACTCAGTCCATTCCCCACTGTCGAAACAAGGCTCATTGTCCGTTATAAGAACATAAGGACATAAGAACGAAAGAACATAAGAACTAGGAGGAGGAGTAGGCCATCTGGCCCCTCGTGCCTGCTCCACCATTCAATTAGAGCATGGCTGATCTTTTGTGGACTCAGCTCCACTTTCCGGCCCGAACACCATAACCCTTAATCCCTTTATTCTTCAAAAAACTATCTATCTTTACTTTAAAAACATTTAATGAAGGAGCCTCAACTACTTCACTGGGCAAGGAATTCCATAGATTCACAACCCTTTGGGTGAAGAAGTTCCTACTAAACACAGTCCTAAATCTACTTCCCCTTATTTTGAGGCTATGTCCCCTCGTTCTGCTTAAACCCGCCAGTGGAAACAACCTGCCCGCTTCTATCCTATCTATTCTCTTCATAATTTTAAATGTTTATATAAGATACCCCCTCATCCTTCTAAATTCCAACGAGTACTGTCCCAGTCTACTCAACCTCTCCTCCTACTCCAACCGCTTCAGCTCTGTGATTAACCTAGTGAATCTCCTCTGCACACCCTCCAGTGCCAGTACGTCCTTTCTCAAGTCAGGAGACCAAAACTGAACACAATACTCCAGGTGTGGCCCCTCTAACACCTTATACAATTGCAACATAACCTCCCTAGTCCAAAACTCCGTCGGTCTTGCAATGAAGGACAACATTCCATTCGCTTTCTCAATCACATGTTGCACCTATAAACCAACTTTCTGTGACACATGCACTAGCACACTCAGGTCTCTCTGCACAGCGGCATGCTTTAATATTTTATTGTTTAAATAATAATCCCGTTTGCTGTTATTACTACCAAAATGGATAATCTCACATTTGTCAACATTGTATGCCATCTGCCAGAACCTGGCCCTTTCACTTAACGTATCGAAATCCCTCTGCAGACTTCCAGTATCCTCTGCACTTTTCGCTTTACCACTCATCTTAGTGTCATCTGCAAAATTGGACGCATTGCCCTTGGTCCCAAACTCCAAATCATCTATGTAAATGTGAACAATTGTGGGCCCAACACGAATCCCTGAGGGACACCACTAGCTACTGATTGCCAACCAGAGAAACACCCATTAATCCCCACTCTTTGCTTTCTATTAATTAACCAATCCTCTATCCATGCTACTACTTCACCCTTAATGCCATGCATATTTATCTGATGCAGCAACCTTTTGTGTGGCACCATGTCAAAGGCGTTCTGGAAATCCAGATATACCACATCCATTGGCTCCCTGTTATCTACTGCACTGGCAATATCCTCAAAAAATTCCACTAAATTAGTTAGGCACGACCTGCCTTTATGAAACCATGCTGCGTCTGCCCAATGGGACAATTTCTATCCAGATGCCTCGCTTTTTCTTCCTTGATGGTAGATTCCAGCATCTTCCCTACTACCGCAGTTAAGCTCACTGGCCTATAATTTCCTGCTCTCTGCCTACCTGCTTTTTTAAACAGTGGTATCACGTTTGCTAATTTCCAATCCACCGGGACCACTCCAGAGTCTAGTGACTTTCTGTAAATCATCACTAGTGCACCTGCAATTTCCTTAGCCATGTCTTTTAGCACTCTGGGATGAATTCCATCAGGGCCAGGAGACTTGTCTAAATTTAGCCCCATTAGCTTGCCCATCACTACCTCCTTAGTGATAACAATCCTCTCAAGGTCCTCACCTGTCATTGCCTCATTTATATCAGTCACTGGCATGGTATTTGTGCCTTCCACTGTGAAGACCGACCCAAAAAACCTGTTCAGTTCCTCAGCCATTTCCTCATCTCCCATTATTAAAACTCCCATCTCATCCTCTAAAGGACAAATATTTATCTTAGCCACTCTTTTTTGTTTGATATATTTGTAAAAACTTTTACTGTCTGTTTTTATATTCTGAGCAAGTTTACTCTCGTACTCTATCTTACTCTTCTTTATAGCTTTTTTAGTAGCTTTCTGTTGCCCCCTATAGATTTCCCAGTTATCTAGTCCCCCACCAATCGGTGCACTGTGTATGCTTTTTCCTTCAATTTGATACTCTCTATTATTTCCTTAGATTTCCACGGTCGATTTTCCTTCTTTCTACCGTCCTTCCTTTTTGTTGGTATAAACATTTGCTGAGCGCTGTGAAAAACCACTTGGAAGATTCTCCACTGTTTCGCAACTGTTCCACCATAAAGTCTTTGCTCCCAGTCAATCTGAACTAGTTCTTCTCTCCTCCCATTGTAATCTCCTTTGTTTAAACACAAAACACTAGTGTTTGATTGTACTTTCTCACACTCCATCTCTATTTTAAATTCCACCATATTGTGATCGCTCCTTCCGAGAGGATCCCTAACTATGGTATCATGAATCAATCCTGTCTCATTACACAGGACAAGATCTAAGACCGCTTGTTTCCTCGCATGTTCCATTACATACTGTTCTAGGAAACTTTCGTGGATACATTCTATAAACTCCCCCTCAAGATTGCCTTGACCGACCTGGTTAAACCAATCGACATGTAGATTAAAATCCCCCATGATAACTGCTGTACCATTTCTACATGCATCAGTTATTTCTTTGTTTATTGCCTGCCCCACCATAACGTTACTATTTGGTGGCCGACAGACTACTCCTATCAGTGACTTTTTTGCCTTACTATTCCTGATTTCCACCTAAATGGATTCAACCTTATCCTCCATATCACCGATGTCATCCCTTACTATTGCCCGGATGTCATCCTTAAATAACAGAGCAACACCACCTCCCTTACTATCCACTCTGTCGTTCCGAATAGTTTGATACCCTCGGATATTTAACTCCCAGTCGAGACCATCCTTTAACCATGATTCAGTAATGGCCACTAAATCATAGTCATTCACGATGATTTGTACCATCAACTCATTTACTGTATTCCGAACACTACGAGCATTCAGGTAAAGTACACTTATGTTTGGTTTTTTTTACCTGTTTTGAATCTTAACATCGCCAGTTTTATTCATTTTAGTATTACTGGGCCTATTCACTCAGCTCCCCTCAGTCACTGTACCTTGTACTGTCACCTTTTTTGATTTTTGACCATGTCTTCTCTGCCTTGCACTTTTCCCCTTACTTCAGTTTGCTTCTGTCCCTGTTTTACTACCTTCCAACTTCCTGCATCGGTTCCCATCCCCCTGCCACATTAGATTAAACCCTCCCCAACAGCTCTCGCAAACACCCCCCCCCCCCCCCCCCCACAGGACATCGGTTCCAGTCCTGCCCACGTGCAGACCGTCTGGTTTGTACTGGTCCCACCTCCCCAGAACTGGTCCCAATGCCCCAGGAATTTGAATCTCTCCCTCTTGCACCATTTCTCGAGCCACGCATTCATCCTATCTATCCTGACATTCCTACTCTGACTAGTTCGCGGCACTGGTAGCAATCCTGAGATTACTACCTTTGATGTTTGAAAATCACGGGCAGCACGGTAGCATTGTGGTTAGCACAATCGCTTCACAGCTCCAGGGTCCCAGGTTCGATTCCGGCTTGGGTCACTGTCTGTGCGGAGTCTGCACATCCTCCCCATGTGTGCGTGGGTTTCCTCCGGGTTCTCCGGTTTCCTCCCACAGTCCAAAGATGTGCAGGTTAGGTGGATTGGCCATGATAAATTGCCCTTAGTGTCCACAATTGCCCTTTGTATTGGGTGGGCTACCGGGTTATGGTCGAGGTGTTGACCTTGGGTAGGGTGCTCTTCCCAAGAGCCGGTGCAGACTCGATGGGCCGAAAGGCCTCCTTCTGCTCTGTAAATTCTATGAAGATGTCCTACTTTTTATTTTAACTCCTAACTCCCTGAATTCCGCTTGAAGGACCTCATCCCGTTTTTTCCCTATGTAGTTGGTGCCTATGCGCACCACGACAGCTGGCTGTTCACCCTCTTCCCCCCCCCCCCCCCAGAATGTCCTGAAACCGCTCCGAGACATCCTTGACCATTGCACAATGGAGGCAACATACCATCCTGGAGTCTCGATTATGTCCACAGAACCGCTTGTCTATTCACCTTACGATCGAGTCCCCTATCACTATAGCCCTGCCTTTTTTCTTCCTGCCCTGCTGTGCAGCAGAGCCAGCCACTGTGCCATGAACCTTGCCTTCACCTGGTGAGCCATCTCCCCCAACAGTATCCAAAGCGGTATTTCTGTTTTGCAGGGAGATGACCGCAGGTGACACCTGCACTGCCTTCCTACTCTTGCTTTGTCTTTTGGTCACCAATTTACTATCTCCCACAGTAACTTTCACCTGCGGTGTGACCAACTCGCTAAACGTACTATCCATGACCTCCTCAGCATCGCGGCTGCTCCAAAGTGAGTCCATCCGCAGCTCCAGAGCCGTCAAGCAGTCTAACAGGAGCTGCAACTGAACACACTTCTTGCACGTGAAAGAGCCAGGGACAGTGGACGTGTCCCTGAGCTCCCACATCGCACACGAGGAGGATGACACGGGTCTGGAGTCTCCTGCCATGTCTTAAACCTTAGGTAAACTTATACAACTACAATTTCAAAATAAAAATGAATAAATTAGATAATGAAAAGAGAAACTACTTACCAGTCACTTACCAGGGTTAAAAAGCACCTCTGAAAAAGCACCTTCACTCACTCTGCACTGAATTACCTCACTGCACCAAATTACCAAGTTGCAATTCCCACTCTGGATGTGAGTCACACCAGCTGTGTCTCGTTGACAAGCGCAAGCTTACTGAGTCCATTTTCTGTCTATCTTTTATGCAGACCTCAGCTAACCGATAACTTAAAAATACCTAAACTTCAAAGAGAAGAATACAATGTGTACCTTTGTACCGCTAAACAGGCCTAAGGTGACTGACAGATAACTGCCTCTCAGCAATTAGGGTGGGGGCAGGGTCAGCCAATCAGACACTAAGCTACACACTGCACTTTTAACTGAAAAACAGCAGAATTAGATTACTTCACTGCACCAAATTATCAAGTTGCAATTCTCACTGTGGATGTGCCTCACTCCGGCTGTGTCTCCTTGACAAGCGCAAGCTTGATTGTCAATGTTTGCCATGTCGAAAACAAACATCTTTAATTACATTGATGACTGATTACGAAGTCGAGTTTGAAAGTAACTTCCGAATCATTTGAGTGATAGTCAATAATGACGAGCTAGTCTTTTTCTTGAACGTAGAAGACATCTATTCCCACTTTAGACCATGAAATTAGAACAATGTCCGTCATTGTGAATTTCTGTTCCTGTTGAGCAGACTGATTTTTTTGACAAACGTCACATTCAGAAATATAATTTTCAATGTTCGAATTTATGCCAGGCCAATACACTGCGTGCCTCGCGCATCGCTTACATTGCTCAATACCCGAGTGTCCTTCATGGGTCTGGGAGAGAATCTTTCTTCTAAACTTTTATGAATGACTATTCTAACCAGTTTGAGTAAAAATCCATTCAACACAGAAAGGTAATCTTTAACACTTCAGAAGCTGGAACAGCTTGTACTTGGCCATCCATCAGTCATGTGATGAATCACCCGCTGCAAAACGTCATCGTTTGTAGTTTCTTCTTTACTTACTCTTACTTTTACATCAGAAGCGTGTAGTGTGTCAGCTAGAATTTCAGCTTGACGTTCTATGACCTGCACAAGATCTGGAATCTTATCTTCATTCTCAGTAGCACGAGATAATGTATCTGCAAGGATTAGATCTTTTCCTGGAGTATATACTCGAAAAAGATTAATGCTTCTTAGTTTCATGAACATTCTTTGCAATCTAGGCCATTTTTCATTTGGACTTCTGGGAGTTATATGCTTAAGCAGCCTATATCAGTCTCAGTCACAGATGTGGTAAACCATCAATGTAATAGTGACATTTTTCAACACTTGTCAACAGACCAAGACATTCTTTTTCAATCTGTGTGTTGTTCTGTGGGCTTCATGGCTCGAGAAGCTACTGCTACCTGTCTCCACGGATCATCTGAGGTCTTCTGCAGAAGAACAACTCCTGTACTGTCTTGACTCACGTCTGTCGAGATCTTTGTCTTCTTCGTGGTATCGAAAAATGTGAGAATTGGGGCTGTGGTCAGTGTGGAGTTCAGGTCGGACCATTCTTTCATTTTAATGTAGCTACATTATGTACCTTATGTTGCCCTATTGTGTATTCTATTTTATTTTATTTTCATGGACTTAATGATGTTTGAGCTGCTCACAAACAAATACTTTTCACTATACCTCGGTACACGTGACATTAAACAAAATCTAAATCCAGGTAAGAGGAGGTGCTTCTTCAGATCTTGATCACCTGACAACAGGAGCCCTGTTTCCGCAGCGCTGAATAAACTTTTGTCTTCTGATTTATGGAGTGCACACTCAGTGTCTTTAGACAATTCCTCTTGTACCCTTTTTCGGTCCTGCCTTCTGCCATATGTGGTGGCTGAATAATTTACTCCAGAGCAGGGTGAAATTTTGGGCAGAACCTACGGATATTTTGGCCAAGGGTCAAGAAACCAGAGGCATTTTTCCCGTTGAATCATGAGCCACTTAGACTGGAAAAAGATTTTCTTGGGTTTAACCCCATCTCGAATTCTGATTCGCCAAGCGTTCCATGAGGCTAAGTTCTACAATTACCGGGGACCTCAACAAACTCCTCCCCAGCACGCATTCCACATCTAAAGCAGAGGATGGCAGCCAGGAAGGCCATCATACCGGGACCCTGACCAGAACACTGGATGCGGTAGAGATGAGAGTCTGGATCCCTTACCCTCGGGTAGCGGGGAATGGGGGGGAGGCGGGGGGGGGGGGGGGGACAGCATCCAACAATGTACCCACCACAGCTTGGGCGTCGGTGGTAGCCAACTCCTGCCCCAAGGCCTGCTTACTCTCCCCACCCGTTCCCTTGCAGGAAAAACTGCCCGCCAACTGCAGGGGAGGGAGTATTGACGGGTGGACGAATGGCTGAGACAAAAACTGCTAACATAACTTGAGGTGCCCTGTTATTGGTGAGGGACAGGACCGCTTCTGTGCTGAGGGGCATGTGGATGCTAAAAATCAAAGTGAAGATGCCCAACCCCATCGCAAGACTAGCCTAATCTAAGTACCTACGACTTATATCCTTGTGCTGCTTACAAACACTAATGCCCTCTCCTTTCTCTTGCGGGCACAGAAAGGGAGAAACCGGATGACCTTCACGCGGGGTGGAAGAGATCAGTCCAGATAGCAGCTCAGAGGAATTCTTAGATGTGCATCTGGCTGGTTCATCACATCGTTTAGCTGCACCCTATCCCCACACAGAGGCACACACTTCAGTGGGACTTAGCCCTAGATAGGCTTTCGGACCAGCAACTGGTGAGCACGTCACTTTTTCTGATCCACGAGAGGAGGCAGGAATCTCCCAGGGATCTGCCAATTGGATGATCGCCGGATGCTCTGATTCTGATGAGCCCCAGCAGCTAACCTGCCTCTGGGCTCCACCATCCCAATGGTGTTCGAGATAATAACAATAATAATTGTTATATTGTCACAGGTAGGCATACATTAACATTTCATTGAAGTTCCTGTGAAAAGCCCCCATTCGCCACATTTCACCGCCTGTTCTGGTACAGTGAGGGAGAATTCAGAATGTCCAAATTATCTAACAGCACGTCTTTCGGGACTTATGTACTGTGTACTGTTCTCTGTTCTTGGAGGAAGGAAGTGAATATACTGCTGGCAAATTTGTTGATTACACAACAATGGGTGGAAAGGCAAGGTGGGACAGGGATACAAATAGTTTCCAAAAAGACATTGATAGTTTTAGTAAGTGGGGAAAATGTTGGCAAATGGAGTGCAATGTGAAAAAATAAGATGTTGTTAATTTGGGAGAACAAAAGAACAGAAGATATTTAAACAGAGAAAAAATGCAGAACTTTGCAACGCAAAGGGATTGTGAGGATATCTGTGTACGAAACACAGAAAGTTAGCACACAAGTGCAGCACCTACTCAGGGAATCTAATGGAATATCCGCTTTTATTTCAAGAGGGTCTACTAGCCGAGAGGGTTTGCTGCAACTGTGCAAGGTACTGGTGAGACCAGATCTGGAGTATTGTGAGTAGTTTCGATCCCCTTCTTTAAGGAAAGATATCATTTCACAAGAGGCCATTCAGAGAAGGTTCAGAAGGATGTTCCCCGGTGTGGCGGTATCATTTTATGAGCAAACGTTAAACACGTTGGGACGCGACTCATTTGCTTTTAGAAGAATGAAAGGTGATCTCATTGAAACTTTCAGGATTTTTAAGGTGCTTGAGAGGATAAATACTTCGAGGATATTTCCCCTCGTGGGAGTGTCTGGGACCAGATAGCATAGTCGCAGACCAAATGGGTGCCAATGTAAGATTGAGGTGAGGAGGAGTTTCTTCTCTCAGAGGGCTGTGAGCCTTTGGAACTCCTTGACACAGAGAGATGTGGGAACAGAACTCTGGTGTATATCTAAAGCTGATATTGATTATTGATCAGTAAAGGGAATTATGCGTGAAGGTGAAAGGACAGAAAATTAGAGATGAGGAATGTCGATTTAGCCATGATTCTATTGAAAGGGAAGCACGGTGGCATTGTGGATAGCACAATTGCTTCACAGCTCCAGGGTCCCAGATTCGATTCCGGCTTGGGTCACTGTCTGTACGGAGTCTGGACATCTTCACCGTGTGTGCGTGGGTTTCTTCTAGGTTCTCCGGTTTCCTCCCACCATCCAAAGATGTGCAGGTTAGGTGGATTGACCATGACAAATTGCACTTAGTGTCCAAAATTGCCCTTAGTGTTGTGTGGGGTTACTGGGTTATGGGGATAGGGTGAAGGTGTTGACCTCGGGTATGGTGCTCTTTCGAACTGCCGGTGCAAACTCGATGGGCCGAGTGGCCTCCTTCTGCCCGTTTAATTCAATGATAATCTATTAATTTGTAGAGCTGTCTTAAGGGACCGAATGGATTGTTCCTTTTCCTATTTCTTCTGGCCTTAATGTCTTATGGCCTTTCTCCATAAAATCTGATGACGTTTTCCAGATCATGGTCCATATTCTTTTAACCTACTTGACTTCAAGTGCATATTCAAGTACATTTTTAAATGTGGCGAGGGTCTCTGCTTCGCCGACGCCTTCCAGTAGTGGGGTCCAAATATCCACCACTCTGTGAATATATTTAACCCGCAACTGTCGTTTCATCCTAAATCTTTGCTCGCTAGTTTTGAGGGCTTAACTCACTTTTAACTACTAATTTTATGTACTTCAATTTGTGTCTCACCTTATTCGACTGTGTTGACAAAACAAACATCACTAGCCTATTTAATCTTTCCTCCGTACTAAAATGAAAAATGAAAATGAAATGAAAATCGCTTAGTGTCACGAGTAGGCTTCAATGAAGTTAGTGTGAAAAGCCCCTAGTCGCCACATTCCGGCACCTGTTCGGGGAGGCTGGTACGGGAATTGAACCTTGCTGCTGGCCTGCCGAGGTCTGCTTTAAAAGCCAGCGATTTAGCCCAATGTGCTAAACCAGCCCCTGCTAAAACCATCCACTCCGGGGAGAGCTTCGCCAATCTCTGTTCGACCATCATGGGGGCAGGTACATCCGTTCTACATTTGGATGAGCAAAATTGCACACGGCATCCAACCATGTATTGCTTGTTCTAGGTTTCCCCAAATTGATTACCCCATCAATTTACGTATTACAAAGAACAAAGAAAAATACAGCACAGGAGCAAGCCTATTGAAGTCCCTTTACCACTCTGCCACCCACATGACAAGTCTACTGCTATCTACCTGCAGTCCAAATGCCTCTTTTCCTCTGTCAATCGCCCGCCCAAATTGAGAATCATCTTCACATTTTATGACTACAAACATCAAACTCATTTCCTTTTCATTGATATATGATTGGAACAGTCTGCCTCCATGTGAGGCAAGATTTAGTCAACATTCCGATTTGTGCTTCTAACTGGCAATTAATATGTACATCACACAAGTGCCAGGCAATGACCATCTCCAACAAGAAAAAATCTAATCATCGTTCCTTGACATTCAATCAGATTACTATGGCTGAAACCCTCATTGTCAAAATTGTAGGGATTGGCATTGATCAAAAACTGAACAGGAGCAAGCATAACATTTCTGTGGCTACAAGAGCAGGTTAGAATCTGGGAATTCTGCAAGGACTAACTCCCCTCCTGATTCGACATAACAGATCGACAAGGCATAAAGCACGATTGTGATAGAATACTCACCGCCAGTCTGGACGAATATCACTCCCAGACCACTCAAGCTCAACCACATCCAGGTCAAGGCAACGCTGTGGACTGATTCATCGAACCACCACCTTCAGCACCCATTTCCCCACCGCCAATGCACCTTGACAACTGTGTACACCATCTACAAATGCATTGCAGCAACTTACCAAGGTTCCTCTAATAGCACATTCGAAATCCGTGATCTCTAACAGCTCGAAGCACATAGAGTACTCTGACAACACCAGGTTAAAGTCCAACAGGTTTGATTCAAATGGGTAGCTTTCGGAGCACTGCTCCTTGGGTGAATCAGTTTCACCAGAGGAAGGAGCAGTGCTCCGAAAGCTGGTGATTTGAAAGAAACCTGTTGGACTTTAACCTGATGTTGTAAGACTTCTTACTGTGCTCACTCCAGTCCAATGGAGGCATCTCCACATCATAGCCAGAAGCAGGACTGCAGCCGAATGCAAACACCACCACCTGAAAGTTCCCTTCCATGTCACTCGCCATTCTGACTTGGACAGATATCACGGTTCCTTCGCTGTATCAGGGTCAAAATCCTGGAACGTTCCTCTCCCCCCCCCCCCCCCCCCCCTCACAACAGCACTGTGGGTTATGGACTCCACACCGGCTTCAGCGCGTAAGGAAATCAGCTCAATACCTACCTCTGAAGGGGAATTCAGGTTGGGAAATAAATGCTCAACTGGTCACCGACTTCCATATCCATGATATAATAAAAATTATCACCCAAAGCAATGGATGCAGTTATGAGCCCCGCAAAAAACCACGAGAAACAGTTTCCTGTCCAATAAGCAACTCAACAAAATCAAACTTTACTTTCTGCCCCTCCGCATATTTTGAGACAACTTGCCGTGGATTCCATCCGCTCACCAATGTCAGCCCAGCACCTGGCCAGTTTTCTTCACGAAGACTGTCTCAGAACAGTTTCCATCTCCTGTTGCGCTTGTTCGGTACAAGCTGAAAATTATTCTCCTCCATACATTTCAACGATTGTGGCAATTAAACGTTGTGCACTATATCTCCATCCCAGTCAGTATGAGGGTCCCAGAACCCACCACAGTGAGCGTCCCTTTGCTTCTGCAATTCTCACAGTTACATGCAGATTTGCGATTCTATCTGCCTCAGTGACTCTGAATGTTCTCTCCGAGCAGTGTGAGTCTCACATTTTTTATTCATCAGCTCAAGCCACAAGATGTTCCTTGATGCGCCCTCGAACATTACATGGTGAGAATCATTTCTTTACCAACAACTGCGACAATCAAGTGTTTTTGTTTGCATATATTTTTCATGTGAGTTTTTTTTTTTCATTTTTGCAAGTAACGCAACAAACCCTCAAAAATGGCGCAGTGTAAATACTTCTCCATACATGGATACAGTAAACGGTAGTCCAACACAGTTTGCACTTAAACTTAGTACCTCTAACATTAATTTTTTTTTAAATAATAAACTGGAGAATAGTGGAGAAGAGGATAAGGTCGTGTAAACATAGCAACATGATGCACACTATCACAAACAGCGAAGTCAAAAAGATACTGGATAGGACGGTACGGTGGCGTAGTTGTTAGTACCGCTGCCTCACCGTGCCGACGACCCGGGTTCCATCCCTGCCCTGGGTCACTGTCCATGTGGAGTTTGTACGTTCTCTGCGTGGCTCTCATCCCCTCAACACAATGTACAGGGTAGGTGGTTTGGCCACGCTAAATTGACCCTTAATTGGAATAAAAACGGTGCTACATAATGTATGGCAACCGTGCTGAAGCAAGTCAGACGAAGCGGAGCTTGCAAATTTCAGAAAGGGGGTCCCTTCTATTTCGGAATTCGTGCCATGTAGAACGGATTGTTCAAGTTAGAAACTCCATCGGGATGCATTGCATAATAATTTTATACTGAATTTGAATTATTGGAAACTTATCGCTACTCCAGGAGCAAAGGGCATTCTGTCCCGTAAAGGTTAGGATAACGTACAGCCTTTTCTCATCCATCTGTGTAATTCTAACTGGAAGCTCCAGAATTAGGAATAAATAATCAAACTCTAAGGCCATACAGAATCTCTTCTCACGTTCTTTACGTACATCCGACAAGTAGGATCAAATGTTGACCCAGGACCACATAGACAGTCTAGGCAGTCACCCTCAACTACATTTTAGGCACATTAGGTACATCGAGGGTATAGCAGGAACATAGATGTATCGCCGACCAGGTGTGATGTGCAGACGGTGTAATATTGTGAACTGAGTCTCCTTCGTTTTATTTCAGACAGAACTATATTTGTATATATCCGTATAGTACCACCGGTCTCCTCATCGACAGCGACTGCAAAGTTTTTTCTCCCCAAAACAGCAATGTTTCAGTTATACTCACAGGAAAGATAAAACAATGTCTCATAAAACATGATACTCAACAGCTTCGGTTTCGCACAAATCAAGATGTCAATTTCCACTGGGAAGACTATCGCATCAAGACGCATAGTTGTCTTATCCAGAATAAAGTCTCTAAGCTGCAGATGTTTGAAATAAAGGAGTGCCTCGGATATCAATCTTGGTATAGCTGCTTAAAAGATGTGAAAGAAGGAGCCATCTTCGTTTCTCCAAGTCTGTAGCTGTCTCTATTCCCCAGATATCGAATCCATGGCCCATAAGACCTGACGAGAAATCCAGGTTGTCCTGCGTGGGAGAGAGAGCAGAAGTAAATTTTGATCCCCTTTCCAACTGGCGGGCCATCCCCCACGCTCTAAGTGTGTTAATAATTGTAGGATTCTCCAATGTGAGAGACACAGCTTTGAAATCCCTGTGAAACAACAGTTTGGAAGGTGCACAGAGACTGACCTGCTTCAATTTCGAGTCAAATGAAGCAGGGGGCCTCACTGACCCTATCCCTGATAAACCTAAACTTCGAGGCTAATGGATAGATTTTAATATTCTGAAGCCCTAATCCCACATTTGAAGTGGGAAGCTGCAGTCTGGCTAGCTTCAAACGAGGTTTTCTCTTTTTCCATATAAAAGAACCATCCATCCCGCTATTTTCCTTCAGGACCTTCGCAGAAAAAAAAGATGGGCCGCATCTGTAAAAGTTACAATAAATTGGACAACACATTCATCTTAATCAATGCGACGTTGCTTTGCCACAAAGTCTGTCAGGGTGACCGAAGGAGCAGATCGCACCTAATTGGAGGAATTCACGGAAATAAGGTCTCCCTATACAAATGTTCAAAGGAGGCTGCCGCCACTTTACCCATATATGTAAAAGCTGAAGGGGACTCCTTGAATGGAAAATTAGGGAAGCAATGAGGCGTCCCTTTGAGTCCACACAGTGACATTGCCTCCGGCTTTGTACAATACGTTTTGTAGCCCGGGAAAAGGCTGAATCAATGCACCACGCCAATAACAGTGGGGACAGAAGCATCTGGGTCAGAAACGAACAGCAACGCATCGACCGGGTATAGCAGGGTCGGATGCTACTTCCCTCAACTCTGGAAGCCCGAAGCCAAAGTGTCTGATTGCCTCTTCTAGGGCTTCGATCGCTATTGCAAATAATAACGCGGATAACAGGCACCATGTCTAATCCCTCAATTTAAATAATAATTCTCAGACCTATAACCACTCAAAACCATTGCCGGCTGCCGACTTTGATGACGCAGGTCTAACCGCTTACAGCTACCCCATGCCAAACCAACCCTCTTCAAAATATTTAGACAAATAATTCCACCAGGCCAAAATCTTTCTCTGCATCTAAGGAGATCACTAATCTATCCATCGCCCATTTTTGATAGAACCGAATTATATTAAATCGCTTCCTGACACTGTGACCCGAATTGCAGACCTGACTTAACGCAGCCTGATGGCTCTCGATCAACGGGAGTCGGGCGGCTGAGGGAGTCCTCCCGTGAGCAGCACTTGAATTATTTAACTGAACTCCCAGAGTCTAAGAGCGCAGCCACATCCCAAAGTGCAGTGGAGCAACCATAAGGAAACTGATCAAAACTGGAATGGAATTGCTGAATGGACACAGCAAAGTGAACTGGTCACTAAAATAGCGTGCGATCTAGAGATGGACCCCATGGTGATTAAATGATCAACACACGCAACTCCCAATTTGCATTAGTTCGTTCATATGAGCAAAATTGTTCAGTGTTAAATCCTTTCCAATGTAATCTCGGGACTAAAC
Organism: Scyliorhinus canicula; assembly: GCF_902713615.1. NCBI lineage: Eukaryota > Metazoa > Chordata > Chondrichthyes > Carcharhiniformes > Scyliorhinidae > Scyliorhinus > Scyliorhinus canicula. Next base: position 34,041,839 of record NC_052158.1, read on the forward strand.
GTCACAATAGTGAGTTAAATCTGATGACGCAATATGTATGCTTATTCTTTTGTTAAATTAAAGAAACAAAGTTGAACGACGTTGTAACCTAAATGTCCCCATTGACATCCCGCAGTGTATAAATTAAAGATTCTGTGCCACCTCAGCTTTCAATTGGGAGCGGTTATCCACAGCACAAAGAGACGAAATATTTCCGCAGAAAAATATGGAATCGTTTCGGAATGTCGAGAAAATATATTACACAGTTCTTGCAGTTTTCGGTGTTCCTGGTAAGTGACTGTGGCCATTGAATATGTGTCAACCTGTGCACAAGCTGGTCTCTGGTCTGATACTGGGCATAACGTGACTGGCTGATCTAATGGCCACTGTTATGCAGACATAGCGTGTGATGCCATGGTGTAAGTCAAATGTTCTGAATAACATCTCAACTTTTAATCCATTCCTTAAGCAGAGAATAAACCTATTTGTAGCTGATAGACCTCTGTATTCTCAAGTTATTTCTTTCAGTGGGAAATTGAATGCAGCTCAATCAGAAATGCAGAGAACTCCCAAAGGGAATATACAACTGGGTGTGTTTTGTTTATTTGTTCATTGAATGTGAGCGGCGCTGGCTAGGGAAAAATTTATTGTCCACCCCTTCCGGAGATGACGCTGTGCTGACTTGTCGATCGTCTGCTGTCAATTGAATCTAGGTTCACGCACAGAGATGTTAGGAATCTGTTTCAGGATTTGTCCCAGCGACAGTGAATGGACAATGATCGAGTTCCAAGTCAGAACGGTGCGTGGTTTGGAGGGGAACTTCCAGCTGCTGGTCTTCACATGACCTTGCTGTACTTATGCTTCGAGGTCAGGTCGATAGCGCACCGCACTGCTGCAATTTGCGTTCGCGGCGGAGACAATAAATGATTAATATTGTTAATGCCCCTTCTCTCTCTTTCTCAATCACTCCCTTTCTCTCTCAACATTCCTCCCTCCCACTTGCTCCTTTCATTTCCTACTGGATTTTTATGTTTTACCTTGATCACTTGTCTGTGTTGTACTGTACCGCATTACTTCTCATGTTCCTGTTTTCTTCCTCTGTTTCAGTTTCTTCTGCCATCCATCCTGATCACTTGTCTCTACCTTTGCCTTCTTCCTTTCTCTGCTGCTTCTCTTCAGTATGTCGCCTCCTCTGTCTTCTATTTGAGAACCCTTCCTGCTCCCTTTCCTATCTTACCTTTTCAGCTCTAAATTACTTTCCACTGCCTCACGCTCCACCAGGTGTCCCACAACTTTTAAGATTTTATTTATCAAGTCAGCATTTGATTCGCGCCACACAAGTGACAGGAAATTAGCATCTCTGATAAGGGAGCATCCAACCATTGCCCCTCGACGTTCAATGGCATTACCATCGCTGAAAGTCCCACAATCAATATCCTGGTGGTTTACCGTTGTTAAAAGACTGAACTGGACCAGCCATATTGATACTGTGGCTACCAGAGCAAGCTAAATGCTTGGAGTCCGACGGCGACTAAGTCACCGACAGAACCGCAAACCCTGTCCACCATCTACAACGAATAAATCAGAATTTAAAGTAATGCTGTCCGCTTTCCTGGATGAGTGCAGCTCCAACAACACTCAAGAAGCTCGACACCATCCAGGACAAAGCAGTTAGGTGCATTGCTACCCATAAGCGGCTGTAAGAAAAGAAATTAGACCCACGGGCGCCATTCTAACCTGCAGAGCTGGCGGGACCTCGGCATTGAAGGGTCGGGTGGTGGCCTCTCGGAGGTGGTGAGGGGGGTCAGCCGATGTGGCCTGGCCTGCGATCGGGGCCCACAAATCGGCAGGCCGGCCTCTCTGGCTGGGGGCCTCCTTTCCAACATGCCAGCCCCTGTAGCCCTGTGCCATGTTGAGTCAGGGCCAGTGCATTGAAGGAGGCCACTGCCAATGCATACGTTGACACCACTGCGCATGCGAGGATCCCACCATCCACAGATTGTTCCGGGATCGGCAGCTGGAGTGGCGTGAACCACTCCAGTGCCGTGCTGGCCCCCTGTAGCAGCCAAAATTACTCCGAACTGCGGTCCATTCAAGCCATCGTAAAACGCGATGGTGTTTATGACGGCGTCGACACGGCCACAGAATGGGAGAATCCCACCGTTAATCTCTCCAACGCCGAAGCAGGGCGGCAGCCATGTGTGCTATTATAAAATGCACTGTAGGAAATCGTCAAGCATACTTGGGCACCTTCCACTCTCCAAACCCACGACCAAGCCCAGCTAGAAGGGCAAGAGCAGCAGGTCCCTAAGAACCCCACCACCTGGAGGTACCCCTCCAAGTCACTCACCACCCTATCTTGGAAATACATTGCAGTTCCTTCACTGTTACTGGGTCAAAATTCTGAAACTCCCTAACTAGCACCACTGTGGGTGTACTTACACCTCACGAGCTTCAGATGAGAATCAAGGGATGAACAATATTTGTTGGCCAAACTAGCGCCGCCCATATACAGTAAATGAACAAACAAATAGGCCCTGGATGCTCAGAGGAAATAAGCTGTTCGCCCTCTCTCTCATAATGAATTTTTAAAAGATTAGATGCTACTGGTTGAACCAAGAATGTGGTCACCTTTGGGATTGTTTTAATAGGTGATTTGAGATATGAAGTTTATCCTGTGTCTTGATGACATGTTTGACCAAATATTTCCAGCCATTTTTTCCATTTTCTCCCAACAGTCAACGTAGTGGCGATTGTGATCCTTTCACGAGGAAAATGCGGCCTCTCCAAATGCACCACGCTTTACCTGGTGGCAATGGCAACCGCAGATCTAATGATCATTATCTCTGGGCTAATATTGCGGCGCATCAATTCATATTATTTCTTAGGATCTTTCTTGGATATCACCCCTGTTTGTAGTGCTATCATTGTTCTGTTTTATGCAGCAACGGAATGGTCTGTTTGGTTCACCGTCATTTTCTCCTTTGATCGATTTGTGGCCATTTGTTGGCAGAAGCTGAAAATTAAATATTGCACCGAGAGAACAGCGGCTGTGGCGCTGCTAACAACGGGTATTTTGATTTGTTTAAAGGACATTCCCTTCTACTTTACATTTGAACCTGCAGAGGTACGAAACAATGTCACCTGGTTCTGTAATGAAAGACCAATCTATTATACTGATCCTGCATGGGTGGGATTTGACTGGTTTGATAAGATCTTCACCCCACTGCTGCCATCTGCACTAATTCTGTTGTTCAATGCTTTGACAGTGAGATATATTTTAGTGGCCAGCCAAGTCCGGAAGGGACTGAGGGGTCAGAGCAAGGGAGAGAATCGCACTGACCCAGAGATGGAGAGCAGACGGAAGTCTCTGATTTTGCTCTTCACCATTTCGGGAACATTCATTGTTTTGTGGCTTGCGTATCTCATAGACTTCATCTTTTACAAAAGTATAGGAATTCACCCAGAACAATACAATGATGCTTTTTATATATTTTCCGAAGTTGCACTGATGCTGCTGGGTTTAAATTGCTGCACAAATGCATTTATTTATGGAGTGACTCTGTCCAAGTTCAGGAAGCAGCTCATGAACGCAGTGAAATATCCGGCTACAACGATTATTCAATTAATTAAAAAATAAAACTGTACGAAGCCCAGAGGTGGGCAATGGTGTGCGCATCCTGGAGGATGTTACATACATCGGAAGGAATATGGTAGTGGGAGGAATTGATTAACTTGGGAAGGCGGATAGGAGCTGCATTAAACAACAGAGATGAAAAGGGATAGAGGGGTTCTCGAGGTTGATATGAAAAAATAAGGAAGAGAATAGATGATGGAGGAGGCAACAGAGATTTGAGGGCTCTAGGAACACGTTAATGTGGAGAGACAATCATGACTCACCAGTCTCTGTGGATAATCCTTAACAAAAATCTGTCGTCTGTTTCGCCCATTATTTCACCATTGAGACTTATTCACAGTTACGCCTCACCATAACAGCAGTGTGGGTGGAACTCTATCGCAAAGACTGTAGCAAGTCAAGGGTAATTAGAAATGGTAAATAACCACCACCCAACGATGTGCAGGTTAGGTGGATTAGCCACGCTAAATTGCCCCTTAATTGGGAAAAAATAAGTGGGTACTGTGAATTAAAAAGAAAATCTATGCTCCTCAATATTTTACAGATATTTTACTTCTATAACATCATACCTAAGCTTCCTATGATCCTGGGAAAAAAGCCCCAGTCTGTCCAACCTCTCCTTTTAACTCAAACCATTAAGTCCCGATAGCATCTTGGTAAATATTTCATGCACTCTTTCTCATTTAATAATATCCTTTCTATAATGGGGTGACCAGAACTGTACACAGTATTCCAAATGTTGTCTGACCAATGTCTTGCACAACTTAAACAGACGCTCCAACTTCTGCATTCAATGTTCTGACCAATGAAATCTAGCATGCCGAATGCCTTCTTCACCACCCTGCCACCTGTGATTCCACCTTCAAGGAGCTATAAACCTGCATTCCCAGATATCTCTGTTACATAACCCTCCCTAACTCCTAACCTTTAACTGAGTAGTTCCTGCCCCTCAAAAAATTCCAATTGAGAGACAATATTGTGTGGCCAACACAGTCAATCCAGAATCTCTTTGGGTTGTGGAGGTCAGACCCATGCAGACACGGGGAGAATGTGGAAACTCCACATGGACAGTCCCCCGGGGTCGTGATCAGACCTGGGTCCTCAGCGTCGTGAGGCAGCAGTGCCACTATGCCGCCCAACTTGGAAACCACAGCCTTCTATGGGAGAATGTTCCATAGGTATACAACCCACAGAGTGAAGAGGTTTTTCTGAATCCTCGTCCTGAATGGTCTACCCTGTAACCTGAGACTCTGTCTCCTGGTGCTAGATTCCTCAACCAGACAAAACATCCTCCTTACATTTAGTCTGTCTGGCACTGATAAGTTTTTTATACGGTTCAATCAGATCTCATTTCACCCATCTCAACTCGGGTGAAACAGTTGTTCCAAACGCTCCTCTGAGGGTAGCCCCATCGGCTCCAGTATCAGCTTCGAGATCCTTCGCTGTACTCCCTCTATGGCAAGTATATCCTTTCTTCGGAAGGAAATCAAAATTGCATGCAGTACACCAGGTGTTTCTCACCAAGGCCTGACATATCTTTGGTACGTCATCCTAATTCCGAACTGAAATCCTCTTGCAATCAAGGCCAACATGCTATTAACGTTCCTAATTGGGTGCTACACCTACATCACCACTTTCATTGGCTGGTGTACAAGGACTGCCAGATGCCTTTGTACATCCACATTCACCATATCATCGTTTAAATAATAATCTTACTTCGAGTTTTTCACTCCGAAGTGGATACTTTCACATTTAGTTACATTGTACTGCATATTCGATGAGATATCCTGCTCCCTTAACTTGTGGAAAAGTGGAACTGTGGTTACCACTTCTGCTTCACAGGAGCAGGAAACCGAGTTCGACTCATGCTTTCGCTGATTGTCTGTTCGGTGTATGTTCCCTGTGGCTGCGTGGGTTACATCCACTTGCTCCGGTTTCCTCCTGCAGTCCAAATATGTGAAGGTCAGGTGGATTGGTCATGCTCAATTGCCCCTTGGAGTCTAAAGACGGGCAGGATATGTGGAGATATGGGGCTGGACAGATAGCCTGGAGCAGTAACCCTTGATTAGCTGCTCTTTCAAATGGTTGCTGCAGACACGAAGGGCCAAGTGGCCTCTGTGTGCAGTGTAAGGATTCTATGCAATCTATAAAACCTTAAGGCTTCATGCACACTCTCTTTAAAAAAGGTCCAATACCTATCCCCGTCCATCCCGTTAGTATGGATCCCCAATCTATCCTTGCCAATTCACACCTCTACCCTCCTAATTCCCTTGATTCAGATTCACGACCAAAGTTTCGGGTGCACCTACTTCGTTCTCCAATGTAATGGTGCTTCCTCTTAATTCCCTGTTTATTCCCTGATTTCTTCTTCCTTTCATCTTTTCCGGTACATTTTTGATCCATGGATAATTTATGGACATGTGTTTTTAAGGCAACTTGTATCTTTAGTTCAAGCAGAAGAAAGCACTGGCCTGTGATTTAATTCAAACAGGAACCTGTGCTACTTTGGATTAGTTTTGCAGACTGACTGCCACCAATTACAGAGATTGGTGGGTCACGGTTTCATTAATCTGACTGATGCCCAATGAATTGGCCAAAATTCTGTGCTCTGCCCAGTAGCATGTGGTGATTGGATCTGATGCCACTGGAACGTTTTCACAGTCATAGATTTTCAATCTGGTTTCACTTTGACTCCTAGGAGCTGAGGGAGAAAATCCACACTATCATCTCTCAGTTTTTCTCCAGAAGGTCTGTGTTTCTGAGGTGGCAGAAAGCCTGGATGAACCTGTTTACAGAATAAACATTACAGGCCGTGCAGGCAAAGTGCAGAATCTGCTAACTCTGCACAGAAAAGCTGCTGTAAATGGACTATCTTTCTCCAGAAGGCTGTTGCCTGGGAGTCCTATGCTTTCAACTCTACAGAGGCCTGAAGACAAATCAGGAACTGAAAGTAAGTTTAGAATGTAAGGTTTCTTGCCTCTCCAGGAAAGCTGTCAGTACAGTGCTTTAAAAAAATAAAATCCTTGAAAATTATTGTAGGCTGCAACACAATGACTGCAATCTACCATTTGACTGCGAAGAATGCAAGCTTAGAATAATCATCGGAAGCATATACTCTTCTCTATTTCTCTTACTCCCCCTTTATCACCCGACTGTGCGTTTATGTCTGGTGTGTGAGTCTATGTGTGTGGTGGGTGAGGAGGCACGTAGGACTGAGGAACTTACTAATATTTAAAAAAACGTATCTGCTGTGTATTTCATCCTATTCTTGTTGTAAATAAACAGCCATTGCGTTTTAACTTAAAAAGCTGGTGACTGCAATTATTGGACAGGCAAGGGAAAAAGACTTTGAGTATTTTTGTTTAATTCACTTGTATTGTCACTGCAGGATGAGCGGGACTGGAATTGACCATGTACTAGCCCACGGTATCGTAACACCATCGTAATGAAGATTTCTATGACATAATGGTTACTGTTTCCAACTGGAGCCCGCGTAACTTGAATGTCAATTAACAATGTCTTATTGCACAGTACCCAGTCTAGAATACTCTGCTGTTTGGTTAGTTCCTCCACATATTGGTCGAAAAGAAATCACATGCTCATTTCAAAAAGACCACCACCACAATAGAATCACTAGTTTGGTCTATCCAATCTATATGGAAATTAAAGTCACCCATGATTACAGATGTACCGTTCTTCAATGCATCTCTGATAACATGTGTAACATTTCCCCTTACATTTCCAGCCGTGTGGGACCTATTGACACACAGCAATGTATTCCGCCACTTCATCTTTCTTATCTACACCCATACGGATTTCTCATCACAACTTTCCGAGCTGAAATCCTTCCTCACCATTACATTAATATTGCACCTTAATTAATAAGGCTACCCTACGTCATTGCCATATGTGTCTACCCTTTTTAAATGAAGAACAGCCGTGGATGTTCAGTTCCTATCATTGAGAACCCTCCAGCCATGTCTGTGTAATCGCAATTATATTATAATCGTTTCCATCTATTTGTGCTGTTAATTCCTCAACTTTATTCTACGCACATTAGGACACAAAGACTTGTCTTTCTAACCTTGTTGGTCATCTTAGCTTTATATTGCATCAAGTCCCGAATTGTTTGTTTCCCTTGTTTGTTCTGCCTTCCACCTTTGTTTCACACCTTTCTATCTTTCGCATCTACTCTTTTTTTTCACCCTTCTCTAACTCCTTGATTACATTCTCAACCCCGCCATTCTACTTTAAACCCACAGTAACAGCCTGAGCAAATGCCCCCTCTCCCCCAACCAGGCCCCAGAGGACATCGTTGTGTTCTTTGCTTTTGTTAATCAGGATGATGATGGTTGTAGTGTTAACAAAAAACAGAAAGCAGTGTTTATCAAACAAAACTAATTTATCACACTGCATTAGATTAGGTTTGAACGTCTTAATAAGGAATTAGATCAATAAAGATTACACTATACTTCTACAATGCTAATTTATTTTATTAGCTAAGTTGTCTTAAACATACACAGTCTGGCACCCTTCCACTCTCTCCCAAAAGTCAAGGAGGCATGTGATCTTTATATGGTTGATATACAGCACAATATAGTGACTAGAGTAAAAACATTACTTTAACACTTTATGTGCTTTACAATATTCATATATTGTGACATCCCCCTTTCTTTGAATCTTGCATTCAAATATACATATTTATGGGCAATGTACACGAATGAGCATACTTAAAAGTTACACATGAGTTAAATCAGTGTTTTACAGTTCACAAATTGAGACAATCAGGTCTGTTTCTTAATCTCGTTGATCTTCTCAATCCAGCTGCCATTGAGTCAGAATTTTCAGACTTCTGATTTATAATTGTGTCAGTAAGTTGAGTATCAGATGCTGCATTACTCAGATTTAACAAATGTACAGGAAACCTGCTGTTGGGAAACAATTGTTGAGGCTGAATTGGAGGTTGCTTCACCTTCAGAAATGCTCGACGATTTCTCCTGAATATCGAGCCATTGGCAAGATAGGAATGTGGAGCTGCCTGACTTAAAAGACGAGCAATGCAGGACTAACCACCTGTTGGATCTTGCACACATACACAATCTCCCACAACAGCGGATACATCTGTTCAGCTGACTTTTTATTATACAAGCTTTGAGTTTGCTGTTGCTGACTCATCTTGTTTATGATGTGTTTACCATCGAGATTCGGTACAGTTAGACCTGGTAATGTGGTAGGCAGCTGTCTAATCATAAGAAGCTTCGCTGGCGAAAGACCTGTCAATAAAGAAGTAGCTCGATCACTTAATAAAGCTGGACAAAAACCGTGTTTCACCTCATATGCTTTCCTTTACAATTTATTCACGATAACTACACCTTTCTCAGCCTTCCCGTTGGACTGGGGATATAGAAAGCTTGGCGTGACATGATTGTAATTGGAGCACTCAGAAAACTCAGTCGATTCTCTACTGTCGAAACAAGGCTCATTGTCCGTTATGATCGTCAACGATATCACATGTCGAAAAGAAACATCTTTAATTAACTTGATGACTGATTACGAAGTCGAGTTTGAAAGATTGATCACTACCGGATCATTTGAGTAATAGTCAATAATGACGAGGTAGTCTTTGTCTTGGACGTAGAAGACATCTATTCCCACTTTAGACCATGGAATTGGAGCAATATCCGTCATTGTGAATTTCTGATCCTGTTGAGCAGACTGGGTTTTTTGAGAAACGTCACATTCAGAAACATAATTTTCAATGTCTGAATTTCTCAATACCCTCGTGTCCTTCATGGATCCAGATAATAATCTGTCTTCTCAACTTTTAGGATGACTATTCTCTCCAGTATGAGTCAAAATCCATTCACCACAGACAGGTCATCTTTCACACTTCTGACGCTGGCACAGCTTGTATTTGGCCTTCCATCAGTCATGTGATGAATCACCCGCTGCAAAACGTTATCGTTTGCAGTTTCTTCTTTAATGAATCTTAATTTTACATCAGAAACGTGTGTGTCACCTGGCATGTCAGGTTGAGTTACCATCACCTGCACAAGATCTGGGATCTTATCTTCATACTCAGTAGCACGAGATAATGTATCTGCAAGGATTAGATATTTTCCTGGAGAAAATACCAGACAAAGATTAAAGCTTCTAAGTTTCAATAACATTCTTTGCAATCTGGGCGACATGTCATTTGGACTCTTGTGAGTTATATGCTCAAGCAGCCTATATCAGTTTCAGTCACAAATGTGGCAGACCATAAACGTAATAGCGACATTTTCAACACTTGTCAACAGACCAAGACATTCATTTTCAATCTGACTGTTGTTCTGTGGGCTTCATGGCTCGAGAAGCATCTGCTACCTGTCTCCACGGATCATCTAAGATCTTCTATAAAAGAACAGCTCCTATACTGTCTAGACTCGCGTCTGTCGATATTTTTGTCTTCTTCGTGGGATCGAAAAATGTGTTAATTGGGGCTGTGGTCAGTGTGGATTTGAGGTCGTACTATTCCTTAATTATTTATGTAGTTACATTTTGTACCTTATGTTGCCCTACTGTGTATTTTCTTTTATTTTATTTTCATGTACTTAATGATGTTTGAGGTGCTCACAAAAAAATAATTTTCACTGTACCTCGGGACACGTGACAATAAACAGAATACAAATCCAGGTAAGAGGAGGTGCTTGTTCAGATCTTGATCACCGGACGGCAGAAGCCCTATTTCCGCAGCACTCAATAAACTTTTGTCTTTTGATTTACGGAGTGCACACTAAGTGTCTTTAGACAAGTCGTCTTGTACCCTTTTTGGGTCCTGCCTTCTGCCATATGAGGTAACTGATTAATTTACTCCAGAGCAGGGTGAAATCTTGGGCAGAACCTTCGGATATTTTGGCCAAGGGTCAAGGAAACCAGCGACAGAGACATTTTTTCCCGTTGAATCACGAACCACTTCGACTGAAAAATGATTTTCCTGGGTCATCTCGACTTCTGATTCGCCAAGTCTTCCATGAGGCTAAGTTCTACTATTTCCGGGGAGCTCCACAAACTCCTCCCCAGCAGGCATTCCACATCCAAGAGCTTAGGATGTGCTGCCAGGAACGCCATCTGACCGGGACCCTGAGCAGAACGCTAGATGTGTTCGAGATGAGAGTCTGGATCCCTTACACTCGGATGTGTGTGTGGGGGGGGGGGGGGTGCTGTTGGGGGGGGGGGGGGGTGGACAACATCCAACAATGTCACCAATACTGTTTGGGCGGAGGTGACAGCTAATCCTGCCCCAAGGTCTGCTAACACTCTCCCCACCTGTTCCCTTGCAGGAAAAAGATTATCTAACAGCACGTATTTCGGCCCTTATGAGAGGACTGGAGCATCCAGATGAACTGTAGCAAGACACGACGAGAACGTGCAGTCTCCGGACAGACAGTGAGCCAAGCCGAGAATTGAACCCGGTTCCCTGGTGCTGTGAAACAACGGTGTTAACGATTGTCCTACCATGCCACCAAGGTCCAAATGTAGATTCGGAAACATCAGGAAGGATTTACACATCACCAATGAGTGCAAGGCTGACTGGACGAGTTCCAACTTCTGTCCGAGGAAATTGTAATGAAAATCTAAGGTAGTCAGGTCAACACTGCGAGGGTGGTGGCCTTAGTGGAGACTTTGGTGCAGGATGTCTGGCCTGGATCGGGCAGGGATGAGCTCCATGTTGGAGAATGTGAACTCCATGGTGCAGGCACTGGCAAACAAGTGGCAGGCCCTGATATCGGCAGGGTTTAGAACATAGAACATAGAACAGTACAGCACAGAACAGGCCCTTCGGCCCTCGATTTGTGCCGAGCCATGATCACCCTACTCAAACCCACGTATCCACCCTATACCCGTAACCCAACAACCCCCCCCCCCCCCCCACCCACCCCTTAACCTTACCTTTTTAGGTCACTACGGGCACCCCACAACACTCAGAAGCTCTCCAGGCCTTGGCATTGTTGCACTGTTCCTCTCTTCGTTAAATTCCTTAAATTTACTAAGTGTCCTGGCATCCAATGTGCAGCAGCGAATTCCACAGATTTATGATCCGCTGAGATAAGTAATTTCTCCTCATTTATGTCTTAAATCTGCGAGCCCTTTTCCTGAAACTATGACCTCTTGTTCTGGAATGCCCAAGGGGAACAACAGGAAACATCAACACTACGTAGACCAAGGGCAGCATGGTGGCGCAGTGGGTTAGCACTGCGGCCTCACGGCGCTGAGGTCCCAGGTTCGATCCCGGCTCTGGGTCACTGTCCGTGTGGAGTTTGCACATTCTCCCTGTGTTTGCGTGGGTTTCGCCCCCACAGCCCAAAAATGTGCAAGCTAGGTGGATTGGCCACTCTAAATTGCCCCTTAATTGGAAAAATGATTGGGTACACTAAATTTATAAAAAAAAAAAAAAAAACACTACGTAGACCAAGGCATGCCAGCAGCACGGTTCAATTCCCTTGCCAGTCTCCCCGAACAGGCGCCGAAAGTTGTCGACTGGGGGCTTTTCACAGTAACTTCATTTGATGCCTGCTTGTGACAATAACCGAGTTTCATTTCATTTCATTCATTTCTTCGTCTACTTTGTCAATGTGCCATTTATCATATACCTCAATTTGATGTCCTTTCATTGTTCTACACACGTGAGAGGAAAGGCCTGGATTGCTCAAACTCTGTTCAAAAGGCAAACCGCTTGGGCGGAATTCTCCGTCGGCCGATACCAAAATCAGGAAAGATGAGTGGGTGGAGAAAAGGTTTTAACTCCAAAATCATGGCAGCTGTCGAGTCTACGCCCAATCACAATTCTCTGGTGCCTGGTAGTTGCGTCAATGCGTTCCACTCCGCACATTTTGTAAACGCCGTGAGCATATCAATAGTGAACCTGACCCAGTAGTCTCCGGGGACTCATCTATTTCCCACCTCCCCTGGGAAGAATTTTCAACGTTTAGTGTCACTTGTGCGATTCAAAATCGATACATTAGTTCCGTGGCGGATGAGGGAGAGAGAGGAGGTAGGACATGCAGAGGTTCGTCCAGGGGCTGGCGGTCCCGACATTGGCCGGGCTCGTTGGTTGGGGAAGGGCCCGCTGTGAGGGCCAGGGGGGAGGAGTGACGGGGAGAGAGGCCGTGGGGTTGGAGTGACTCCCCCAGGGGACTGAGATGGTGTCCAAGCACAGTTCGCCATTGTCGCCGCCTGCAATGCAGCCATTTTGCTGTGCACCGTACTGACACCTGGCCGCTGGTTCTGCAGAGTGCCACTGGCCATATGGTTGCCTTCACCTCACCATTCCCGCAACCCACCCTCCACCATAACCCCACACATCCCAACCGGTGCCACGTACCGGCACGTCACCCACCCAATCGCCCACAGCATCGCCCACAGCATCCCCCGCAGTCGGATGACAAACGGGGCTGAGGAGCACACTGCTACATGTGCAGTGCCAGTTGATGGTACCCTTCACAGCAGGGACAGGCGCCAGGGCACCGATGGGGGAGGGGGAGGGGAGATGTGGAGTCAGAGTCCGCAGTTCCAAACGGGGCAACTGTAGGTGAAAATATTCACGAATTGACCTTTGAGTGGGTCAGGAAGCGATTTATTAATTTTCAGAATCCAGGGAGAAAGGCCTTTGTCCCCCCATGGTCTGCAGCGCCCCTTCTCGCCTGAGCTGAGGTCGAACTATGTTAATATACAGAAGGAAAGCGGAATTAGTTTGCATTCACATTTACATATACCCAATCAATCAATTAAGTTCACGTCACAAATTCATATCTTGCATGTTCAATGGCATAAATGGCTTCATGTTAGCTCCTATAGCGTCTAATTTGCAGTTTGCCTTACCCGATGAGTTCATTACATCGATAACGG